>NW_012114932.1:8085123-8117334 GCF_000951035.1 Colobus angolensis palliatus | reverse complement strand
GAACCTGGGAGGCGGAGCTTGTAGTGAGCTGAGATCCGGGCACTGCACTCCAGCCTGGGCGACAGAGTGAGACTCCGTCTCAAAAAAAAAAAAAAAATATATAGATATATATATATCTATATATTTCTGAATGGCAAAAACAAATAAACAAACAAATAACATAAACAATCGAAAAGATAATCTAGGCCAAAAACACACACTTGCAGATGACATCACAACCAAAGAGCTAAAATTTCCTCACTATGTAAAGAATGTTGTACAAATTAATAAGGAAAAAAATAAACAACGCAAAAGAACACAGCCTGCTCAGGAAAGGAAATAATTAGTGACTTCCAAAAAAATACTCCGCTTCACTCAAAATAACAGTAATTAAAATTATAATGAAATAACACTTTAGCCTTCTAAACTGGCAAACTTCAATACATTTGATAATGTACTTTGTAGATGGGAGTATGAAAAAACAGGCTCTCTCTTCTCATATCACTGGTAGAAATATAAACTGATATAATCTCTATGGAGATAAATTTTGTAATACATATCAAAATGTTAGATGTTTGTATCTTTTAACTCATCAATTCCACTCCTAAGATCTTATCCTGTGGAAGTAAGATTCACATAGCATGACTGAGTACAGCATTGTTTATTGCAGGAAAAAATTAGGAAAAACTAAGTGTCCATCCATAGGAGATGTACACTCAAACAGTACACAGCCATTAAAAAGAAAACTGCTAGTCCCAGCTACTCAGGAGGCTGAGTCAGGAGCATCACTTGCACCCAGGAGTTGGGGGCTGTAGTGTAGTATGATCATGCCTTTGAATAGTTACTGCACTCCATCCAGCCTGGGTGACATAAAAATAATAAATAATAAAGCCTGTCTTTATGTTGTGACACAGAATGATCTGCCAGATACGTGTGCTCGTAATGCAAAGGATTTCTCTGAAAGGAAAAGTAAGAAACTGAAACCGGACTCTTGGTGGCTGGAAGGTAGAGTGGGAAGGCTTGGTTTCCCTGCATAACCTTATGTATCTTTTGAACTTGTGTTTTATACATGTTTGTATTACTTATTGAAAATAATTAGGGAGCTTCCTGAGAGCTTAACACATGGAGGTTCCTGGAGAGTGGCCCAGTCAGGAAGGTTTGGAAGCTCCCAGCACCTTCCCCACTACCTTGCCCTATGTATCTCTTCATCTGTATCCTTTGCAATATCCTTTATAATAAACAAGTAAACTTAAGTTTCAAAGATCAGATTTACGACATGTTCAGGTACTTGCCTCCAGCCACACAAGTAGTTCTCATCAGTGCCACACTGCCTCATGAAATCCTAGAGATGACCAGCAAGTACATGATGGACCCAGTCCGCATCTTGGTGGATTGACTCTGGAAGGCATCAAACAGCTTTTTGTGGTAGTGGGAAGGGAAGAGTGGAAATTCAACATCCTGTGTGATCTCTACAAAATGCTAACTGTCATTCAGGTGGTCATCTTCTGTAACACCGAAAGGAAAATTGACTGACTGGTGGAGAAAATGAGAGATGTCGCTCTCACCATGTCCTCGATGCACAGAGACACACCTCAGAAAGGGCCACAGTCTGTCATGAAGGAGTTCCCATCCAGCGCCAGCACAGGGTTCATTTCTACAGATGTCTGGGCCGGGAGGTCGGATGTCCCTCAGGTGTCCCTCATCATTAACTATGGCCTGCCCAAAAACAGAATTGTACTCGCACAGAATTGGGAGATCAGGTCGATATGGCTGGAAGGGTGCGGCCATTAACTTTGTCAAGAATGACCAACATCTGCATCCGGAGAGACATTGAACAGTACAATTCCACTCAGATAGAAGCAATGTCAATGAACGTCACTGATCTGATCCGAAGAAGCAGTCCCAGTGCTCTAAAGATGAGTTGGAGACTGTTCATCTATTTTGGGTTCCTGTTTGGAAATATTTAGGAGCAGCTTTTTATTTAGTGGGGTTTATGTGGACTATCTTTACATAGCTCTCCACCAAACACGCCAGGAAAAGCTCTGGGGATCCTGCCATGTCCTCTTATCCATATGTAAATAATGCATGGCTTTAAGTCTTTTTCACTAAACATTTAAAACTTTTCCCATAAAAATAATAGTAATTAGAATTATTCAAATTACTAAATTATTTTTAAATAACAAAAATAGAATATCCATATTTCAATGCAGGGAGATTGTTTCTAAGGCTCAATTTTAAGAAAATAAACCAAAATACAGAAAGTACATATATATTCACCACAATGGTTTTTAGTTGTTTTTCTTTTGTTTTAATAATGAGGAAGTGGCAACAACATAAATACCCAATATTAAAGGAATAAAGAAATAATATTACATGCATGAAATGAAATATTATGCAGCTATTAAAACCATGTTTATGAAGAGCTTTCAACAACCTGGGGATGTGGTTCTGTGATAAAATTTAGTGAAAAAAATCAACACAGATAATTTTATATGCTATGATCTCAACTATGCAAAAAACACATAGGAAGCAAGTTAAAATGTTAATAGTTATCTCAGGGCAGTGGGATTACAGAACATCTCTTTTCCTCTGCACTTTTTCATAGTTTTCGGTTTTCCCAAGATGGGGATGTATTTTTACTATAGTATCAAAAATGGTTAATAACAATTAAAATCTGGATGCTCTTACTCACAAACCCTGGATCCCTTATTTACTAATGACTGACTCAGAAAAACATCTTTCTAGGGCTTCATCATACATTTCACACACAATGGTTTTCTGTCTTCTAACAGGATCCTACCAGAAGTGATTTCATTTCATCTCCCTCTCAGTGCTGGAAAGATTGGTGCCCACCTTTTCCTCATCATGTCCTCTGCGTGGGACTACTAGTCCAGCAGTATAACAGTTTCAGGAGTCAGTCTACTGGGATACATATCCCAATTCCATCATTTTTTACTTCATTTCTCTGGGCCTCCCTGGGGATACAGGAGATCCCCCATGGAATGTTGCTGCATGGATTAAATGAGATCCTTTGTGTCACGTGCACAGCTCACAGTCTGGGATATAGTCAATCCTTAAGAAATATTAGGTATTTTGCACAATAGAGTTTGCTTTTCAATTCAAGACTGTGACTTCAAAACAGGGAGAGAAACTATCCTAATAACACCTTCTCTAGCAGCTTCTCTGCGTCCGTTTTTGCCCAGCAGTTTGAGATTCTGTCATATGGCTTGAGGTTTTGTTTGCATTAATTCTTCCTTTACTCTGCCACTGGGATATCCTGCAGCCTTTGAAGCCCACACCAGCGGGAAGGCTTGCGGACTTTATAGACTTTGTGTTGATGCCCCAGGATGGCTGTCTTTCCTAGAGAAGAGGGAATGAATTGGGGGCAGCAGAAGTTCAGAGAAACCCCATGACCAACAGGCCTCCAGAAGATTTATGTATAACTCCTGAAAGACCAGGACCGTAGTTGGACTCCTTTAAGAAGAGAAAGAATTCAAACATTCACGTTGATCAGAAATAGATTGATTTCATGGCTAAACTCAAACACAAGATTGGAGCCCAGATCTTGATTCTGAACAGCATTCTCCACTGAAAGGAACGAGGGCTCCTTGAAGAAAATCTGATACCCGGACTCAGGCAGAGAAAGTAAAAGATGTGCCTGGAATATTTTCTTGTGCCAGAAAGTAAAGAGTTGGTCAACGATGAGGATGTGTCAAAAGAACTTAGAGACCAACTCGAAGGGACTTGCCCTGGCCAAATCTGGGACAATTTGAGCATCAAAATCAATAATGATAATAATGGATGAAAACCCTTTAAATAAGATAAAACTCTAAAAATGTCATACGATGAGAGAGAAAAGGCTCTTCTTTTAAATAGTAGAAGGCCAACTAATAAATACAGAAGGAATTATGGAGTTATAAAAGCACCAATGATGCAAAAAATAGTGGAAGCTAAGGTTTGAGGATCACTTGAGTTCAGAAGTTCAAGACTGAAGTGAGTTATAATCAGGCCACTGCAGTCCAGCCTGGGCAAGAGAGCAAGCAAGACCCCAACTCTATAAAGAAAACTAACAATTTATAATATATATAAAGGGGAAAAAACATAGGTTTAGAGTGGGGAAACCTTACCCAAGTTATCAAAGTCATCACTACTAATGAGACATCATCTACCAAATTATCGGGCTCATTATTTGAAATGAGACAGCCTGATATGATGCGCAGAAAAGCATATTACTTATCTGGTACTTCTGCCAAAAATGCATAACGTGGATATAATCAGACAAAACCATACTGAAGAACATTCTACGAACTAACTTGCCTGTCACCTTCAAAAAATATCAAGGCAAAGGAAGACAAAGAAAGCATAGGGACTTTTTCCTGATTAAAGGCAACCTAAGAAACACAACAATTATCTGCAACATGTGATGCTGCATTAGATCTTAGACCAAGAAAAAAATAGCTAGAATTTTGAGATACCTTACTGACTGGAACAACAGATGCAACTTGAATACCAATAGTGGATTAGACAATAACATCGTATCAATGTTCAATTTCCTCACTTTGATCATTGTTTTGTTCCTTAGTAAGCCAATGTCCATCTCAAGTGTTCCGGGGTAAAGGGACATGGTGTCTCTAACTTACTCTCAACAGTTTAGAAATTTCGTTTTCATATGGAGAGTGAAAGAGAGAAGAGGAACGATATAAAGCAAATAGGAAAAAATGCAGATAATTGATAAATCTACATTTAAAAGTGCACAAGAATTTCTTCCACTATTGTTACCACTTTTCTGCAAGTCAAAATTAAAAGAGTAAAGAAAAACAAACCGGGGGGTGGAGTGGGCCAGTGGGTCATACGACATCAAAGACAGATGAGATTGACTGAATACTCCCTGCCTCTTCCCAGCCCTGTATGCACGCACACACACCAGTAAAGCAAAAAGCTAGATCCTTGTCCTTGGCTTCTGCATGGAAAACTTTGGTCCTCCTTGCTTCCCAGGCACCTCAGGAGAGATGAAAATTAAAACCTTTCCAATGGAAATACACTTTCAACTTGAGGCTCTCTTCCTTCTTCTCAATTAAGGAATATTTTGAGAAACAACTGATAATTTAGGGCCTTAAACACTAAAGTGAGGGCTCACCCCTTACCCCTTCCCTTAAAGAAGGTAGAGAAAGAATAGAAGCCTCTTGGAGAAGTTTGTAGTTTTCCCCGGCAGGAGGTACTATGGCAGCAGGAGTGCACTGCCCTGGAGGAGGAAATAAGACAGTGGGTGTGGGAGGGCGCTGGGTGTGGGCTGTTCACAAGTGGTGCAGTGAAAATCCTGCATCGTGGACTTCAGGAAGAAAAGTTGGGTCCTGGTGGCAATGGCAGCATGGAACAGCAGCAGCCCATTCCCACACATTCCAGAGCTGTGGAGCCACCAGCAACAGAACAGATCTGACCGTCACCAGAATGACTGGGTGACTGGAACCCACCTTGGATAGGAGATTGTTTTGCTCATTGGAAGATGCTTCTGGGAGGGGAGGGTTGGTTTCTGGTGCAAAGGCAATGGAAATCCTTCCATACGTTCTTTACTTGTATCCCAACTCATCATAGGGGCACCAATTTCACTCAGCTGCTGGGGCTCTTGCCCTGCCACTTATTACTCAATGCCAGGCAGGACTGTGACACTCCTCAACACTGCAGCAATGGCGGGCTCTCCACTACACGGTGGAAAAGCAGTGAGGAGGATACCTATGTTCCCACCCACTTATCAGGCTTTTCCCCCCATTCCTGTTGCATGCACAACTAATCAGTCTTTAAATGCGAACTTGTCTGGGAGAGACAGAGCTAAAACTTTTTTATCAATGGTTCACATCCTCATGAAGCCCTGACATCAACCAAACAACCAGAAGGAATGAAACCTACATTAGGGACACTCATGCATATCCTATTCATCTGCGCCAGGGAAGGAAAACCCTAAAGACAGCCTGGTAGCCTGGTGGCACAGAGCAGAAAAACACTTTGAACTCTGTTTCTTAGGCAGCTTAAAATTCTGCGATGCGTGATTCAGGAGAATTGAAAGCAGGATCTCAAAGACATGTTTGCACACTCATGGTCATGAAAGGACTATTCACACTACCAAAAGGTGAACATGGACACAAGTGTCCATAGAAGGATGAATGGATAAACAAAGCATGCTGTATACATACAATGAAATATTACTCAGCTTCCGAAAAAAGAAGGAAGAGGCGGACGGATCACAAGGTCAGGCAATCGAGACCATCCTGGCTAACAGGGTGAAACCCCGTCTCTACTAAAAATTCAAAAAATTTAGCCAGGCGTGGTGGCATGCACCTATAGTCCCAGCTACTCGGGAGGCTGAGGCAGGAGAATCGCTTGAACCCAGGAGGCGGAGGTTGCAGTGAGCTGAGATGGCGCCACTGAACTCCAAAAGAAAAAAAAGAAGAAAGAAGAAAATCCTGCCATTTGCAACAATATAGATGAACCTAGAGGACATTATGCTAAGAGAAATAACCCAGTAACAAAAAGACATGCTGTATGATTTCACTTACATGAGGTACCTAGACTAGGCAAATTCATAGAAACAGAAAGTAAAATGGGATTGCCAGGGTTTGGGGGAAGGGAGAATGGGAAGTTGATGAGTGGATACAAAGTTTCAGTTTTATAAGATGAAGAAAGTTCTCAAGATTGGTGCCAGAGCAATCTGAATGTACTTAACATTACTAAACTTAAAACAGTTAAGATGGTAAATTTTATGTTATACGTCTTTTACCACAATTAAAAATATTTTTAATTCAATAATATATCGATCAAAGATGAAGAGAAGTGAATCAGAGTGACGGATTTGTCCTTTTAAGGGGCTGGCAGGTACCTTCGGGCACCATGTTGACATCAAGTTTCAGATAAAGTGAAGGCATCTCTAACGGCAGAACCTACATACAAAATGGTGACCTCAGGCCAGGCACAGTGGCTCACGCCTATAATCCCAGCACTTTGGTAGGCCGAGGCAGGCAGACCACTTGAGGCAAGGAGTTCGAGACTAGCCTGGCCAACATGGTAAAACCTTGTCTCTACTAAAAATACAACAACTAGCCAGGCGTGGTGGTGCATGCCTGTAATCCCAGCTACTCTGGAGGCTGAGGCATGAGAATTGTTTGAACCTGGGAGGCAGAGGTTGCAATGAGTTGAGATTGCACCACTGCACTCCAGCCTGGGTGACAGAGTGAGACTCTGCCTCAAAAAATAAACATTTTTAAAAATGACAACATAATGACCCCTCAACTTCCTTGCCTAGTGTTCATTCTCACTTATTGTGTTCCAGACCCTGTTTTAAAGTCTGTATTAACACATTTATCCTCACAACAACTCTACAAGGTAGGTTCTGTTATTATCACCCCTATTTTATATAGATGAGGAAACCAAGGCACGAAGAAGTTTTAGTATCCCATCCCAGGTCCCAGGCTGAGGGCAGAGCTAGAAGTTCAACATGAGCAGCCTGGCCCCAGATCTACAATCTTAATCATGACCTTCTACTATCTCTGGATTTACAATCACACAATATTTACCTTTATATATAAACATATTTTTACCTGTAATTATCTAAGAGATTCCTCATTCAAGACAATTTCAGTGGGTGGTAACACTAAATAAATTGTTATTCTCTATGGTCTGCTCAATATATACTCAATACTGCTCAGTACCCAACCCTTCAAGTACTCCCAAGTATATATTCACATAGTTTACGTATGAATGTTCAATAGCCCTTTCAAATTGGCTTGGATCTAAGTCTTTGTCTCAAGGAATACGTTTCTATTGTGAATTTCAGGCAGTCTCAAGTATGCAGGTGATTTCAAAAGAGAGGAAAGCTTCCATCAAGGCAGCTTTCCTAGTACCCCAAGTCGCTCTAGGTGAGCAGCTGGATCTGCTCATGCTTCACCTGAGGTCTCCCACCATGCCTAAGCTCCCCTTCCTGTTATTTTTGTGAGCTTTTTCTCAATCCCACCTTTGGCTCTCTATGCCTCTCTGATAGCGACAGGAGGCAGCCAAATACCCAGGCAGATAGGGTTGGGTCTCAGTGATACCCCATCTCCAAGCTGAAGACAGTTTAAAGCCTGAAGGCCAAGCTACAAGTTAAATTCTCAGACTGGATTGAGAACTTGTCCTCCTGTTTGGCATGCTTTCCTCTGATTGGTCCCCACCCTTCACCTATTTTACATATACCTACCCTTTCCTGATTGGTTTTCTACACTGTTGTACCCAGCTTTGAGTTGTGTTTTCACTTTAACCTTTTTTGCATACTCAGAAACCAATCAGCAGGCACTCCCCATCCTGTACCGATAAAGATCCCAGACTCAGTTGGTAAAGGAGAGACGACCTGACTTTGGGGAAAATTACCTGTCCTTTCTGTTCCCTCTCCAGCTCCCCTCTCACTGAGAACCATTTTCATCACTCAATAAAATTCTCCACTTTTACCACCCTTCAACCCTCCATGTGACCCCATTCTTCATGGACACTGGACAAGAGCTCCAGACCCACCCAGTGCAGGTAATCCGAAAAGCTGTCACAGCTTTGTGCTTGCGGTGGAGTGGAGGAGAGGGGAAGGCAGCCGCCCTACATGACGAGGAAAGGGGCCAACAGAGCTGCTAACAAACCACTGTCCATGGACAGCGGAACTAAAGAAGCACTGTAACATCCCCTGTGGGGCTTTGGGGTAGCAGTCCCCCTCACCTGGGTGCTGCCGCATTGCCCTCCAGGCGACATTCCTGGTCTGGCTGCGGGCCGCATGGAGCTCGTTCCTGTGTTGGCCCCTAGGGTGGCTGGCTGGATCCTGCATCGCTTGTTCACAGGCTCCCTCCCACAAAGGGTTGAGTGCGGCGGGGCCAAATAGAAGGGGCACTTCTGCCGTGAGTCCCGTGAAGGAGTCGAGAAAAATCCTGTATCACCTCAACTTCTTTATCTGTAAGATGGGGCTAAAGTACCTACATCATAGCATCAGCCTGAGAATTAAGTAAGATAACACTTGTAAAGTTCTTAGAAAAACTGGCACATCCTAAGTATTTGATAAGTTCGTTGTTATTGGCATTATCATTTCTACTGAAGATCCATCTTTGACCTTGTTTTGCATGTTGTATAGTGGTGCTGGGCAGCTCCTCCCTCCCTATGGGCTGTTCTGCCAACCTCAGGATACCAACATGGAAGACTTCAGAGACTGACTGTTGCAGGTTGAACTGTGTCCTCCAAAGAGATATGTTGAGTCCCTAATCCCCAGTACCTGTGAACGTGACCCTGTGTGGAAATAGAGTTTTTGTGGATGTAATCATACTGGATTTCGGTGGACCCTAATCCAAGATGACCACGGTCCTTCTAAGAAGAGAATAGATGCATGTACACACACACACACACACACACGTGACAACTGAGGCAGAGATTGGAGTGACGTGTCTGCAAGCAAAGAATGCCAAGGATTACCAGCAACCACCTATGGTCTCCTCCCCTAGATCATCTAGAGAGAACACAGCCCTGCTGAGATCATCATTTCAGGCCTCTATCCTCTGGAACTGCAACATAATAAACTTCCATAGTTTTAAGCTACTCCATTTGTGCTACTTCGTTATAGCAGCACTAGGAACCTAATACTCTCACCTTAGCTTTTCCCATTCACTCTATGGACTTTCCTTTTTAAACTTCCCTCCCCAAACAGTGTCTGTCATAGGATTCTCATCCATGTATTTGTGCATCAACTTCCCCGCATCTTATGAAATATCTGAGTAAATGTTTAGTCATAGTGGTCTTTGTCAGAAAACTGCCATGTTCTTTAAGGTTTGCTTTTGTTTTTTTAATTCGGTGTACATGGATTCTTTCCCCACCATAACATATGATCATGCAACCAAAGGAATTGACACAGGACAATGGATTTCTTTCTTTAATTCTGTCAGTGTTAGGGAACAATCTGTTGTCGTTGGAATCAGAGGCCAGTCTTGTCCTGCTGAGCCATCGTGTATCCTCATCTGGGTCTGGTCATTCATAATCTTGATGTCCTAATATTCTCTCAACCGGGAGACTGACAGAAACCACTGTCATTTCACCAACTGATTATTCAATTCCATATTCCTAAATCTCATTTTTTTCCAGCTTCTCCGAGTTAAGCATTACATTTTATTTCAGCTAAATCACCCCTGTAATAGGTTGAATCTTATTCTGTTAGAGATTTTGATGACTTCTCCATTGATGGAACATAAAACAGTGTCTAGCACATATACATTTTTACAGTTTAATTCTGGGCTCCCAAAAGATAAATTGTGAACCAAATGGGGAAAGAGATATGAATAAATAATAGCAGCTGAACAGATTAAAATATGTAGGAAAAGTTAAGCCTCTCTCAGTAAATGTCAAGTATGAAATTGTTTTATATAATTTTATTCATTGGGCCTATCCTACTCCCACAAGATTTCATTTGATTTTCAGAGATTGATACCATTATGTTCTGCATTCCGAGTATGAGATCAAAACATTGCCAGTTCCAGGCCAGAATTTCTTGCACTCTGATGCAGAACTTGCTCTAATAATGGTGCATGCCCCAGAACAGAGTGAAGTCTATGGTTCAGCTAGACCCTACCCAACACTACTACTCCCTGCAGACTGATGTGTGTGGATAATCACTGTGTGAGCAGAGCACTGAAGAACCACAGCTGATCAGAGCAACGGGGCTTAGAGGGACAGCAGAGGAAATGCTGCTGATTTTCAACAGTTATTGCCCCAACCAGGGCTGACTGGAAGATACACTGCAGCTGAAGCACACATGTAGGCAGATGTGGCAGGGATTGTTCGCCAAACCTTCTGCCTTTTCCTCCTAGATACACAACCAGACTATATATCTCAGCCTCCCTTGTGATGACATGTGACTGGTGACTGAGTTCTGGCCACTGGAACGTGGATAAAAGTGATATACTTATTAAAGAAAAAAATTAATCATGATACTTGCTCAAGATGGCAAGGCAGACTCTATTCAAGGTAGGAACCATCGAGACAGGTATAGGGACAATTGCAGTGGGAGAGAGAGATTGGGCTCCACTCTGAATACAGGATGGCCAAGTGGGAATTTACAGCCAAGGAGCAGGATGGGAGCTAGTAGGATGCAAAGTTACTAAGAGATAACATCAGAGGTAAGGAAAATTCTTGTTAGAGCAACTCAACAGAATTCTTGTTGAAGGCAGGCCAGGATGATAAGATATTGAGGGTGGTCAGATACCAAGGGTGGGGGACTTTTGTTAAGCTGATTTGGCAGGATTATTGTTTAAACTAGATCCCACAAGGACAGAGAGGGAAGCCCAAGGTTGAGCCTAGTCGGGTAGAGGACTCAGAGGAGACTGACTCAAGTTTGGGTCAAAGGAGAGTATCTTTGTCAAATGCCACTTTCAGGACTGGGCTCCAAAACCTTTCGTGCGATCCTCCTTCTTCTCTCTCTCTTCCTTCACTTGCCAGCTGGATTCAGAGCACCCAGGGGGAAACTCCAAGGTCCTGGGCAAAATCCAGCAAACATTTCCTATAAAGGGCTGGATAGTAAATATTTTAGGCTTTGGGAGCTATACCATCTCCACCATGACTGCTCAACTGTGCTGCTGGAGCAGGAAAGCAGCCATTGGTAATATGTAAATGAATGAGTGTGGCTGTGTTCCAATAAAACAGGCTGGATTTGGCCCATGAGCTATAGTTTCCCAAACTCTGCCCTAAGGAAATCACTCAGTAGAAGGATCTTGGGTTTCTGAATCCCTGTGTGGATTAGACTCTCCCCTTCCATCTATTGAGCCTCATTGGCTGAGACAGGAGTGATGAGTTGGCACGGGATTCTGCTCAGATTAGTCACTTAGTAATCCAGGCCCACACAGGCATCATCTTGGCATGCACTTTCACAACCACCCCTATTGGTGAAAGGAAGTATCACAAATCACACACTTAAAGCTTCCCCCGAGGAGTGGCATGCATCATTTCCATTTGCATTTCATTGACTAAAGCAATGCACATGACTACATCTAGCTTCAAAAGGAAAGCAACAAAATAAAAAGAATGGAGAAATGACCAACCAGATGTCCAGGAGAAGAGGAGAATCCAATTATTTGTGAATAGCACTAATAATACCACTAAATGTTAAACAAAGCTATCAGTCATTCACATCCTCAGTGCAAGAAAGCCAGGAGAGCCAATCAGATTGCTATCCTCCCAAGACCAAGGTTGAGCTATTAAGGAGAGGTAAAGTGGGTTGTGAGAACTCAGACCCCTGTGGGTAGAGCGAGCTTAGATTAGATGACTGTGTATGGTTTTCAGAAAGCAGCGTTATGGCACGAGGAAAACGGGAAGTTGGGAGAGCTATGGAGTAGGGGAAGGGAAGACTCAAGGGCCTAAATTAGCATCTAGATACAAATTTGGCTTTCAATCCACCCTGTTCATTTTCTTCATAGAAATGACAGAATTAAATGGCCCACTTACAAATGATTCTGTGTTAGATTGAGCCACATGAGATTGACAAGATTTGACCACTTTTTACCTACAAAAACAGTTTCATATGGTCAAGCCTTCATTTATATTTTAAATATCACTAACTATTCACTTTGAAAATAGAATGGCATAAAACAGTTACATTACATTCATAGAGTTAGAGGATTCTATCCAAAAATATGCTCAGAACATTCAGAAAATAAAATATTCCTTGGGCTGGGTAACCAGATCTAGTTCTTGAACATACTCCTAAGAGGAGCAAGAATGACTATATTCTTGTCTTGATACTGCCTCTTCTATACACCTCACTTCTAAACCTAAGGAAAAGAGAACTAATATATACATTGAGCTCCAACTATGTAAGGGATTTTAGTCAGGGTCACAATTGAGCTGAAATGGGAATTAAGGGTCTGGCAGACCACCAAGCAGCCCCAGTGATCTTTTTGTCTGGAGGAATGGAACCTTCAGCAAAGCAGAGATGGAGAGGATGCAAAATGAACATGGCCATAGAGGCTCAGCATTGAGCCTAGCCTATAAGACCAGGTTCAAGCCCAACGCTGTAGGCAGAAATGAAAGGTGCTGTTTTCTTGAGGGACTTTGTGAGATACAAGATGTAAATAAGTCTTCAAGAACATTGGGATTTTGTGACTTCTGGGTAGCAGGAATAGAGCAGGAACACCTGCAGTCAGGTCTTAATTTGCCAGAAAGCAGACAGCAACGAGTGGAGGGCTTAGAGAAGACTTCACAAGCACATGTGTGAGATAACTCCCTTAGGAAGCTCAGAAATAATGGTGGAAGACTAAGGAAAGGGTGGAGGGCTGATGTCCTAGAATTAGACAGATGGGGACAACTGGCCAAAGAAATATGGGCATTTCTTACAAAGTCTGAGGGGTTCATCCAGAGAAACCTAACCAAATATACATATACACATAATATATATATATATATATATATATATATATAGAGAGAGAGAGAGAGAGAGAGAGAGAAAGAGAGATATCTCCAATAAAGAGATTTATCACAAGGAATTGACTCACCCAACTGTGGGTGCTAGCAGGTCCCATGATCATCAGGGTGAGTAGGCACGTTGGAGACCCAGGAGAGCCAATGGTGTAGTTCTAGTCCAAACGCTGGTGCACTTAAGACCTAGGAAGAGTCAGTGTTTCAGTTCATGTCTTAAGGCAGGAAAAAGCTGATTTCCAGTTCAAAGGCCATCAGGTGGGGTGAGTCTTCTCTTTCTTGGGAAAGGATCAACTTTTTTGGTCTATTCAGGCCTTTGACTGATTGGATGAGGCCCACCCACACTAGGAAGGATAAACTGCTTTACTCAGTCTGCTAACTTAAATGTCAATCTCATCCAAAACACCCTTACACACGTACCCAGGCCAGGCGCGGTGGCTCACGCCTGTAATCCCAGCACTTTGGGAGGCTGAGGCAGGTAGATCACCTGAGGTCAGGAGTTTGAGACCATCCTGACCAACATGGTAAAAACCCCATCTCTACTAAAAATACAAAAATCAGCTGGGCATAGTGGCGCACACCTGTAACCCCAGCTACTTGGGAGGCTGAGGTAGGAGAATCACTTGAACCTGGGAGGCAGAGGGTGCAGTGAGTCAAAATAGCACCACTGCACTCCAGCCTAGGAGACAGAGCAAGACTCCATCTCAAAAAAAAAACAACAACAAACAAACAAACCAGGGCTGGGTGTGGTGGCTCATACCTGTAATCCTAGCACTTTGGGAGGCTAAGGTGGGCAGATCACATAAAGTTGGGAGTTTGAGACCAGTCTGGCCAACATAGTGAAACCCTGTCTCTACCAAAAATACAAAAATTAGCTGGGTGTGATGGTGCACACCTGTAATCCCAGCTACTTGGGAGGCTGAGGCATGAGAATCGCTTGAACCTGGGAAGCAGAGGTTGCAGTGAGCTGAGATCGCACCACTGCACTCCAACCTGGGCAACAGAGTGAGACTCTGCCCGAAAAAAAAAAAGACACCCAGAATAGTGTCTGTCCAAATATCTAGGCATCCCATGGTCCAGTCAAGTTTACACAAAAATTAACCATCATACAAAGTAACATTATTTACTCACACAGGCTGTGATGATTTTGGTCTATGCGTACACCATTTCACAAAATCTTCCCAACAGGCATTACTGTTAGGTATTACTGAGGCAAGTTAAAAGGTTAAGTGGATTGTCTGAGATCACAGCTAATGGAGGAGCAAAGATTTGAACCCATAACTTCATGCATGTTAGAAACTGTTGTTTCTAGCAGTTTGCAGAATAAGGAGTCCTTTTTATTAGCAATAAAATACCATAACTTTGTTTAAATATTGATTCAAGGAAACAAACTATTTTTTAAAAATTTTGAAACAAATGGGGAAAACTGGAGATAATCTTGGGTTTAGATCATATTAAGCAATCATTGTAAATATTTTAGGAGCAATATGGCAAGGTTATATAAAGATAAAACTGATAGGTGTATCATTACATGATAGTATTTTTATTTGAGATAATATATCACAAATAAAACATTTTTTTTTTCAAAAGCTATGAGTTCCTACAGACAGAGTCCCAGGACAGTATGCCAGCTTGTGTACATCCTGACTGATTAGTGCCTGTGGCATATCCTTATTAAATACTTTGAATTTTGACCCCTGCCTCAATGTGTTGACTTCATTCTGAGCCAGGGTCTTCCCATGATCACAAGGTGGCTGCAGTAGCTCTCGCCTTTACCTTCCCTCAGCTTCATAACCAGCTGGGGAAAATTATTCAGCTTCCTTAACAGTCTCCAAAGCCCTGGGTCTTGCTCTCATGGGGCCTAACCAGATAACTTGCCTTTAATGAACCAATCAACTATGACTAGAAGCTAACAACTGGAGTCAACCCCTTAGTATATTGCATAGGCTCATATTGGTGAAGAGGTATTTGCCCAGATAAATGTGGAGTACTGTTAGGAAGACAGAATGGATAGTGAATGGCCAAAACCAACTATTTTCCCTCTCACACCCTCCTATATAAGATTGAGTCTGGGTGTGTTTGACCTGAGTCTTTAGGTAATAAGGAAAGTTAGCCCTTTGTGGATAGAACGTTTTCCAGTGAAATGGGAATCTTAAAAGAAGTGAGCTCAAGGCCAGGCCCAGTGGCTCATGCCTGTTATCCCAGCACTTTGGGTGGCTGAGTTGGGAGGATTGTTTGAGCTCTGAGCTCAGGAGTTCAAGACCAGCCTGAGCAACACAGGCTGAGACTACGCGTGGCTAATTTTTTTATTTTTTGTAGAGATGAAGGAACAACTGAGACTGCCCCCACATCTCTACAAAAAACTAAAAAATTTGCCAGATGTGATGCATACCTTTTGTCCCAGCTACTTGGGAGGCTGAGGCAGGAGGGTAGCTTGAGTCTGGGAGGTCAACGTTGCAGTGAGCCATGATCATGCCACTGCACTCCAGCCTGGATGAGACCCTGTCTCAAAAAATAAAAATAAATGCATAAATACATAAAATGAGCTCAGTAGAATCAGGAAGCGAACAGGACCCCCTCTGCGCCTTAGTAGGAGCCATGATCCCAGCCAGACCCACGCCCTCCAGGGCCTCTGCACCCATCCTCTGTTTCCACAGTATCCAGAAACAGGATCTCTAATCTTTTTGCTCATTTTACACAGGGACGACAGAGGCTCAGGGAACAACACTCAGTGGAGGTCACTTGCCCAGGAGGGGTGGGAGTAGTCAGTGGAATGAGCCTGAGGGATCCACCCTGTTTTTACCTCTGGGTCCCACTCATTTCATAGAGTCCAACCGGTGGCAATGCAGATGGACTCACAAGTGAGTGGATTGTGCCCCAGACCCACATCCATCCAGAACCCCAGCCACATGATCTCTCCACCCCTACACAAGGGAGAGTGATACGGCTTGGCTGCATCCTCAACCAACTCTCATCTTGAATTGTAGTTTCCATAATCCCCACATGTCATGAGTGGGGCCAGGTGGAGATAATTGCATCATGGGGGTGGTTTCCCCCATGCTGTTCTCATTATAGCGAGTTAGTTCTCGTGAGATCTGACAGTTTTATAAGGTGCTTTTCCCCCTTTTGCTCTGCACTTCTCCTTGCTGCCACCATGTGGAGAAGGACATGCTTGCTTCCCCTTCTGCCACGATTGTAAGTTTTCTGAGGCCTCCCCAGCCATGCTGAACTGTGAGTCAATTAAACCGCTTTCCTTTATAAATTATCCAGTAGTGGGGCAGAACTCGGGCCCAGAATTGCAGGGCAAGCATTTGGGTCTCTATTCTGAGTTGTGGGACTTTGGATTTGGGAAGTGATCTGACTCATATATTAACATAACAGAATCTCCCAGAATTCAGAGTGGAGAACAGATTGTGGGGGTGAAGGAGGAGGAGGAGGAGTGGAGACTCCTTGATGAGCCTTAGACACTCCTGTACTGCCATGTGATGCATGAGAACTTTGTATTTGTGGCCTCACAGGGTTGCCCTGGGTGGAGGATGGCCATTCTCCAGCACTGTCTTTCCCCCAAGACTTGCATGTTTCAGATCCCATGGAGTTGCCCAAGTGGAGCGGCTCCAGGAGTCCTGGGTGCCTGACGGTAGAGGCATGACCCCCATCTGGGCATTGCACTTCACCGCTGGCCTGCATCTAACGTGTTATGTGAGGTACACATAACCTGAAACATCTCTAACACCAGTTCCTCTCTTGCAGTTCGGTTTTCCGGAGACTGGAGACACCTAATGTCACCAACATCCAAGAACTAGTGAAAACCATTTGCAGAGGAGTGTGGGCATGGAGTAGAGGATGAGGAGGTACCTTTTAAGCAAGCCAGGTCTCCCAAGGCCGGTGCTTCCACTCAGCAGGCCCTCCATTGTGATGCGGGTGGCTGGGTCCCAAAAGACATGCTACAGCCAGCTGAGCACTGTGGAACACACCTTACCCAGAAACTGCACATGTGTGGGCCGTGAGGGAGAAGCTTTCATTTCAGTGCAAACCTTCATCAGCCCCAGAAGGGGCACAGTGGAGAGAGACCTTTCTGAAAAAACAAGGGTAGGGTCATCTTGTTGAAGAGCCACAGAGTTCACACTCAACAGATGCCATTTCCATGCATCAAGGTTGGAAAAGGCTACCTGGTCAGCTCTGGCTTCTTCCAGCACCAAGCAATTCACAATGAGAAGCCTGATTTGGATTGTTGTACAAGGCTTGCTGGGAAAGTTTAAAAGGCATTGTGGGCCTAATCACTGGGTGTAATTAATAGGGAGTGAGGATATTGCAGTTAACTGGGCAGAATGTGTCCCTTCCAAATATGCATTCACACATTTTCAGAGACTAAGGCTGTGCAGAATCAGGGTATACAAATTATAACTTCCAAATCTCTCTCTCTCCTATAGCAAATGTCACTGACAGAGCAAATGCATTAAAGATTATTGGATTTCTATAGTCTTTATGGTCTGTTCACCTCTAAACCATTGCTGCACAGGTGAAAGAGTGGAGATTACAGGGACGTAGATAGAGTCCAGTAATGTGGCTTATGACCTAGCCATTCTTTCTGGTGACTCAGATGGAAATAGCCTTCATTGCCTGCTGACTTTTGCCACCACTGCAAAATGTTAACCCCTCCCAAGGAATCAGGCCAGAGATGGCAGAATCAACATACGGTTGCCAAAACTTCTGGTTTTCTAAAAGAAGTGGATATGTATTTTTAAGTAGAACCCTTTTATAAACTATTGCGGTATAATTGACATGCAATAAAACTCATGTTGCAAATATACAGTTTGATATATTTTTCATGTACATATATTTCAAACCATCTCTATAGCTGTGGTAATGAACATATCCATCACCCAACACATTACCTCATCTCTTATAATCCTCTTCTCTCTGCACTACTGATGAATCCCCTGGAAACTACTGATTAACTATAGCTTAGTTTGTGCCTTATCTAGAATTTTCTTATAAATGAAATCATGAAGTATTTATTCTTTTTTCTGGTTTCGTTCATGACACATACTTATTTTTAGGTTTGTTGATGTTGTGTCTATAATTTTTTTAGTTGTTCAGTAGTATTCTATTGTCTGGATATGCCACAATTTGTTTATCCTGTCTTCTGTTAATGAATATTTGGGTTGTTTCTAGATTGCAGCTATTAAGTAACTCTGTTGAAGGCAAAATTTTCAAAAAGAGCTAGGACAGTCATTGAATCTCATATTCCACTGTTCTTACGTTCTAGACAAATTAATTTATTGTTTCTTTTACAGGCCTGAGGGTTTGTTGTCTTTGCTTGCGCTAAGCCCCTCCACTGGAAACGCCCTCTTTCCCACCCTCTCAGCTTAGGCAGCTTCTGCTCACCTTTAATGGCAGCTCAGATACTACCTTCTTCAGGAAATGTTCTCTGAACTCCTTCCCTCCCCGCCCTCCACACCCCAACCTGACCCAACCTCTCCAAACCTCTGCAGCACTGCATACCTGTCTTGTGACACCTCTCCTCTTCCCACGAATTCATGAGACGTAGAACTATTTGTGTTGTCACTTTCTTCCCCCTTCCAGGCTGCAGACACTATGAGGCAAGCCTATGTCTTGTTCAACCTTGTATGCCCCCACACCAACTCATGGTCAGTACCCAACAGTTATGAAATTCCATTTGAGTCAGCATCCAGGCGGATGTCACTTCTCACAGGTATTGCAACCACCATTAAAACAAATCAACATGGCCGGACGCAGTGGCTCACACCTGTAATCCCAGCCCTTTGGGAGGCCGAGGCGGGCAGATCACGAGGTCAGGAGATCAAGACCATCCTGGCTAACATAGTGAAACTCAGTCTCTACCAAAAAAAAATACAAAAAGTTAGCCCAGCATGGTGGTGGGCACCTGTAGTCCCAGCTACTCGGGAGGCTGAGGCAGGAGAATGGCATGAATTCGGGATGCGGGCCTTGCAGTGAGCCGAGATCACACCACTGTACTCCAGCCTGGGCAACAGAGTGAGACTCCGTCACACACACAAAAAAAAACGTTCTTTTTCTTAATCTAGGTGGTGTGTTCAGAAGCATCACTTCACTTTATTATTATTATTGTTATTATTATTCACTCTTTAATATATCTGATATAATTCTTTTTGAGACAGAGTCTCACTCTGTTGCCCAGGCTGGAGTGCAGTGGTGCAATCTCGGCTCACTGCAGCCTCTGCTTCCTGGGTTCAAGTGATCCTCCCACCTTAGCCTCCCAAGTAGCTGGGACTACAGGCATGCACCACCACACCCAGCTAATTTTTGTATTTTTAGTAGAGACAGAGTTTTCCCACATTGACCAGGCTCGTCTCGAACTCCTAACCTCAAGTGGGCTGCCTGCCTCAGCCCCCCAAAGTGCTGGGATTGCAGGTGTGGACCACCATGCCCAGCTGCATACATTCTTTTAAAGCAAATAGGAAAACTAGAGCCTGAGCTCTCATAGATTCTCCATCATTTACACGTCGCTTTCATACACGAAGAATTGCTTCTATTGTAGAGGGTAGACCATTCCCTGAGATCAGTTCTGCTCTGGATGTCCCATGTGCTCCTTAGAGCTGGGTCACCGCTACCTTAAGAAAGCACTCATTGAAACTTGATGCCTATAATTCTTAATTACAATTGCATTGCTGGCTTTATGTGCATCTCTGCTCATTTAAACTCAATGCTGACTGACAAATTGTGCTCATCTGCCTATTCGACAGTAATTTAGTCAGGCAACCTGCAGCTTGCACCAGATTGATGAGCAGCTGTTGGATCTGTTTGGGGGACGTATTGTTGTTTTCTTGGTGTAGGCTGCTTTGTGCGGCTGCTGAATGGATGAATGGTTTTGTCTTCTCCAGTGACATTGTGGGCACTCTGGATGGCCACTCCTGGAACTCCAAATGCCTATGTCAAAAAAAATCAATCACCCACCATTCCAAACACACCCTCACTCAGAGGAGCAGGATGGAATGGCCCATCTCATTCAACTCAGATTCACATTGCTGTTCTCCAGGCCAGCGAAAGGTCAGGTTGATACCCAAAATGTGGCCATCCTTAGCCTCAAATCAAAACCTATTTAATTTGTTACACATGGTGACTTGTCTCTGAAGAGCTTTAGGCTAGCATAAACAGGCTTCCAGTACAATAACCCTGTGCACAGCTCCTGGGCTCATGCAGTTCTGAACTCTGCAGTCTCCCTCTGCCATAGCTCATGGCCTTCAGCCTCTTAAGCATGTTGGGGTTCTGAGTTAATTGTCTGAATCTCTTCAGCTGTATTTATCTCCCTCCCCCCAATAATTCACACTTGATTATTTTTCCAGTTCAACTGGTTTTTCATGGTGCCTATGGCCTGAATACAGAGTTAAGGAAAAGTGTCCCTAAGGTATAAGCAACTTTGAGATATAATTCACAAACCATGCAATTCCCCCCATTTAAAGTGTACATACAATTCAATGGGTTTGGTATATTACAGTATTTTTAAAAATTGTAGTAAAATATATATAACATGAAATCATATATTTTAACCTTAAAAAAAAAAGAAAAGAAAAGGCTGCAGTGCACTGGCACGATGTTGGTATCACTGCAACCTCTGCCCTTCGGCCCAAGTGATCCTCCCACCTCAGCCCCCTGAGTAGCTGGGACTTCAGACATGAGCCACTTCGCCCAGCTAACTTCTGTATTTTGTTGTAGACACGGGGTTTTACCATATTGGCCAGGCCGGTCTCGAACCCCTGACCTCAGGTAATCCGACCACTTCCGCCTCCCAAAGTTCTGGGATTACAGGCGTGAGCCACTGCGCCCGGCCCCATTTTGGATTTGAAAATAAATTGACGCCACCACATTTCAAGGAACTTAATCTAGGTCCATTTTAATAACAGACATTTTTCAGTGGTCTCATATTATGCTCTGAAACGTTCAGAAGGCACTGGGGACCCTAAGGTCAAACAGATCCTTCCCACTTGCAAGTATGCTCATTGGTTCCTGTTAAGGGACAACGTCAAGTGCACTGGGGAGTCACCCACAGGTGGCAATAAAGTATGAGTACCTTACAGTTAATGTATTTTGTAGGTATAAGGAAGTTTCCCAAAGTTGAAGATGAATACCACAGCGGATTCTTAAGCACTAGCTCTGAAGTGGGGCTACGAAGAATCAAAATATGTGCACCTTTTCAAACTCCCAACCCCACACCAACCCATTATCAGAGCCAATAATGTTGATTTCCCCATCACTGAGAAAAGCAATTCACGTGGGCTCCTCAAATCTTTCTCTTCCTGGTGGAGCACAGTGGCTCACGCCTGTAATCCCAGCACTTTGAGAGGCTGAGGAGGGCGGATCTCTTGGGGTCAGGAGTTCGAGACCAGACTAGCCATCATGATGAAACCCTGTCTCTACTAAAAATACAAAATTACCTGGGAGTGGTGGTGCGCACCTGTAATCCCAGCTACTCAGGAGGCTGAGGCAGGAGAATCGCTTGAACCCAGGAGGCAGAGGTTGCAGTGAGCTGAGATCAAGTCACTGTATTCCAGCCTGGGTGACAGAGCAAGACTCTGTCTCAAAAAAAAAAATCTCTCTTCCCCATCAAAATGTGTCTTGATCTTCCTTCTCTCCCTGCCTCCTCTCCGGCTGTCTGGAGGAGGTACCCCCTCTCCTTCAAAACTCCTTTCTCCTCATTGCCTCCACGCTTCTCAGGTGCTAGGCCCCCACCAGCTTCGTCATCCTTTCTCCCTTATCTCTTCCCTCCAAAGCCACAAACATCCTGAGTTTTCTCAACTAGCTTCTGTCCCTCAAGCCGCTATTCCAGCTCTTCACCACACAAGTTCTTCACGAAGAACCTTTTCCAGTTGCTCATCTCATACAGACTTCTTAAAGCTTCGCAGTCTGGTGTTTCCACTGAGCAACCGCCCTGGAACAGGGAACATGGAGCAAAAGAGGACTTGTGCAGGGCTGAATGGGGTCTAGAAACCAAGAAGGAAGACAAATGAAGCCATGAACTCAGAATGGCCATGATGGCATTAGGGATAAAGATGCAGCAAAATAGAGAAAGAAATGTAGACAGGCACACTGGCGACAGCACCCGGAGTTGACTAGTGATAAATCAGGACCCTGTTGTAAGGCTCCTGTCATCTTGTTCACAAGTACAAAGGGGGCTAGGTGAACCGAGCTCATTGAGACACTCTACTGAGTTCACTAAAGACATCCTTCAGTTCAAGTCATAGTTAGGATTGTCAGATTCAACAAACAAAAATGCAGGATGCCCAGTTAAATTTGACTTTAAGATAAACAATTTTTATTCATTATTTTATTGTGTTGGTCAATATTTTATTCATAAGTATGTCCCATGCAATATTAGGGTATCCTCAGCGTAAGTATGTCCCAAATATTACATGCCACTTACACTAAAAAAAAATTCCATTGTTTATCTGAAATTTAAATTGAACTGGGCTTTCTATAATTTACCTGGCAATGCTAGTCACACTCCATACTTCACTTACAAAATTTTAACCAACCTCTTCCTCAATCCTCCTCCTCACTTGACTTCCAGAACACTACTTCATCTCAGTTCCTGTCAATGGCTTCTCTTCAACCTGGTCCTTGAATGTAGGGATTCCACAGGGTTTGGGCTGCAGGCCACGTCCTGCTTGGCTCTGTGTCTTCTCCGCAGTCAATCTGTCTGTTCCTCTGTTCCTAGGTCTTCCTCATGCCTCACTTATGGCTGATCATGTTCAGAACTTCAGAGTTGAGTCACTTCCATCTTTCTTTAGACATCTTCACTTTGAATTGCTAGCCCTATGTCATACGCAACTCATCTAAAACCAAACTCATCATGCTAATATACCTCCAGAATTGGTCCTAGTTTCCCCACTAAGCCATGGTGCCAACATCCTCCTGATCTTGCATCCAGGAAATGTCAGATCCAAATTCGATTCTTCCTGATTCATTGCTTATATCCCATCACCAAACTTCTTTTACTCCATCTTTGAATATCTGTCATCTCTGTCACTGGGCCTCACCCTCTGTGATGTCTTGCTTGAAAAAATGTACTCCCAGGCGTCCATCCCCCATCTCTCCAGTTTTTTCTTCAAACGACTGCCACACAATATCTAAAAATGCTTTCCAATTACATCATTCCCTTCTGGAAGGTCTGCATGCTTTCCACTGACTCAGAATAAACTCCTGCTTGAGCCTCACTTCTGGTACAGAAGAAGCCTTCTTAACTGTTCTGAACCAACACCTGTGAGAGTCAACCATCTACCTTCACCCAATTATAACGTAAATGTACATTTCTCTTTTTTTCAATTTGCAGAGAATTTGAAAATATAGAAAAGCTTAAGAATAAAAGTGTATTTTTTAAAAGAATGACTTTTTAGACCAGGTGTGGTGGCTCACACTTGTAATCCCAGCACTTTGGGAGGCCAAGGCAGGCAGATTACCTGAGGTCAGGAGCTCAAGACCAGCCTGGCCAACATGGTGAAACCCCATGTCCACCAAAAATACAAAAGTTAGCCGAGCATGGTGGCAGGCGCCTGTAATCCCAGCTGCTCAGACAGTTGAGGCAGGAGAGTTGTTTGAACCCCAAGAGGTGGAACTTGCAGTGAGTTGAGATGGTACCACTGCATTCTAGCCTAGGGGAGAGAGTGACCTTTTAATCCCTTAATACGTTGAAAGTTTCCATGATCTGACCCAGGCAATGCCTGCAGGCCCATCTCCCAGGGTGTGCTACCAAATATCTGAAACTAAGCCTCCAGGTTTACTGATCATTTCCCAAATATGCCACCGTCTCTCCTGCCCATGTGCCTTTTCCCAGCCTGACATTCTCTTTTGCCCATTCCTCACCTGCTCAACTTTCAAAAGCAACTCTTTTGTGAGGCCATCCCTGGTTTCTGTGTCACACACCCCCAATTCCTAGTTAGAAGTAATTTCTCTTTCTCCTAAATTCCCACAAAATGTGCCCCTTTATTTAGCACAGATTTATTTGTCTCCCCTCTAAGTTGTTGAGCAAACATGGATTGATGGGTTAGTTACTGGGACATGGGCTGGGAGAGGCAGGATTGGTGAAGATAGCAGGACAATGAGACTTGGGGAGGACGGAGGGTCAGGGAGGGCATAGTGACGTCAGTACATCTGGGCTCACATCAGGTGTCCCCACTCCCTGGCAGCAAGGCCTTGGTGGACTCGCTGGGTGCCCCACCCACAGCCCCTTGGTAAGGGCTCTCACCTGCGGTCTTCGCTAACTCACAGCTTCTTGACCTGTGAGCCTGGGAGGTGACGTGGCCCCCTGGGAGTGCCCCATCCCCTTTTGATAATGGCTAATTCTGGGGTACAAAAGCCTGACTCCTTTGCCCAAGTTGCACAACTTTTTAGTCCAATTTGGGTTCCAGAGACCCTCTCCGCAGCCCTCCACCCTCAGCCGGTCAAGGTAGACTCCACCTGAGACCTCAGTTGCTCAATTCCTTCCCGTCCTTCTCTGGGTGCCCTCACTCCCAGGGGATTCCCAGGGAGAGCACCATCAGGAAGTCCCAGCACCTGAAGTCCTGTCCCTTCGTTTGGCCTTGTATCAACTTTGTGTTCTCTCTTTGACCTATCCCACTATCTCTGAACTGGAGGTCAAGTTCTCTCCCACAGTTGTGAATAAGGACTATGGAAGCACTTAGCTGGAGGCTGGGAAGTAACAGTTCCATTCAATGCTCCCAGAAACTGAACCTGAGCCCTCAGGAAGGCAGTCCCCAGGGGCAGGCAGTTAACAGTGCTGTGGTGGAGGTGGGCGTGAGGCACCCTCCCTGAAAGGGAAGGAGAGCTTCGCAATGAATGCAGCTCAGCTTCACACACCCCAATCCCTCTGCCTCACCTTAGTGAACTTTAATAATCAGTTTACCTTTACCGTTGACTGCGAACCTGTCTTTCCTTTGTTTTGTTTTGTTTTGTTTTGTTTATTTGAGGTAGAGTCTCACTCTGTCACCCAGGCTGGAGTGCAGTGGCGCTATCTCAGCTCACTGCAACCTCCACCACCCATGTTCAAGCGATTCTCCTCCTCCTCCCTCAGCCTCCTAGGTAGGTGGAATTACAGGCGCCCATCAACACACCTGGCTAATTTGTATATTTTTAGTAGAGACAAGGTTTCACCATGTTGGCCAGGCTGGTCTTGAACTCCCAACGTCAGGTGATCCACCTGCCTCAGCCTCTCAAAGTGCTGAGAATACAGACGTGAGCCACCACACCCAGCCTCATGAACCTATCTTTCTGGATTCCTTCATAAATTATTTCTAGTGATTGTTGTGTGACCCCAAGAAATTAGGATTTCTAGGCACTCCATTGTGGGTCAATAAGCACTGACTTAATATTAAAATCATCTAGTGAGGAGAACACTGACCTAGTTTCAACCTGTGTGCTCGTAGCAAGAGGACAATGGTGTAGAGTCTGATAAGATGAACGCACTGCAGAGGAGATGGGGTGCTAGCCCAGGGATTTAGGGCCCAGGAGGAGAGAGAGAGAAATGGCTCACATTTGTCTGCAGAATACATTTCCCATTTGTTTCATGGCACACTAACCACCGTGCAGCTGTGACTTGCGGGTCTATTCAGTCCTTGACTGCTTTACATTTTGATTCTTACGCACTGAGGATTCCGCTTTTTTGGACTTTAAAAGATTTGACCATAGAGTGTGTTCATTTTCAAGCAGATAAAAGATCTTCCTACAGATCAACCAAGAGCATTTCATCTTTTCTTTCTGTGATACCCATCCCAAGGCATACAGCGCAATTCAAGAAACAGACATCATCGTTACAAAGCAGAACATAACCAGATGGTTTTCCAGTTCTGGCTGTCTAAATACTGTGTCATCTGTGTTACATAATTCTTACAGAACGCACACTGCTTTAATTGTGCAGCACAGATCATGACAGATTGCTCCATTTTTTGACATCATTTTCTTTAGTGTTTGCTCTGCTCTGAGCTCAGGGAAACTAATTAAGTCCAGGTGGGGTCCAGGTGCAGATATGTGTGCTAACTCCAGAGGGCCTGCTTATATATGAAATGGTTTTGCTGGAGTGTTCTAGCTTTGAAAACTTGCTCTCTTGGCCCTTTTTAATAAGAGCTCATTTCTCTCTAAATATTCCCCCATCCTCATGCTGACATGAGTAATTGAAGCTCTCAGGGACCGGGACCAGCTCTGAGAAGGAGAAGAGCGTTCTCAGACTCGATTGCAGATAGTGGGCTGCCATTCCTTAGAGTCTCTCAGAAAACCTGTCTTTAGCGTACCTGGTCTCATTCTTTAAATTATTATTCTCGTGCACAATGCTGAGATGATTTAGCTTCACTTCAAGTTTAGAATGGAAAATCATACTTGTTACAAAGATGTATTTCCTGTTATGAAAAGGAACTGGATGGCTGGAGGTAGATGGTGGTGATGGTTGCACAAAAGTGTGAATGTACTGAATGTCACTGAACTGTACCATTTAAAATGACTAAGATAGTAAATTTTGTGATGCATATTTTACCACAGGAAATAAAAAGGGGGACTGGTTCTGTTTCCAACTTCAGGAGGTAGGCTCCACGGAAATTAGAGCAATATGCCTATTTCAGATCAGTAATATTTACAGAATCCTTCTATTCTATTAATTTTTGCAGAGACTTACACCTTACATTGGCATAGAATTGCTGTATAGTTTGAAAACCACTTTTATATATGCTATTGTATTTTACTCTCTCTGTGTATACAAGATAAGTAGGTTTATCACCATATAACAGATAAGGATTGTTGCATTATCTTTACTACCTAAGAAATTACTTAGGTAGTAAAGATATAATACTCATTTTGGCCAGTCATGGTGGCTCCCATCTGTAATCCCAGCACTTTGGGAGGCCAAGGTGGGCAGATCACTTTAGATCAGGAGTTCAAGACCAGCCTTGCTAATATGGTAAGACTCCATCTCTACTAAAAAGACAAAAATTAGCCAGCCATGGTGGTGCATGCTTATAATTCCAGCTACCTGGGAGGCTGAGCTACAAGAATCACTTGAGCCTCAAAAGCAGAGTTGCAGTGAACTGAGATGGTGCCACTTCACTCCAGCCTGGGCAACAGAGCGAGACCCAGTCTCAAAAAAAAAAAAGAAAAAAGAAAAAAGAAAAGAAAAGAAAGAAAAAGAACACTTATTTATTTTACTCCACGATCTGAAATTATGTTCAGGGCTTGGCAGAGATGGCCACCTCTGCTCCACAAAGCATCATTTGAGGTGGCCCAACAAGGACTAGAGGATCCACTTCCAAGAATGGTTCCCTCACATGGCTGGCAAGTTGGTGCCAGCTATCAGCTGGGATCTCAGTCAGGGATGTGAGTTAGGGGTCTGAGTTCTTCTCCACATGGACCCCTCCCCAGGGCTGCTGGGACTTTCTATACAGCACAATGGCTAGGTTCCAGAAGTGGGTGTTTCAAAAGATAGGAAGAGGTAGCTCCCAGTCTTTAAAGACTTGGGTGCAAGAACGTGCACATCTTCACCTGTACTGTATGCTCTCAGTCAAAGCAGTTACAGGGCCTACCAATCTCCCAGGAAAGGAGACATGGACCCAATCTCTGGAAAGAAAGATTGTCAACCAATCTGTGTCCATCTTTAATCTGCATCAAGCATGTCAAGACTTGGAGTAGGTTGGCTATGATTATTCAGAGATGTGATCCTTGGTTTTCTCCATGAAATTTCTGGATTGGTGTGATTATTATGCACTAAAGCCCATCTAAGTCACTTTAAATGATTTTCTTCCCATGATATCTGTTGATAATCACGCTTAAACCACTTTCCCTCCTTTAATTTAGAGTACAAGAGTGAGTTAAGAGTTATTTTTTCTACTACAGAATGCTTTGAAATACATCTCTTCCATCTCCAAGATCTATGTATATACATGAAATCTTTAATTTAGTTTCTGCCAATGATTTAAACACTATTTTTATCATAATATTTATCACCACCAAATGTATATAAATGCAAAATCACTAAATCTAAGCAGTCTTAATGTCATAAATGTTGTTTATCAGATTATCTCAAGTAAGAAGTGAATTCATTTGATGTTACCTAAAAGTCTTAAAGATTATAAATGTGTTATTGCAGTTGCGTTTTTATGATATGAAGCTCCCACTTTAGAGTGAAGCTCTTGTAGGTGAAATAACAATTTTCTTTGAAGAATTTTACCTTGCAGTTAAATTTGCTGGGAATAAACCATTCCATCAAGTGGGAGATACTGGCCTATGAGTGGTGCCTGTTGACAAATAAGGTTGTTAAACCATGGAGACTAAGGAGAACATTCTTTACAGTGAAGTGGTTGAGGTGGTCACCACCTTAACCAAACGATCAAACTCCACAACCACGTCACTAATGGTCTAACAACCTGATGTTAAATGCCTCCCGGCATGATACAGTAGGAACTAAACGGTACCAACTGTAAAATAATCTTGCCCAAAATGACTTGACTTTAATTGAGCCTTAATATCTTTCAGTAAGCCTTTCTCAACTAGTTCCTCAGCTGAACCATGGATCCACAGAAAATGAGTTGAGTGATTATTGTCAGTTCTCCTAAGAACGGAACATAACTAGGACCATTCTAGTTGCATGGGAGAGAAGTTAATTCACGACCTAAAATAAGTGCCTTAGATACCCCTCAATTATCTCATGGGTCCCCAGTTGTGAAGGGTCAAGTTCAATGAGAAAATAATCAGACAAATCCAGAATGTGGCATATTCTACAAAACAACTCATCTACTTTCTCCAAAGAGAAAATATCGTGGGGAGAAAAAAACACAGTGATTATTAATTAAAGGAGTCTAAAGACTTCAGTCACAGTCGATGATAGTTTAGGCCTCTTTTTGGCCTTCACCTACAAGGATTCATACAGTCTGTGCTCTTGTGTCAAGCTTCTTTCACTCAACATGTCTGAGATTCATCTATGTTATTGCAAGATGCAATATCTCTTTCCTTCTGTTACTGTGTAGCATTCCTTTGTATATACATATGCCACAATTCAGTTATCTATTTTATTGTTGATGGATATCTGTGACTTTTCCAGCTTGGGGACATTGTGAATAAAGCTGTTGTAAGCATTCTTGCAAGGGTCTTTGATGGCATGTGCAACTCTGTGGTGTAGACTGAGGAGAGGAATTACTGGTTCATAGAATCAGTATCTGTTGAAGGGTTTTAAATACTGCCAACAATTTTCCTAAGTGGTTCAACCAATTTGCACTTTCAGCCAAAGGATCTGGGAGGTTCAGTTGTTTCATATCCTTGCCCCTTCTAGGAGATGGGGAAGAGGTCATATTGACTGTAGTAAAATATGCATAACAAAATGTACCATCTTAGTCATTTTAAAGGGTACAATTCAGTGGCATTCAGAGGTTGCCCCAAGAGAAACAGCTTGGGGCAACCTTCTGGGGCAATGAAAATATTCCACATATCAACCTGGTTGGTGGTCATATAGGGGTCACAATTTTTACATAAGTATGTAAAAATTCATCAAGGTACAGATTTGAGGTTATACACTTGTATGTAAGTTCTACCTCAGTGAGAGATCAGAGAGCAAGAGATTAAAAAGACAACGACCAAATGTAATGGGTGAAACTTAATTGGCTCCCGGTTCAAAACAAAAAACACTTACCAAAGACAGTTTTGAATCACTTGGAGAAGTTTTAATATGGCCTGGATATCAGATGCTATTAGGGAATTCTTTTTCATTATCTTAGGTGTGATCATTGTGTTGGGGTTATTAAGGAGAATGTTCATATTAGGAAATGCATGCTGGGGTATTTAATTAAGGGTACATTGTTGTACTTAAATTAAAAAGAAAGTAAGCTGCCTGTAACTTACTTTCTAATGTTTCAGCAAATGTGTCTGTGTGTATGTGTATGTATGTCTGTGTGTGTGTACACATAGAGATAAAAACAGAGCAAATATGGAAAAAAATGTTAACCATTGTTGAAACTAGGTGGTGGATATGAAGTTGTTATATTATTTTTTCAACTTTTCTGAATATTTAAAACTTTCCAAAACAAAAATAAAATGTGTTGGGGGAAGATATAGAGAGTTGAAGTGACCAGCTTAAAATGACAAGCTAACTAAGGAGAAGACCCTAAAAGAAAACTCTAGCAATCTTGACCCTCTCTGTGCCATCCTGTACATTGTCGCTTACCGGTGTTAAAGACTTATTGTTAAATTTGAATATGCTTTTTAAAATTTATTTCCTTCTTCAGAGTGCTTCCAGTAGTCTAACAGGAAAGCACAAAGACACCCCTAGATTTCTCTTATAAATAAACTTGCATTCTGCCTGCAAATCAAACCTCCCCCTGCCCCCATCTCTCGCCTGTTACATAGCTACTTTCAAAATCACTCCACAATCATTTGACCCATGTCCATATTCCCTTTTTCTAATGCAAAAGCTAAATTGAAAGCTAAGCGGCCCTGGCAGCCCACAAAGCCCCATGATTTCTACCCCGAGCGGGAGGGGACCTGGTGAAACGCCGTGCTGCTGTTTCAGTTTCACTGCCCAGCTGCCACGCTCAGCCCAGCTTCTCAGGTGGCTGGGCCACTTTGAAGGTTTACTTTCAATTAAAAAAAATAAGAAGAAGAAAAAAGCCAAATCAGCAGCTGTCAGGGATGCAGGGGAGATTTATTCTGGGTGGTCAAAGGGGAGCGTGGCCAGCAGTAAAGGCCTAAAGGTAGGCAGGAAGGAAATTCAAGCTGGAGAGAGAAATTCCTCCTGGCAAGGTCAGCCGATGCTGGGCTAGTCCTTCTGGGTAAGGCTGCCCGATTCCTACTGCTGGACCTGCTCAAAAGGGAGCCGAGGAGTCGGCTTGCAGACACTTGGAGAGTGGGTTTGGGGAGGGAGACTGTCCAGGGGGAGCTTTGAAAGCAGAGCTTATTAATCAGATGAAACCAGGCCTGAGGGATCCAAACATGACTGATTTTCAAATTGCTTCCTGATTCAAAAGCTGGTGTTGCCCACCTCAAAATGTGATGAGAGGTGAAGAGGCCAGGTCCCTGGGCAGTTCTGCACGCATCGAGCTTCCATTGAAGTCGGCCTGTGTGAAGAAGCAGAGCAGCTGTGCAGAGCGGAGCTGGAGTGGGGGGCTATGGTTTTATCACCTTTCATTTCCTGTCTCAATTCTGATATGGCTTTAGACGTTTCACATGCAAGTGTGAAAACTAACGTGTGCTTTGCAAAAGGAATCAGCCAAGCGCCCCGCTAACCCTGATCAATGCCCTAGTAACTTCTCGAACCATCAGTCAAGCTACATACATGGGTTTTAAAATATTCTCAGCCCCTCTCCCCTGTTTACAGCCATGTTATTTATCCACGCAATCCCGGAAGTAATTGGAATATAGAAGCTCGAATGGGTTCTATGCTCTCTCCATTTCCTCTGGACGTACTAATTATCCGTGTTATACACACTCACTTCTTACCATGGATAATAAGGGTTATCACTGACGCTGTTAGTTAAGCTAGTAAACATTGCCCAACTACCCCAGACCTCATTAGGTATTTAAGATACATATATGTTTTTTATATTTTTATATAATTTCAAATACCTTTATTTTATATTTGCATGCACTTTAAATACCTAATGAGGTATTTAAAATACATATATGTATCTAAATATGTATGTATTTAAATACATATATGTATATATAAAATGTATGTATTTAAATACATATGTATATGTGTGTATTTTATATATACATATATGTATTTAAATAAATATATGTATATATAAAATACATGTG
>NW_012114932.1:8067319-8085073 GCF_000951035.1 Colobus angolensis palliatus | reverse complement strand
TATATGTATATATAAAATACATATGTGTATTTAAATACATATATGTATATATAAAATCCAGATATATGTATTTAAATATATGTATTAAATAAATACATATATGTATTTAAATACAGATCTATATATTTAAATACAGATATATTAATCAGAGGAAACCAATATTAAATATGTATTTAAATATATATGTATTTAAAATATGTATGTGTACACATATAGAGATTTATTTTTTTTAAAAACAAACACAATCACGATGAATTAAGCCCATTTTGTTGGATTTCCAGACGTTGACCTTCTTGTATCTCTCCTGTCATTTCTGACGGTTCCCAAAGAGAGGTTCTTGCACGCGTCCATAAACCCGTCTGTCAAGGGAAGTCAGCCTGAAGCAGCCTCCCTCTTTCTAGTCATGGCTCTGGTTGTCACTTGTCCTTGTCCACCACATGGACCTTCTGGGTGGGAAGCCCCGGCACTGCCAGTGCCCATCTGGAGAATGCAGTGGTTACGCAGCCTCCAGAAGACACGTTTCTTCCATGGGAGCTCCACTTTCCAGCTGGGTTGTCAAAATGCTGGGTTCCTTGCATCATGGACGAAAATGACTTTCTCTGGTTCTGTATCACTTTGTGACATCTGGTCACTAAGGCAGCTCTGTTATGCCAAGAGAATCACAAAGTGTCTTTTGAAAGGTTTTATCAACTTGTGCGTTTTTAAAATAATTTCATAACTTCGAGTCATCATTCCTCTCTCCAGGGGAGTTCAAATGTAAGCCAGGGAGATCATTATATTAAACACTGCTTGCTTTTTCTTCCTCTTTCTTCCCAACTCTTTTTTCCCCACTTTTCTTCCCAGATTTTCTTCTCCAAAATAAATTTCTTTCTCTTTCCCAGGTTACAGAACAAAATCTCGTAAGATTTGAATATATGAAATAGATATTGATAGAGATGGAATGAAGGTATTCACTGGATTAACACTATCTGGGACTGTCCCTAATCAGTTGCAATTTTTAACAAATCTAAAAAGCCAAGTCGGGCACAGTGATTCACGCCTGTAATCCCAGCTACGGTGGGAGGATCATGTGGGTGGATCACCTGAGGTCAGGAATTCAAGACCAGCCTGGCCAACATGGCAAAACCCAGTCTTTACTAAAAATACAAAAATTAGCTGGGCGTGGTGACACATGCCTGTAATCCCAGCTACTCAGGAGGCTGAGGCAGGAGAATCACTTGAACCTGGGAGGTAGAGGTTGCAGTAAGCCAAGGTCGAACCACTGCACTCCAGCCTGGGTGACAGAGAGAGACTCTGTCTAAAAAAAAGAGAAATAGGCTTATTTTGTGACTTATAAACAATGCCTACATTATGAAATAGATCAATCCTGAAAATTTGACCTTAGAACAATTTTCACCAAAACGTACATTATTTCCCCCATTAGCATCTATTATATTATCAAAGACAGAGTTTCATAAAAGCAAAAATTTGGGTGTAAGAGATGCCCCAATTTAAATAATATAAAATATGTGGGGTAAGATAAATATTTGGTAGGGAGGGGGTACCATATGTGTTTATGTGAAGGAATGGCACAAAAGTAAAATGTTAAGTAGATGTTTTGGTACAACTTATAGAAACAGTAAACGTCACCCCAACATTCACGTGCTGCCTCAGTGACCAGGAAGGAAATCACTCCACGGCTAAATACAACAACTTAAAATGTGTAATTAGAGGCTGGGCACAGTGGCTCGTGCCTATAATCCCAACACTTTGGGAGGTCAAGGTGGGTGGATCACTTGGGCTCAGGAGTTGGAGACCAGACTGGGCAACATGGTGAAGCCCCATCTCTACAAACACACACACACACACACATACAAAATTGGTCCGGCATGGTGGTACGTGCCTGTAGGTTCAGTTACTCGGGAGGCTGAGATAGGAGAATCACTTGAGCACAAGAGGTGGAGGCTGCAATGAGCCAAGATTGTGCCACTGCACTCCAGCCTGGGCGACAGAGCGAGGCCCTGTCTCTAAATAAATAAATAAAACATGTAATTAGATTCATGGAACATGATGTAATATGAAATTAGAACCTATTTTTGTAATAAAAATAGTATCACTCTTTATACCCTGATCGTATAATTGCAAAAGAAGCTCTGTTGCTTCTTTGGGGGTTGGGCATTAACTAGAACTGAGCTACAATACCAACTACAGCCAGTAGATGGTGCTTCCATAAAGGAAGAAAAGACTGGAAGTTGAAAATTCGGCTTCTAGGAAGGTATTTGAAGTTAGAGATCTTGAATTTATTGGATACTTTGACTTGTGGTTTTTACTAAGAAATAGCTACTCTGAGAGCTCAGTGGGAACTGGAGTTATAAGAGTAGATATAAGAGAAATGCCAACAGAAGAATTGTTTAGGAAAGGCGGACATAGGTCTGTGAATGGGTAAGATAAGTACTCTTTTTCAGTGGATTTTGGGGAAGATTTTTTTAAGGTTTTGGAGGTCCTGGAGTGTGGCTATTTTTAAAAAGCCAAAAACTTTTAGGTGGGGCACAGTGGCTCACGCCTGTAATCCCAGCACTTTAGGAGGCCAAGGTGGGGTGGATCGCCTGAGGTCAGGAGTTCAAGACCAGCCTGGCCAGTATGGTGAAACCCTGTCTCTACTAAAAATAGAAAAAATTAGCTGGGCGTTGGGGGTGGGGGGGGCTGTAATCCCACCTACTCGGGAGGTTAAGGCAGGAGAATCACTTGAACCCAGGAGGCAGAGGTGCAGTGAGCCGAGATCACGCCACTGCACTCTAGCCTAGGTGACAGAGCAAGATTTCATCAAAAAAAAAAAAAGAAGAAAAAGGCCAGTAGCTTTTAATATTGTTAGGAAAGCTTCAGGAATGACACTAATGACATAGGTACAGAAAAACTTCTCTACTTACCTTATAGTCTCAGGGGATTTTAAGGACTTCTTAAGGAAGTGATTGTGGTTTGTAATGTCGTGGAGCAGCAAGGTATGTGTGTGTTTGCATGTGTGTGTGTGTGTGTGTAATGTGGATGGGAGGTGGATGGGGTGGGTTGTGTGGTGTGTGGAGTGGATATTGGGGGTGGATATGTGTGGGTTGGTGTGGGCCTGTGTGGACGAGCAGAAGTGTGTCACGCACGGAGAGGGCAGGTATGGGGGTGGATGTAGCAGAGTGTGTGTGTGCATACATATGCCCTCATGTGAGCACCTGGGACAGCCTTACCTTCTAGCAAGGGAGAAGGAGAAGTCATTGTTTTATCATTTTTTAGAGCGTTTATGTAGCCTTAACTGATTTTCTGAGTTTAAGTTAACACAAAATATTGAGAAGTGAGGGGGAACTGTGATCAGACTGCTTTACACTGTAACACAAAACAGCCCTACCCGCGTACTCAGTGGCTGCACGGAGAGAACTAGAACAGAGAAAAACTATGTGGAGCTACTGCCATCTGCTGGACCACATAGAGACTGCTGACGTGGGTGAGCGAAAGACCCTTAGGGGTTTTGTTGATTTAGATTTGCTTTTTGGTTTTGTTTTGTTTGGGGTTTGTGTGTTTGTTTGTGTGTTGTTGTTTTTTCTTTTTTGAGACAGAATCTCTCTCTGTGGTCCAGGCTGAAGTGCAGTGGAGCGATCTCTGTTCACTGCAGCCTCGACCTCTTGGGCTCAGATGATCCTCCCACTTCAGACTCCTGAGTAGCTAGGACTACAGGTGCTCACTACCACGCACGGCTAATTTTTGTTCACCATGTTGCCCAGGCTGGTCTCCAACTTGTGACCTCAAGTGATCCGCCCACCTTGGCCTCCCAAAGTGCTGGGATTACAGGCGTGAGCCACCGCGCCCAGGCAATTTGTTTTGTTTTGATTGGATTTGATTCGGTTTTTTGTTTGGTACACTTACCAGTCACCTCTTTCTACAAGTTCTGTCTTACTAACTTCCCTATGTGAGAATGGTGTGAACAGAGCCTCCTGAGAGTCGAGAGACAGTGTGGGACGAAGCTTCAGCACCTGGACTCGAGTTTCAGATCCCTGAATTCAAGTTCTGGCTTCAGCACCCGCTGATTGTGCCGCCCCAGGCAAGTCAACTGCTCTCTTCATCCATTTGTTTCTAAGGAATGAGGCCATTCCTCCCGTGCTGGTGGAGTAAGTACCGTACCTAAATTTCTGCATTACCATTATCCATGCAAATCCTGTTTCGGCCTTCTCCAGTCAAAGCCTTGTCTATACAATGTCCAAGACATCAGCTTCACGGCCTTGCTGTGGAAAGACTGGATTGTCTGAAAAGATACAGGGCCAAGCAGGGCTGCTCTGCCGTGGGGCAGCTGTAGGAGCACTGCTCTCTCTTGCATCCCTACAAATAGTACTATAAAAGCAACAATTAATCAAGCTATGTCACTTCACTGTGGTGCACATTCTTGCTCGCCTTCCTGTTGACTCCGTGCCAGGAAATCTCTAACTCCTTTAAGGCAAGGGCTCTGCCTACCCCATCCCGCAGTACCCACTCCATGCTATGAACCTGTAGGGGCTATTGTCTCAAAGCAGCAGGGATTTTCCTCAGTCTCGAGAATGGACTAGAAGAATATGACCTTCAGGGCCGGGCGCGGTGGCTCAAGCCTGTAATCCCAGCACTTTGGGAGGCCGAGACGGGCGGATCACGAGGTCAGGAGATCGAGACCATCCTGGCTAACACGGTGAAACCCAGTCTCTACTAAAAAATACAAAAAACTAGCCGGGCGAGGTGGCGGGCGCCTGTAGTCCCAGCTACTCGGGAGGCTGAGGCAGGAGAATGGCGTAAACCCAGGAGGCGGGGCTTGCAGTGAGCTGAGATCCGGCCACTGCACTCCAGCCCGGGCAGCAGAGCGAGACTCCATCTCAAAAAAAAAAAAAAAAAAAAAAAGAAGAAGAAGAAAGAAGAAACTGGTAAGTGTCTTCCTATGGAGGAAAAAGCATATCTTTTTTTTTACATCTTTATCTTGCCTATTGGAAATTTTCGGTAAGGATGAATATCAGAAAAATGTTCACAATTACCCTAAACTTTTTTAGAGGTTTGTTTTCTTTTATGATCAACTGTGACCTTTAGTAAGACAGCAGAGAACAGGCGGTTTGGAAATTTGAAGTGAAAGATAAAGTCAACTCCTTCTACTAATCCTTTCACAGAGCTACTAATCTTTAACCAAGTGAGCTGGTTCTCTTTAAGGTCCTCTCTCTTCTTTTATTCCCTCGCAGAAGTAGAAACATGTGAAGAAGTGTCTATGAGTATAAGCAAGGAGAAATGCATTTTTAAAAAGGCGCTATTTAACACAAAGTGCATAGCCCTTCGTATGGCTGTATAAGACTTAAGGTGGAAACCTGAAGAGACTGAATGAGGTAATTCAGGGAAATATGCTCATAGCTAAAAACAGTTTGTTTTCCCTGTGATGCCCTTCCTCTTCCATTCTCATGGGACAATTTTACTCTCTTGGGTACCTCTATCCTACCATTGTTATGTTGTGTAGTTTATGATATTTCAGAATCTTTACCACTAAATCATTTCTCAATGAATATGTTCCTATTGAGAAGTAGCCATGACCTTAAAAAAAAGTCTGTTCTCTTGCATGATAATGTTCAGTAGCTTCTGTCTGAACACACAGAATAAGCAATGTAAATATCTGCTTCTCTTTTCTATTCAACTTGTAGAGGCTGTTTAATACATAGCAGGGTAAGTGCTTGACATGTCAGTTAGCTATTGCTGAATAGCAAACACTCCCAGAATGTAGTCTTATCATTGCTCAGGAGTCTCTGGGTCAACTGGGTGGTTCTTCTTGTCTAGGCCATGCTAGGCTTCCTTCAGCTGGCCTCATTTTGCCTGGGATTGCCCACGCATCTTCAATAAGCTGCTGAGTTAGCTTGAGTGAGGCTGGCTGGTCTAACATGGCCTCAGCTGAAACACCTTGATTCTCCTCCACGTGCTCTCTCATCCTCCAGGAGTCTAGCCTGGGGCATGTTCACCTGGAAGCTGGGAAAACTGCCAAGAGATAGAACAGATGGGCACAGGCTTCTTGAGGCTAGGCTTGGAACTGGCAAGGTGTCACTTTCACTGCCTGTTGACAGCAGTCTGCTGGCCAAAGCAAGTCACTCTTGATGGAAGGAGCTACGAAGTCAGAGTGCAAAGGGTGGGAATACAGTCATAGTGCAAAGGCTGTGGCCATCGTGGAAGGTCTGCACAATGTACGAGGAAGACAATCAGAACATGACAGCTCCAATTTTTGAATACCCCTCAGAGTAGACGTTTATTATCTCTACCTCCTCTTTTGTTTTTTCTTTCTCACTCTGTCACCCAGGTTGGAGCGCAGTGGTGCGATCATGACTGACTGCAGCCTAAGACCTCCCAGACTCAAGCAATCCTCTCATCTCAACCTCCCAAGTAGCTGGGATCACAGGCACACACCACCACGCCCAGCTAATTTGTTTGTAGAGATGGGGTTCTGCTATATTGCCCAGACTGTCTACCTTCTTCTTCTGGTAACTGAATACACCTTCATTTGAGGAAATTGTTCCTCCCTCTTCTGCTCACCTGGTTTGAAGAGTAGATCCTACTTCCCTGCCAGGAAGAGGAACTGACACAGGTGGGCAGTCTGGCATCCACCCTCCCCTCTAGAGACTGGATCAGAGACATGCACAAGATACCAGCTGGGCATTCTATTGATTTTTTCCAGCATTTTTTTCTCAGTGTTACTAGGAGAGATCCTTTTTCTATCCACTTAAGAGAAACACAGACATCCATCGTTCCAGCCCTGTGCAGAAGCCAGTCTGAGAAAATGAAGTTGTTGGAGTCTCTGGCTTTGGCCATCCCTGGGGTCAGCTCTCACCACTGTCTTTATGTACTTTGGTTGTAAAAGCCAATTAGCTCACTTTTGCCCAGGTGGTTCAAATTGTGTTTCTATCATTTGTATCCAAGGGAATCCTAACTGATGGACCCCCGAGAACATAAAATTTGCAACAGAAAAGGCAATGTTTGTACTTTCCAGGGTACTCACTAAAATAATTTCATGAATCACTTTCTTTTTACTTGTAGAGTCGGGGTTGCAATCTAGATGTCAAAAGGGAAGAGACAGGCAGATTAAAAGGCCTAAATGAGGGAACGTGGAACCCTGAGGGCTGACAGGTGTCTCTGTCCACTACCAGATTCAGCAAATTGTTTTCTTGAGGGAATGTGGGCCCAATATTACTGAATCTTTCAATTTTTTCAGGCCAAAAAAAAAAATGTTAAAATCCCAATTTTAAGGAGAAATTTTCTAATTTATAATTCATGACAACAAATTCAATTCATCATATTGACCAGACGCATCCATGAACCCCTCTCTTGGAAGCTCTGTTATGAAATGTAGAGTGAACTTACCGATTTTAGAGCTGAGCCACTGCTCCACACCTTCTTGGAGTTCCTCATTCCTCCCTCACCTCCAACTCCAACACACAAAAATGTTAGACACTTCATAAGCATTGCTAACAAGAACAGAGAAAACTTCACTGGAACAAGGGTGCTGGGTTTAGCAGCCAAGCCAAGCAGCCATACCCACCTAATGGAACGTGATTTGAATTAGTGCCTTAAGAAAAATACAAATTACTAACACCGGGCAGTGGCTCACACCCGTAATCCCAGCACTTTGGAAGGCAGAAGCGGGTGAATCGCTTGAGGCCAGAAGTTCAAGACCAGACTGGCCAACATAGGGAAACCCCATCTCTACTAAAAATACAAAAATTACCTGGGCATGGTGGCACACGCCTGTAGTCCCAGCTACTTGGGAGGGTGAGGCAGGAGAGCGGTTTGAACCCAAGAGGCAGAGGCTGCAGTGAGCTGAGATTGTGCCACTGCACTCCAGCCTGGGTGACAGAGTGAAACTCTGTCTCAAACAAAAAGAAAACTACAAATTACAATATGTTATGGAGTGGTAGGCTGCTGATGGTACAGTTGAAACTGTAGGTGTGAAATCCCTAAAGGCCAAAGTTCTACTTTATTATGCTTAAACACACAATGCGTTTGCCAGTGATTTCTCTGTTGCCTACAAGCTTCAAGCCCGCTTTTTTAGACACCACACCATAAGGCTGGAGCTAGGAGTCACACCTATTTCTCAAACTCTCTCGTCAGCTGGCTCTCAGTTAGCTTCCACCAATGGAAAACACTGGCAAGAAATAGGAAGATGGGAGATCCTGAGAAGAAACTCACTTAGCGCTTGTAGTGTGAGTTGGCATCCCTCCAGCAGCAGTGCACAGCAAGCCTCCTACTTCAGTGTACCCCATCCGAGCAACCAGCAGCAGCTGTCACGGCTGTCCCCTCAACCCCATGTGGCAATCTGAGCACCAGCTGGCCCCACCCTTTGGGATGCCCAAGCCCTAACCACAAAGCATCACGAATCAATCAGAAATCCGAGTGTCAGTCCTCCCGATACTTCTCCAAGATCCTAGGTTTTGATAACATCACTTCTCCCCTTATATTCTCTCAATGCCTAAAGATGTTATCTGTTTTCTCAAAGTATTAATCTCTGGGTTAACCAATTGCCTGCATTAAATTTCTTCTGCTTGAAATAATTAACATGGTTTCTCTTTTCTTCTTTCAACTTTGACTGATAGCAGTTTTTAGAATAAAAATGTACTTTGTATGCTACAATTTCTTTTTCTGAACTCATAATGTGAAAAAGGGTTTCTTCAAATACCAAGATCTTTACTACAGGAAAATTGTTACCAAAAAGCCACAAAAATAGTTCTGTAAAATCCCAGTTAGGGCCAGATGTGGTGGCTCATGCTCGTAATCCCAGCACTTTGGAGGTCGAGGTGGGCAGATCACCTGAGGTCAGGAGTTCAAGACCAGCCTGGCCAACATGGTGAAGCCCTGTCTCTACTAAAATACAAAAATTAGCTGGGGCATGTTGGCAGGCACCTATAATCCCAGCTACCCAGCTACTCAGGAGACTGAGGCAGGAGAATCACTTGAACCCAGAAGGCAGAGTCTGCGGTGAGACTATATTGCACCACTGCACTCCAACCTAGGCAACAGAGTGAGACTCCATCTCAAACAAAAACAAAATCGCTATTAGGATACTTCAGCTACTTATGTCAAAAGCTTCATGATTCATAAAAACACTTGGCCAACCAGGTGCAGTGGCACAATGCCTGTAATCCCAGCACTTTGGGAGGCTGAGGCTGGAAGATCACCTGAGGTCAGGAGTTCAAGACCAGCCTGACCAACATGGCGAAACCCCATCTCTACCAAAAATACAAAATGTAGCTGGGCATGGTGGTGGGCACCTGTAATCCCAGCTACTTGGGAGTCTGAGGCAGGAGAATTGCTTGAACCCGGGAGGCAGAGGTTGCAGTGAGCCAAGATCACACCATTGCACTCCAGCCTGAGAGACAGAGCGAGACTCCATCTAAAAAACAAAAAACAAAACAAAACAAAAAAAACGCTTGACCTACAGTGTCTTTCCTAATCAGCATTTATATCCCAAAGCCCTTCTTCACTCTTCAGGAGTCCATTTCTATACACACCAACTGAAGCCAACACTTAGGAGCCAATATTCTTAGGAATGTTCTGCCAATTATGCCAGTGGATTTGGATCTGGATTTAAGATGAGCAAATAAATGTTTAAAAATCAGATTTTATAAGCCAGCCATGTTTGGGGGAGAGAGCAGTAATTACTCATTCTAGAACAGAAGGCTTCATTTTATGAAAGCATTTGCCTGAAGAGATCTTTAGAAATTTACATATGCAAATATATATTTTCAAAAAACGAGATTACCTTTTTTTTTTCTTTAGAAACATCCACACTGATATGGTTTGAATTTGTGTCCCTGCCCAAATCTCACATCAAATTTTAATCCCCCATGTTGGAGGAGAGGCCTGGTGGTGATTGGATGATGGGGGCAGATTCCCCCTTGCTGGTCTCATGATAGTGAGTTCTCAACAGACCTGGTTGTTTAAAAATGTGTGTCACCTCCCCCTTCTCTCTCTTCCTCCTGCTCTAGCCATGTAAGACATGCCTGCTTCCTCTCCACCTTCTGCCATGATTATAAGCTTCCTGAGGCCTCCCAGACATGCTTCCTGTACAGCCCGCCAACCTGTGAGTCAATTAAACTTCTTTTCTTTATAAATTACCCAGTCTCAGGTAGTTCTTTATAGCAATGCTAGAACAGACTAATACATTCACCAAACTAATAATTATGGCTATTCTCTGTATATGGGAATTGTTTTAGTATTGTCTCTTCTTCTTACAATAAGTACACATTACTTTTATTATAATGGAAAAAATATTCTAAAGTTCCTCTAGTGCAAATTTTAAATACTTGAATTTTAAAGCTAGGATTCACCTTTTGTTTGAATGAAAATGCCTCAAGTATGCCTTTTCAGTAAGCATCTACTGAGCATCTATGGAGTGCCTGGTGGTGTACTAAGAGAACCCCAAAGAAAAATTCCTGTTCCTGGAGAATCTAAACCTTATTGGCATGGCTCACAGGCATCTTTACAGTAAATAGCCAATACATGATAGACCTTCAATAAACACTTGTTTCATGAATTTATGCATGTACTATCATAGGATTTATTTTTCCAACTCTTGTTTCATAGAGGATTAGCCACATTCAGTTCACTTATCACACACACATCATACTTCATCACTTCTAGGACGCAGATTGTCCACATCTCAACTCTAAAATCAGAATGAAGCTTACTGTCAATGTGATTTTTTAAAGTATTATATCAGACAATTTGCAGCATTTTCTCTTTCATAATGGTAAATGATATGGTTTGGCTGTGTCCCCACCCAAATCTCATCTTGAATTGTGACTCCCATAATTCCCATGTGTTGTGGGAGGAACCCCGTGGAAGGTGATTGGAGTATGGCAGTGGGTCTTTTCTGTGCTGTTCTGGTGATAGTGAAAGAGTCTCACAAGATCTGATGGTTTTAAAAATGGGAGTTTCCCTGCACAAGCTGTCTCTCCTTGCCTGCAGCCATCCATGTAAGAAGTGACTTGCTCCTCCTTGCCTTCCACCATGATTGTGAGGCCTCCCCAGCCATGTGGAACTGTAAGGCCATTAAACCTCTTTTTCTTTCCAGTCTTGAATGTGCCTTTATCAGCAGTGTGAAAACAGACTAATATAGTAAATAAAATAACAATATGTCTTATCTTGACAGCATCTTAGATGGAATGAAATACAACATATATTCTATTTTATAAATACTTTAGAAAATACATGTGAATTGTTGCGCATGCACCCCCTGAGGTTCAACTGGGAAACATTTTCATAGGACCACTCCATTCCATGAACGTTCAAGACCCCAATGATCACATGAAATCCACAACTAGTAATTTATATAAATGTTAAAATCAATAGCACACAAGTAGCAAGTTTATAAAAATGTGTGCATTTATGAGAGTTTATTTCTCAAATTTTTCAAATTATTATTGAATGTTAAGCATGTATTTCTCATATTGAACTTTAATAAGGCATAAGTGTATACAAACATTATGTACATTTCTAAGGACTCAGGTACTTAAAAGACTTTTGTATTTTAATGTTTGAAGTTAATCAAAGGTTTAAAGTTTCTAAGAAACATGAAAATGACTAAACGGTGTAAGAACTGCAAAGTTATGAAAGAAACACCATTAAAATCTTATTGGAGAGATGAAATTAACTATGAGAAAAATGAAATTTTGTGACAATGACAGGCAGAGAACACTACAAGAAAGAGAACAATTTCAAAATTTTTTAGTGGGGTGTGGTGGCAAGTGCCTGTGGTCCTAGCTACTCCGGAGGCTGAAGTAGGAGGATTGCTGAAGCCCAGGCAGTCAAGGCTGCAGCGAGCTGAGAGCATGCCACTGCACTCCCGCATGGGCAATAGATCAAGACCCCATCTCAAAAGAAAATTTTTAAAAAGGACAAAACATCACCAAACTAATAAAATGTGAATCATCTGTAAAGTATAACCTATACTAACTACATAATAAAGGAATATCTCTGAGCAGTGCAGTGTAAAATATTGGGCAAATGCATTAAAAACATTAAATAAATACAACAATATTTTAAAATAATAATTGACATCTAGGTGATAATTATTGTGATGGCTTGTGCCTATAATCCAGGCACTTTGGGAGGCCAAGGCGGGAGGGTTGTTTCAGCCCAGGAGTTTGAGGCCAGTCTGGCCAACATGGCAAGACCCTATCTTATCAAAATAAAAAAAAAAATTCCAGCTTGGCCAACATGGCAAAACCTCATCTCTACTAAAAACACCAAAATTAACCAGGCATGGTGGCATGCACCTGTAATCCCAGCTACTCAGGTGGCTTAGGAACAAGAATTGCTTGAACCCGGGAGGCAGAGGTTGCAGTGATCCCTGATCATGCTACTGCACTCCAGCCTGGGTGACAGAGCAAGAGTCTGTCTCAAAAAAACTTAAAAATTTTTTTTTTTTAATAATTATTGACATCCAACCTGGGCAACACAGTGAGACTTCATCTCTATAAAAATAATTTTTTAATTATCCAGGTGTGGTGGCGAGTACCTGTAGTCCTACATACTTGGGAGGCCGAAGCAGGAGGATTACTTGAGCCAAGAAGTTCAAGACCGCAGTGAACTATGATTGCATTATTACACTCCAGCCTGGGAGACAGAGCAAGATGCTGTTTTAAACAAATAGGTTTTTTTTGTTTGTTTTTTTTTTTAGACAAAGTCTTGCTCTGTTGCCAGGCTGGCAACCTCTGCCTCCCAGATTCAAGCAATTCCCCTGCCTCAGCCTCCCGAGTAGCTGGGACTACAGGCATGCGGCGCCACACCCAGCCAGTTTTTTGTAGTTTAGTAGAGATGGGGTTTCACCATGTTGGCCAGGATGGTCTAGATCTCCTGACCTCATGATCCGCCTGTCTTGGCCTCCCAAAGTGCTGGGATTATAGGCGTGAGCCACCATGCCCAGCCAACAAATAAAAATTTTAAAAAATAATAATTATTGATATCTACTAGTTCAGTGACTGTATACGAGGTCTATCTAGTTAAATCATGTAGTCCCTTCACCATGTCTTAGCCTTCCTCTTCCATATTTTCTCACAAAAGGAAGCTGATGTGGAAGCTGGAAGAAGAGAACAGGAAGAAATCGGACAAGCCATACTTTCAACCACTGGTGACAATTGCCTATCCCTTGCCTTCTCATCCTGTGACCACAAGGGCCTCCAAAATAACTTCACTGAGGACCTCTGAGAGCTGCCATCATCAGCTCTTTCCTCCCCCACACTACGCTTTCTTCCTTACTGGGATTAGGAACATAAAATCTGGACACACACAGGAGCTCACCTGGGCACATCCCTGCTCTTGCCAACTCAAACCCTACCTCACCCACCCACTGATCAGAACAGAGTTGGGCATTACCAGCCAGGAGGTTCTTTTTCCTATTGCATGCTTTAGGGAATGATTTTCAAACTGGGTAAGTTTCTGTTACTATAAAATAAAAAAGAGAAATTCACTTAAGATTGTATTATACATGGAACATAGAAAACAAAACTGGATTTTTGTAATCAGCATGATATAAAGATCTAAAAGACAAGGAAGAGGTGAAGACTAAGAAGAATATAGTACTATTATGACTACAAGTTTACAAAAATATTATCAAGTCATAATTATACTACTATTATTCACTGGAGTAATTTTCCATTGAATTCAAAGTGCAGATCTGTTGGTAGAATGAAAAGGGCAAGATAAAGGGCAGACCCAATCCATTTAGGTGAGATTGAGACTAAAATTTACAGAAGTGAGAAAATTGTCTTTAAGAAGATACTGACCGACTGTGTGGTGATGGTAGAGGTTGCTTTTTTATAAAAAATATTTTCAAGAAAGCCTTTTGAAAGTGCTTGTGACACAATGGATACAAAAGAGGATTGACAAAGGAATTGAACCACTGAAGCCAAAATGCAATTCTGTACCAAACTGATTTAGGACCTGTCTCTGAGGAGTAAAATGAAAGAACAATTGTGAACAGAGAATACGGAGCCCAGCAAACAGCAAAAACTCCTAAGAGAATGGCCAGTGACTTGGCTAATCTCCTGGCTCTAAGCAGTTCAGCATGTTCCCTTTGGTGAAGAGCTACAGAATCTGATTGGGAGAAGGAACCCATTTTGGAAGCAATTCTATTGCTATTCATCTTGGTTCTTAAGGAAGACATGAGACTGCTCTTTCTCCTCTGTCTCTCTGAATGAAGCGACATAGGCATTTCTGTCAATGCAGAAAGAGATCCCCTTGAAGACAGTCCACGTCTGAATGACTGTCCACAGATGTTGGAAGAGACAGCAGTCGGTCCAGGATGGCTTTGGCACCTACTGAGACGATCACGCTTCCACAGGCTCCAATAAATATTCATGTTGAAATAAGCGACTAAGATAACTGGGATCAGGAACTCCAAGAATGATGTGATGGCAAGGATGTACCATTCCGAAAAAAATCCAGGTTTACATTCACTACCTTCATCCTTCCAAGACTCTGAAACTAGAATCATTGGCCCATTCACTAAGAAGGCCAGCACCCAAACAGCCACCATCAGAGTGACAATCTTCGAGATCCCAGTATGTTGAGTTCTATAAGACACCTAGAAGAGACCAAATTATTTTCAATATAATGAATGTATATGGAAGGCATAAAGTATCTCACAGGCCCTTAGACATTTCAGGGATGTGCAAAGGATGGAGACATTAACTAACCTGGGTATCATGATGTGGACCAGGACAGAGGGTTTGACTTCAGAAGAGCCTGGGCCAAGATGCAGACTTTCTTAATGGGTTTCAGGGGGAGAAGACTGTAACCTTCAAGGTCAAATCCCTGATACTATAGCAAATGTCAAAGCCAATGTGTCAAATAAGAAAGCAGGTTTTCCTAATTGACACTAATCTGAATGTCAAACAACTGAAGTTGGGCGCACCTTACCACAGTATTGCTCAATCTGCAGGCTGAGCATGACCAGATCTTTTTAATGAAGTAGAATAGTTGATGTCAGAATGCATCACATATAGTGAGGGTAGGTGTTCTTTAATGATGTTTCATCAAATAAAGCAATATGTCTTTGGGAATAGAGATACGAGATACATATATTTCAAGAGAAATGCAGTTTCTCTGAATCACAGCACCAAATGCATTTCTCACTGTACTCACAGTCAAAAAAGTTTGAAAGCCCTTGCCTTATCTGATTCCAATATACAGAAAGAAACTGCTCTGTGGTTTTTGCTGAGACTTCAAGGTAGAATCAGAAAGAGAAAGGACTCTCATCACTACCAAGAAGATTAAGCACAGACAAAAAGACTTTTTTTTTAGTTTTTATTTTATTTTATTTTTTTAAGACAGTCTCACTCTTGTCACCCAGGCCGGAGTGCAATGGCGCGATCTTGGCTCACTGCAACCACCACTTCCCAGGTTCAAGCAATTCTCCTGCCTCAGCCCCTTGAATAGCTGGGGTTACAGGTGCCCACTAACATGCCCAGCTAATTTTTGAATTTTTAGTAGAGATGGGGTTTCACCATATTGACCAGGCTGGTCTCAAACTCCTGACCTCCGCTGATCTGCCCACCTCAGCCTCCCAAAGTGCTGGGATTACAGGTTTGAGTTACCGCACCCAGTCCAAAAAAGAATTTTAAACCTGCTGCAGATAAATACTGCATTGCTATTAAGCATTACCAAGTCACTTCTTGATGTTCATTTGTTTGTTTGTGACAGGGTCTCGTTCTGTTGCCCAGGCTGCCGTGCAGTGGCACAATCACAGCTCACTGCAGCCTTGACTGCCTAGGCTCAAGTGATCCTCCTGCTTCAGCCTCCCAAGTGGCTAGGACCACACATGTACACCACCACACCCAGTTAAATTTTTGTGTTATTTGTAGAGATAATGCCTCACTATGTTGTCCATGCTGGTCTCGAACTCCTAGATTCAAGTGATCCTCCTGTCTTAACCTCTCAAAGTGCTGTGATTATAAACGTGAGCCCACCTAGATCATGCGCGTCACTTCTTTGTGCAAGTGTTTCCGCCTGACAAATACAATGTCAAGGCTGTGATGACCAGCCACTTTGAGAGACACAACTGTGGCTAGTGCCACCATTGTTTTTAAGGATGAAGAATATTCTAACTCCCCTTGGTCAAAGGACAGGCTTCCATAAAGGAAAATGAGATTCTATGAGTGAGGACTGCCCTCCCACCACAGGACCCGCAATCCTTATGTCAATCCTGAAATCTTTAATAACGTCTTCTCAATCTAAAGACCCCTAAGACCAATCACTGTATATGAGGGATGAGGAACTTCTAAGGCGACCTGGAACAGACAACCTCTCTGAAACTCATTTAAATCAGTAAGGTTTCAACCCGGTGCGGTGGCTCATGCCTGTAATTCCAGCACTTTGGGCGGATCACGAGGTCAGGAGATCGAGACCATCCTGGCCAACCCCGTCTCCACTAAAAATACAAAAATTAGCCAGGCATGGTGGCTCGCACCTGTAGTCCCAGCTCTCAGGAGGCTGAGGCACAAGAATAGCTTGAACCAGGGAGGCAGAGGTTGCAGTGAGCTGAGATGGAGGCATTGCACTCCAGTCTCATGACAGAGCAAGACTGTCTCAAAAAAAAAAAATCAGTAAGGTTCCAAGGTTCCTTTCAGCTCTCATGTTCCATGTTTCTCTGATTTCCTCACTCACAGGCAAAAAAAAAAAAAAAATGGGTCCATGAAATTGGAACATGCTTCCTTTTTTCTACTTCTTGTGTCATATTTTTTCTGAAAATTTTAAGTCTCATTCTACAGTGGTTTCTCAGGTTTTAAAGAGGTGCAACATTGCCCAGCACTCTTTCCTTAATGGATCGTACATGCTGAGAAGACCTCTATTGGCTGGAGGTAAAAAAAAAAAAGCTAGTTAATAATTTAAAAATAAAAACACTAAGTTTTGTTTTGTTTTGTTTTGTTTTTACTGTAGGGAGGTGGATTTGTTGTGTTGTTGTTGTTGTTTTTTCTCTTAAATTGCTGGTATTTCTGAGACTAAGCTAAAATGCATATGGTGCTGGCCACAAACTCTCATATGCGATGAACTTTTCTTTTTTTGCCTTCTGCTTCCTGTGCCACTAATTAATACATCTCTTGCACTAAATCTAATGATTATGAAGATGGTAACAATACCCAGATGGTCCTAAAGCTGCATTTAGTTTTTTAATTGCTCTGCTCAGCCTTGGTAATGATATAACACAATATGTTGGAAAGTGATCTCTCTTCCATTATGCATAAGGTCAGTTGAGATAATGGACAGCCAAGGAGCTGTGAAGAGGATGCTGATCCCTGCATCTCCGGGGAGCATTTTTGAAAGATAGACAGTTCAAGCATTGCTTGAACCCAGACCCAGGCTGCTGGAGTGGTGTCCCTGAAATCCCGCAGTGGCCTAGCTCTTGCCCACTACAGAATATGCCCATTATTCAGGACACTGTCTCTTACCCTACTTTTTTCCCGCCTGTATAAAATATCCACACCTTCTGTCAATCAGGTTTTTTTGGCGAGGCCAAGCGGCCTACTAGAACTTGTTAGTGTTAGTAATGAGATGGATTTCAGGACCATTCTAAGTGCCTGTTGTGGGTTAAATTATGTCCCGCAAAAAGGTATGGTGAAGTCCTAAACCCCTCAGTACCTGTGAACGTGACTGTATTTGGAAATATGGTGTTTGCAGATGTAATCCAGCTAAGATGAGGTCACACTGAATTAGGGGTCGCCCTATCCAATATGTCCTCATAAGAAAACAGAGACA
>NW_012114932.1:8050172-8066544 GCF_000951035.1 Colobus angolensis palliatus | reverse complement strand
GGTTCAAATGATTCTCCTGCCTCAGCCTCCTGAGTAGCTGGGATGACAGGCGCCTGCCACCATGCCCGGCTAATTTTTGTATTTTTAGTAGAGACTTTGTTTTGCCATGTTGGCCAGGCTGGTCTTGAACTCCTGACCTCAAGTGATCTGCCAGCCTCAGCCTTCCAAAGCCCTGGGATTACAGGCATGAGCCACCGCACCAAACCATTTTTGTACATTTTAATTCCCATTCCCTCCAGCTACCATGAAGCCCTGCTGTTCTCCTTCCCCACCCAACTCTGACTTCAACCACACAGAATCTGCCCCTCCAGAAAACCTCTCTGAGAACTGTAATCATGTGCTCCACCTGCATCGGGTTTTTCTTTTCCAAATTATTGCCAGATTTCCATTCCTCAGGCCGCCCATCCCTTTCCCCTATCACACTGTCTCCTGTACGTTCAGCTACAGTAAGAGTTCAGCTTCCCCACTGCTACTTCTATGGGAACCCAGTGGTCTTTGAAGGCTTCCTTCTGTTTTCACATGGCTGCATTTGAACTATTCGCCAACAGAGGTACAAGGTCTACCTGAGCACCCCTGCCAGCATCCATACATTCATTTGTGGAACCCTATATATTCTACTCTGTGCTGTGCACTGGGGACCCAGGAGCTAGCCAACACATCCCTCACCAAGTTTACAGCCAGAATTGCCAGGGGAATTACTGGAGGCAAGACTAGGATTTAAAAACAAAAAACAGGCCAGGCATGGTGATTCATGCCTGTAATCTTAGAACTTTGAGAGGCAGACGGGAGTGGATCACTTGAGGTCAGGAGTTCGAAATCACCCTGGCCAACATGGCAAAACCAGATCTCTACTAAAAATACAAAAATTAGGCAAGCGTGGTGGCATGCGCCTGTAATCCCAGCTACCCAGAAGGCTGAGGCCCAAGAATGGCTTCAACCTGGGAGGAAGAGTTTGCATTGAGCCGAGATCGTGCCACTGCACTCCAGCCTGGGCGACAGAGCCAGACTCTGTCTCAAAGAAATAAAAATAAAAAAATAAAAACAAAAAACAAAAAGAAAGTCTACATTACCTCTGGGCATCATCCCTCATCTGTCTGTAATCTCTGAACACTTTTCCCAACCGGGGAAGATGTCCCTTTTCTGCCCACAAACCTGAGAGTAAATTCAAAAGCTGGGACATCCAGAGAAGGAAGCCCTAGGAACATCCAGAGGAGATTAAAAAGAAATGTTAACCCAGAAAGAAAGGAAAATTTGAAAGTATAAATGGAAAAGATTCTGAATTAGAGCATTATTTTTCAAATACTTGACTGTGATCTAAAGTAAAATAATATTGTATATCATAACTAAGCACACGGACGAAAGTATTCACAAAACAGTATTTACTTTTATTATGTATAAGATACTCTGATGTTTTCTAATTTTTTATTTTGTTTTATTCCCTTTCTTTTTTTTTTTTTTTTTTTTGAGATGGAGTCTTGCTGCGACGCCCAGGCTGGAGTGCAATGGCACAATCTCAGCTCACTGCAACCTCCACCTCTCAAGTTCAAGCAATTCTCCTTCCTCAGCCTCCCAAGTAGCTGGGATTACAGGCAAGCGCCACCACACCTGGCTAATTTTTTTGTATTTTTAGTAGAGGTGGGTGTCAGGCCTCTGAGCCCAAGCCTGTATGTATTCATCCAGATGGCCTGAAGTAACTGAAGAATCACAAAAGAAGTGAAAATGGCCTGTTCCTGCCTTAACTGATGGCATTACCTTGTGAAATTCCTTCTCCTGGCTCATCCTGGTTCAAAAGCTCCCCCACTGAGCACCTTGTGACCCCCACCCCTGCTAGCCAGAGAACAACCCTCTTTGACTGTAATTTTCCACTACCTACCCAAATCCTATAAAATGGCCCCACCCCTATCTTCCTTCCCTGACTCTCTTTTCGGACTTAACCTGCCTGCACCCAGGTGATTAAAAAGCTTTATTGCTCACACATAGCTTTTTGGTGATCTCTTCACAAGGACATGCATGAAAGCGGGGTTTCACCATATTGGCCAGGCTGGTCTCGAACTCCTGACCTCAAGAGATTCACCTACCTTGGCCTCCCAAAGTGCTGGGATTACAGGTGTGAGTCACCATGCCCAGCTGTTCTATTCTGTTTCATTCCATTTTTTCATTGAAAAAAAATCACAACCCACTAAATTGATTTCATAAATCAATAATGGGTCAAGGCCAGCAGATTGAAAAATATGAGACTATAGGCATTTGAATTGTTAATCCAAGCTGATCTGCACTCTCCACATACAATACAAACTGCAGTGGACCCTGGTGCCAATGAAGTATGTGATGCTAAGGGGGAGACATAGCTAGCTGTCCTCCCACATCCATTCTCCCCTCCTTCCTATGTGGTGGCTCAACTAGAGTTTCCCAGCTTCCTTTGTGGCGAGATGGGACCATGTGACTAAGTTTCCCCAATAAAATGTAAGTGGAAATGACTGTGTGACTCAGCACTACTTGGTTAAATAAAAAAAAATCCCTTGCTCTGAACTTCGTTCCCTTTCCCCTTCCTGTCCAGAACCTAGTATGACAACAACCTGACTTTGACCATGCAGAGGAGGAGAATGGCCTAAAGCAGAAGCCAAAAAATCACTGTACATGAAGCAAATACGGGCTAGGCGCAGTGGCTCATGCCTGTAATCCCAGCACTTTGGGAGGCAGAGGCGAGTGGATCACCTGAGATCAGGAGTACAAAATCAGCCTGTCCAACATGGTGAAACCCCATCTCTACTAAAAATACAAAAATTAGCCAGGCATGGTGTTGCATGCCTATAATCCCAGCTACTCGGGAGGCTGAGGCAGGAGGATCACTTGAACCTGGGAGACAGATGTTGCAGTGCAGTGAGACAAGATCATGCCATTGCACTCCAGCCTGGGTGACAGAGCGAGACCCCCAAAAAAAAAACAGAAAGAAAGAAAGAAAGAAATGTGGCCCACTACCTGTTTGGGCAAATAAAGTTTTATTGGAACAGAGCCAAGTACATTTTTGTATATATCATCTATGGCTGTTTGGGGGCTACAATGGTATATTTGAGCAGTTGCAACAGAAACTTTGTTCTACAAAGCCAAAATTATTTGCTATCTGGCTCTTGATCACGAAGGTTTGCCAGTCCCTGCCCTAAAGGGTGCAGAGCTACCTGTCAGCAGCATTCCTGGGTGAGTTCCTGGAGCACAGAATCCACTCTTTCGTGGACTGTTATGTGAGAGGAAAATAAACTTTTATCTTGCTTAAGCCTCCACATTTTGGAGACTCTTTGTCACAGCAGTTTATCTTTGCCTGATCTAATACACCTTCCAATCCTGTCAACCTCCAGCTGCACAATCATCCCAAGCTAGAGCTGTCACTGTCGTCTCAACACCCCAGGACAGCACTTAGTCCATTGTACTGAACCGACTTGTTCCTGGATCTGCCTCCACGTAGATGACTATGCTCATCAAAAATAGAGACTCACATAAAAAAAGAAACAACAGATACCAGGGCCTACCTGAGGGTGGTGGGTGGGAGGAGGGAAGAGATCAAAAAACTACCGATCAGATACTATGCTCATTACACTGGTGACAAAAAAATCTCTACACCAACACCCCCGTGACACTCAGCTTACTCATACTCACGTAACAAACCTGCACACGTACCCCCTGAAGCCAAAACAAAAGTTGGAAAGAAAAATAAAATAGAAACTCTGCATACTCACTTCTGTATCCCAGGACTTAGCAAAATGCCCATCACACGGTAGTCCCCCAAAGAGCTGGGTCCCTGAGACGGGAGTGAAGGAAGTTTCCCATCTAGGCCTCAAAGGTTTCAGATCACTGCCCCATATTTCTGTGGCCCCCTTATCTTTACTTCAACTTTATTTTGTCTTTTGATCCACTGCTGAGAAATTTAGTATGACTTAAGAATTTCCACTAACTCGCAGATGAGGCTATTCCAAATCTTGAGTAAGTTCCAGCTTTCTTGGCACAGGTTCTAAAACGGCATGAGGACTTGATCTTTCTGGCTGGTCCCACTGTGTAAACTGTAGCTTCCCTATATACTGTCTTTTCCTCTGGCCATTCAGAATTGATTTTCTCATCACATTTCAAAGTATGGGATTCTTTCTACTGCCCTCCAAGTTCTATTCCGAGGAATAGATTCAGGTCTCAATATGCCTGTGGAGTAGAACCCATAAACCTGTCATGAGTCATGTCTATCTAGTCTACTATAGACTCAATATACCAGTGGAGACAACTTGCCTTGGGTTTTCTTTGATTCCTTCCCATTTTAATGGCACATAGGTGAGTGAATTATCCAAATCACACAACTAACAACCAGCAAGAACTCTATGCCAGACAACAAAAGGATAGGGCTCCTCTAAGGCCTGTAGATTCAATTAAAAATTAGGCTTAAAAGAACTTTTGCTTGGGGACCCATATGTACATTCACACAATCTTCTAAGGGGGATAAATTAACGTTTTGACTTACAGCGTTTGAGACTGACAGGTATCGATCATAGCTGATGAGGACAATGTTATATACAGATGCTGTACATAAAAGATAGTCAGTAATGAGCCAAAATACACAGACTTCCTTTCCAAAATCCCATTCAAACAGCGTGTGAGGGATGTACAGAGGAATGGAGATCACACCTGCACAAGGAAAATAAGTGTAAAAAAAAATAAGTGTAAAAAAAATAAGTGTAAAAAAATAACGCACATCAACGAACACAAATGGGCATGTTTTAATGGCTACACAACACCATGACATATCTGAATTCACTACAAATGCTTTGGCTGTAATTTAAAAATTCATGGTACTTCATCAAGCAGCTCAGGACTGATTTTCTACACACTCCTTAAATGCCATTTTTATAAGGGGGTCATGAACGTTGCACAGCAGGCCCTCCTTATCCATGAATTCTACATCTGTGGATTCAACCAACCACGGACAGAAAATATTTGGAAAAAAACTGCATCTGTACCAGACACGTATAGACTTTGACTAATGGTAATGACTTCTGGTCATTATTCTCTAAACAATAAGGTATAACAACTATTTACATAGCATTCACATTGTCTTTGGTATTATACATAATCTACTGATGATTTAAAGTATACGGGAAGGGCCAGGAGGGGTAGCTCACGCCCGTAATCCCAGCACTTTTGAGAGACCAAGGTGGGCAGATTGCTTGAGGGCAGGAGTTTGAAACTGGCCTGGGCAACATGGTGAAACCCCATCTCTATTATGAAAAATAATAATAAATAATAAAGCATATGGGGGGATGTGCATAGGTTACATGGAAATACTATAGCATTTTATATCAGGGACTTCAGCTTTCTTGGATTCTGCTATCTAAGGGGAGTCCTGGAACAAACTCCCACAGACACCAAGGGGTGACTGTACTTTCAATGGCTCCTTTCTACTTTCTAAATTAAGTACAGGTCTTGTATTTCTAGCCATAGGCAGCATAAATCATCTTTACTTTTTTCATGCTCTAACCCAAACAGGATGGACCACCCTTCTCCCAAATATGTGGCACATTTTCACATCTCTTTTTTCTCTGCCAACATCATTCTTTCTTCCTAAAATGTCCACCTGTCTTCTACTAAAAAGTCAAGTCAAGCCAGGCACGGTGGCCCACACCTGTAGTCCCACCCCTTTGGAAGGCTGAGGTGGGTGGATCACCTGAGGTCAGGAGTTCAAGACCAGTCTGCCCAAAATGGTGAAACCTCACCTCTACTAAAAATACAAAAATTAGCTGGGCTTGGTGACGGGTGCCTGTAATCCCAGCCATTCTGGAGGCTGAGGCAGTAGAATTGCTTGAACCCGGGAGGTGGAGGTTGCAGTCAACTGATATTGTGCCACTGCACTCCATCCTGGGTGACAGAGCAAGACTCTGTCTCAAAAAAATAAAAACAAAAAATAAGTAAAAAGTCAATTCCCTTCCTTCTTATTTTTCACTGAGGCCAAAAAGTGACCTCCTCCATGTCCTCTTTCTTGGAGCTTCCTCAGTAGAAGTGACCCCTCTGTCCTCAGCACTTTCCCGGTTCTTTGCTCATCTTTCCCCCTCTCATGCATTAACTACATTCTACTTTTATATCAGTCATCTTTTTTGTCTGTCTCTCCTGAGGATGAGGGCCGTATCGCAAATCAATGTTTGTATTTCCTGCAACCTCCAGAGTTGGCCAATGACTTGTACATTTCACTTAAATTAATAACAGCTAATATGTTTTATACAATTACCATATGGTAGACCCTGTGCTGTGTGCATTGCAAATGTTACCTCATTTCATCTTCATAGAAAGTTTGTGAGGAAGGGACTATGCTGAGTTAACAGTTAAAGAACCTGAAGCTCAGAAAAGAGAAAATTAGACCAAGTTCCACTCAACTAGCAAGTGGAGAAGATTGCATATGAAACCAGGGATTGTGATATCAAAACCTCTGACTTTACCTACAACTCTTTGCTGTGTGAACAAATAGATAAGCTCTATCACAGTGATTCAGCCCAGTGCAGAAACTGCTTAACTGAAAAGTGACGAAATGAGGTTCCCTTTCCTTTAGCTTTTAGGGGTTTTTAACTGCATTCGCATTTCAGACAGGTGTGATTAGTTGCTAAGAATATGATCTATTAAGTGGAAGCTCAGATGAAATCTTACTTTGTTGAGTCACTTCAAATGTATCAGATACTTCCAGGAATTCCCATTTTTTTATGAGAACCAAATTAGTCTATTATTAAGAATAGTAAAGATAAAGGAAAAGGGAAGGAAGAAGGAAAGCCTGCATTCTCCAAAAACAAGACCACAAGAGGTTATAACGGCATGGTTTCAGAACCAGTGGAAGGTAGTGCTGAACCCTAGTATTCTGTCCCTAGGTTACATACAAAGATGAAAGACAAGACACCGTAGAGATGAAGAGTTGCGTGGTCAGTTCTTATATGTAGTTCAAATAACCTGTTTGTTTCATGTTTCAATTATATTTTTAATGATAAGCAAACTTCCTGAGGGTGCCTTTCATCTCCAGGGTATGTGTGTGTATGTCTATGGTATAAAATAGGTCACTGGCTGAGTGTGGTGGCTCATGCCTATAATCCCAGCACCTTGGGAGGCTGAGGCAGGTAGATCACTTGAGTTCAGGAGTTGGAACCAGCCTGGGCAACATGGTAAAATCCTATTTCTACAAAAAAAAAAAAAAAAAATACAAAAATTAGCTGGACATGGTGGCGCATGCCTGTAGTTCCAGCTAACCAGGAGGTTGAGGCAGGAGGATCACTTGAGCCAGTGAGGTCAAGGCTGGAGTGAGCCATGATCACACTGCTGCACTCTAGTCCAGGCGACAGAGTGAGACCCTGCCTCAAAATAAATAAATAAATAAATAAAATAATGTAGGTCACCAGGTCCACTTGAGGTAAATCAAAGTATCCCCCAAACAGAGACATTTATTATATTTGAGCCCACGGTTGTGGCTTCCAATGTTCCCAGCATGAGTATTTTCAACACTGGAACTCATTTCTTCCACAGAATGAGAAAGAAGAAAGATGCTGGTAATGCATTCTAGTCACCGACTAAGAGTTCGGGGCAGGGGGTGGGAGGTAAATACTCTTTGTCACACACTTTCTCATTTACACAAAAGAGGAAGGGTGCGTTCGAAAGCCTAGGAGCTGCTGGAAACGGTGGTTAGCTGAAGACAGGCTCTAGGATATTTCTTTGGTTTTGTAACCCCCGCCGTGCTGTCACCCGGCGTTCTAGGTAATGCTTCCGTACTTGTGTCATGCTCAGTTCCTCTGTCTTATTGAGCAACAGAGATGTCTGTGGCTCATTCTAAATGAGTTGCAAAGAAACTGAATCTGAACTATTTCTCTAATATGCCTACTCCGAAGTGTTTCTACACCTTCAATTCTGGAATTGTGTTTTTGGGTGAAATGGAGCTCATAAGTAAACAAGAGCCAGTTTCTTGAAAAGATTAAGACAAAAGTAAAAGAAAACAAATATATGGTCCACCTCCCAGTCCCACTCCTACTTCTCACCCCTCAGTCACTCCACCCCAGCCCCTCTGGTCTCCAATGCACCACCCACCCTTCTGCCTCAGATCCTGCCCACCTGCTGTTCCTTGGCGTGAAATGCTCTTCCCCAAGGGCGCCTTCTGTTTGCTCAAATGTCTTTCCTTTTTGTTTTGTTTGTTTGTTGACACAGTCTGGCTTTGTTGCCACTGCAACCTCCACCTCCTGGGTTCAAGTGATTCTCCTGCCTCAGCCTCCTGAGTAACTGGGATTACAGCCATATGCCACCATGCCTGGCTAATTTTTGTGTTTTTAGTAGAGATGGAGTTTCACCATATTTACCAGGCTAGTCTCGAACTCCTGTCCTCAACTGATCTGCCTGCCTCGGCCTCCCAAAGTGCTGGGATTACAAGTGTGAGCCACTGCGCCCAGCCTTCAAATGTATCTTTCTAAGTAAATTCTAGCTCCAAGGTTTAAAATTGCAGCCCCACTCCCAGCACACTCCCTTTCCCTCCTCTCTGCGTTTTTGTTTTTGTTTTTTTTTTCAGTAGCAATTATCACCCTCTAAAATACTATATAATTTGACTCAGTTATTTTTCTTGTTTATTGTCTATCTCCATGCCCCTGCTCCCATTAGAAATAGAAACATCATGAGGGCAGAGATTTTCACCTGTATTTTTACTGCTTTATCCCCAGCACCTCAGAAAGTGCGTGCTTCAAAAGAAATAATTGTTGGATGAACAAAGAGATGAGGATGGAGAAGCCCAGTTTGCTTTAAAATTGCCACCCATTTGACATCATCCCTTCTGTCTAAACCAGCTAAGAAGCTACGTCTTCCATGAGAAAAGGCAATCAAAAGATGGGAGGAGCTAAGATCCCCAAGTAAATGCTTTGGGACACCAGAGGAATGTGTGGATGATGGTGAGTGCACAGAGGGTGTTATGGCCTGAATGCGTATGTGCCCTCCCCAAATTCACATGTTGGACCCCTAACCCCCAATGTGGCTATATTTGGAACTAAGACCTTTAAGGACAAAATTAAGGGTAAAAGAGTTCATAGGAGTGGGGCCCTGATCCAATAGTGTCCTTATAAGAAGAGACAACAGAGAGTTCACTCTCTCTCTGTGCACACTCAGAGAAAGAACTCATGAGGACGCAGGTAGATGGCAGCCGTCTGCCAGCCAGAAAGAGAGCCCTCATCAGAAACCAAAATTGGCCAGAATCTTGATCTGGAAAGTCCCTGGCTCCAGAAGGATGAGAAAATAAATGTCAGTTGTTTAAGCCGCCCAGTCTAGGGTATTTTGTTATGGCAACCTGAGCAGATGAATACAGAAGGCCAGGAAACAGTCCTGAACTCGGGCATACAGGTATCAAGATAAACTTTGCCATCCTGAACACTTGGTTCAGGCTCTGATAGCAACAACCACCCTTATCTGCTGAAGATCCTGTCCAGTCATCTGACACATGGTCATGCAGGCCACAAATGCCAGCACAACATGAGGATGAGAAGAAAGTGCCCATAAATGGAAAGACTGGTCACATGGCAACACTGTTATAGATATTGATGTAGATATAGATAGTATGTGTTTCCCAGAATAGTGTGCAGATGATGTATATTTATATAACATCCAGGATAGCTAGTACTAGAATTTTTCCTCAATAAATCTTTGCTTTCAACAGTAAATTCAGCCTGAGACACTAGCAACTCAGGTGCCACAAATTTAGATTATCCGCAGAGGGCCAATTCTGAAACCTGGGGGAAGAGGGCATTCAGCCAGCAAAGCCACAGTTCCAAGCACATGTGAGGGTCTAATCTGCCCTGCCATTGTCACACGGCTCTGGAGCTCTGGATCTCATGACCACAAATGTTAAGAATCAATGGCTTACAGCTGCAGAAAACCTCTCAAGCGTTCTGCCCTGCACGCTCACCGCCTCCATGCCTTCTTCCAGGCTCAGAGACAAAAGATTTTCTTCCCAGCATGGCAAAGGAGAAAGAACAGCTTGGCAGCAAACTTGAATCCTATTACAAAATGCTCCCGGGGCTGTGTCATGGTGAGCCCTGCGTTAAATATGCAGACCTCTGCATGAAGCTGGCAGGGGGCAGGGGAGATGCGAGGGATGAGGGATGAGGCCAGCAGGCAGATGAATGGAGACTCTGACCTGCACCCAACTCCTTTAATCAGGAGCAAAAGAAATGATCAGAATTATTTCTTCACCCACCTGCTGATGGAGGGGACCACCAGGACTGCTGAATAACTCCATCTGCAGAGCTATTTTCCAAAGACGAGCTCAAGCCCTTGAGGGTGGGACTGCCATGATGCCGGCCTTGGGCCAGACATGGAGATATTTTTACCTAGAACCATCTTTATTCAAAAGCTTCAGGCCCCAGGCTTTCTCAGCTGTCTCACCCGTCCCACCCTAAAACTGGGGCAGTCAGGACCTCACTCCCTTTGGGTTAGTAAAAACACTTCATCTATTTTAAGTGCTGACTGTCATCTAAAAGTCACAGGATCCTGTGAAGAAGGAAGAAGTGAAGGATACATGTATTTACAGTGGAACCTTCTCTATGTTCACATAAATAAACTCGTATATTTGTACATGTTTTTGGGAGCACAGAGAATGATGTGGAAGGATCTACATCAAGCAGCAAATGTTGGTTACCTGAAGGGACAGAATTGAGGAAACAAATGGGGAGATAGTGCATTTTTTCAATACTTCTTTATGGGTTAGCTGCCTTTATCTGTCATTTCTATGCCATGACTCCTAAATCAATCTCCCAAACTAGAATTTTTCTCCAGAACTTTCAATGCAACATCAGAACCATAGCCACTCTGCCCAAATACTTCCTGTGTCTTTGAAGAGCTCCATACTGTTCTTAGTCTCAGAAACCCCATCCTTAACTCAGCTTTCTCTTTTCCTGTCCAATGCCTCCCTCCCCCGCCCCCACCCCGTCTTAGCCGTTCTGCCTGCTGTCCCCAGCCATCCCAGCTCGGGTCCTAACTACATGATTTCTGCCTAGTTTGCTGCAGGATGGTCTCTGAAACCATGTCACCCCACACTCCAGTTTCCCCACTTCCTATGGCTCTTCCGATGCCTCTAAAGTAAAACTTTGATCTGTTCAACCACTCACCTGTTTTAAAATCCTTAAATCTCCACAAGGCCTGCCAAATAAACTCCACTCCGCACTCACGCTGGTATTTAAAGGCCCTCACTTTATAGATTTCAGCTTCATCTCTACGGCTCCCCTGCACCCATCTGGACACCAGCCAGCTCGAAGCTCACCCTTAGGAAGATAAGCACAATGATTTTCTACCAGCATGCCTTTGCTCATTCTTGGAGCAAAGAATCCTTCGCCCTATCTCTGACTGTGGAAATTCTACCCATCCTTCAAAGTTCATGTTAAATGCCTTTATTCGTTAACTAAACGTGCTTTATGCCTCCTCCAAGTGACCATAGCACTTGTGAGGTCTTGGTGGGGTCTCGTGTTATTCTATGCTGCTATAGTCATTTCTGAATGTCTCTTGTCCACTCTTCTCATCAAAACCTTACTGGAAGAGACTGACCTAATCTTCTATAGATCCCTTGATTACCTAATAGTGCTTGCATACCTAGCAGTATTATACAGGCTAGATACTATACTAACATTTGTGACCTAGATTGGCGTTGACCCATAGCTGCAGAAAAATTAAAATAAAAATAAAAGGAACTAACATTTCTTGAGTCACCACTGTATTCCAGGGAATGAACTAAGTATTTTATGTGTTTATTTCATTTTAACTAAATGTAAGCTTTATGTAGTTATAAATAAAAATAATCTGAATATGCCAGATTAAATTATACTAGAAACTCCTATAAAACAATATCATCAGCTGACATTTCTGTACATCTACTTATCACGATAAGCATTGTTTAAAAATAATCATCATCAGGCAGTGAAAAATTATAAAGTGCATGTTTTCAAAGAAAGTTGGTTTGATTTCTATGGTCTCTTAACGATGATATAATGCTGTGATATCATATTATACGCAAGGTACTTTACGGTTGGGTATATTTTACAAAATTCTATGCCACATCATTAAATTAATACTATTAAACATATTATTCAATCTGAAATGCTATTTTCTGATTGTACTGGTTACTAGCATATACATAATTTCTTATTACTCCAACACTGTGATACCGAGAAAACCATATTTACTTGAAGAGGAATACTTATAAGTCTAAACATACAAGGAAAATAGCACCAGAAACAAGTAACTCTTACATTAAAATTTTGGAGCTGTTCTGGACTTATCTTTATTCTATAAAAAGAAAATAAACTGTTTTCAGCTGAAAATTCCCCTGCCACACTGATTTACATATGTATAACATTCCCTTACAGTGCCATATAGCCCCCTCCAAACTTTAATACTTAAACTTTTTGGGTTTATTTTTCCCCCACCATATGCAGTCCCCTGAAATAACAAAAGTTTATTTTAAGGTTTTAGAGATAAATTAAAATAGGAAAAGATTATCTTAAATAAAGACATATAACTTACCCACAAAGAAGTCAGAGATGGCCAAGTTAAGAAAAAAATAACTACTTCGATGTCTAAGGTTTTTGTCCACCACAAAAGCTAAAATGACCACAGCATTTCCTAGCATTATGGCAAAAGCTAGTAAGGACATAAAAAACGCTAAAGTAATACGAGTGCTTAGTGATAAATTAATTGTGCTATTAGTATCTGGCATCACATCAAATGATGAAGAAGGTCAAATTAGCAAATTAATCCAGCCAGACAATTCTGACAAGTATGTTTTCTAATCAGATACCTAAAATATGTAGTCTTCTACTCAAAACGACAGTTTTAATCTAATACTGATCTCATAGAACTTCCTGATTCTTGATAAAGTAAGCTTGTGGTAACAGTTTCCCTTTAACTGACACTGAAAAACTATTTCCAAAAAACAGTGAAATGTTTTACCTTAAACATTTTACTGTGATTCATCCATCTCCCATTATTAGAATAAAATTATATAATCTATAAAATGTAATCATTATATAGGTAATAAATCGGGCTCACACAAGGTTCATTTTTGTTGTTGTTGTTGTTGTTGTTGTTTGGAGATGGAGTCTTGCTCTGTTGCCCAGGCTGGAGGCCACTGGTGTGATGTCGGCTCATTGCAACCTCTATCTCCCAGGTTCAGATGATTCTCCTGCCTCAGCCTCCCAAGTAACTGGGATTACAGGCACTCATCACCATGCCCAGCTAATTTTTCTATTTCTTGTAGAGACGGGGGTTTCACCATGTTGACCAGGCTGGTCTTGAACTCATGACCTAAAGTGATCCACTCACCTCGGCCTCCCAAAGTGCTGGGATTATAGGCATGAGCCACCACACCTGGCCATTTTTAAAACTCATGTAGATTCAGTTAAATATTCTCAACTGGCCATGATGGAGTAATACGGGCTGAATTTCACAGTCCCATCTGAAACAGCCAAAAAATTAGACGATGGTTTTCAAGGCACTTGTCATTAACAAGAAAGGACAGTGATCCCTGAGGGAAGGCATGAGGCCTGCAGTTGCCCCAGCTTACTGCCTTGAGAGTTCCCAGGGCATGAGCAGAGAGGGGAAACCCAGGCAGAGCCCAGGAGACTCCCTGGAATGAGGAAATGGAGCTGAGAGTACAGGAGTACCAGAGAGGAGTCTGAACTGCAGAGCCGCACTGAGCAGAACTCCAGAGATCTGCAGAGGACCCCCTTCAAGTATTCACCAGAATACTGATTAGCACAATGTGGAGGAACCATTTTTAGGCAAGAAAAAGAACCACTCAAAAATATTACAGGCAATAGTACCCAATGCCACAGAGGACTGGTTATAGTGCCTGCTCCCATTAGCCAAATGGAAAAGTTCATAATTCATGGGACGTTGGGTAGTATACTCAGAAGGGTCTTGCCTCAGCAGTAAGGAATAATTAGCCCTATACTAAATATTTCTTGGGTTCTTCCTAGCAAATCTGAAAAGCAAAACCTGAAAGTTTGAAACTATTTCCAAGTAGCTTAATTGCAACCCTGAACACAGCTCAAGAATATTTATATAACATAAAAATATCCAGTACCCAACAATGTAAAACTTACAATGTCTTAAATCCAATTAAAAATTATCTGACATGCCAAGAAGAAGGCAAATGTGATCCATAATAAGGGGAAAAACATCAATCAGTTGAAGTCAACTCAGAAATGACACAGGTATTAGAATTAACAGACAAGAACATTAAAATAGTCAGATGGAATATGGAAAAAGGAAAACGGAATATAGCTGTATTCCATGTTTTCAAAAAGATATGTAAAGATATAGAAGATTTTTAAATCAAACATCTAGAAATAAAAACTAGAATGTCTGGAATAAACATACATTGGAAAGGATTCATGGCAGAGATTGCAGAAGATAAGATTAGTGAACTTAAACATGTAATGATATAATCCATCTCCAATGAAACACAGAGATAAAAGAGATTTTTTTTTAATTAACAGTGCATCACTAAGCTAGAAGACAACTTCAAGTGACCTAATATATGTCTAATAGGAGTCCCAGAAGGAAAGGAGAAAGGAAAGGACAGAAAAAAATTTGAAGAATCAGTGGTTAAAACCTTTCAAAATGTGATGAGAACTATAAACCAAGAAGCTCAATGAATCCCAAACACAAGAAACAGAAAGAAAACTACAGAAGGCATATCAAATAAAATTGCTCAAAACCAGTGTGAAAAAGAAAAGCTTAAGAACAGCAGGGGTTGAGGGAGGACACATAACATACAAAATAAGAAAGGTATTAGTGTCAGCATGTTTCTCATCAGAAGCAACAGAAGCAGAAAAACAGTGGCTGCAATATCTCTCTAGTGTTGAAAGGAAAAAAAAAACTCAACCTAGAATTCTATATTTAGCAAAAAAAAAAAAAAAAGTTTCAAAAACAAAGACAAGAAAAAAAAAGCATTTTTAGATATATGAGAGCCAAAATAATTCACCATCAGCAAACTTGCTCTACAAGAAATGTTAAAGGAAGTTCTTCAAGCAGAAGGAAAATGATACCAAATGCAAAAATGACTCTATGAAAAGGAAGGAAGAGTAACAGAAATGGAGATTTTCTTGCTGGTCCTCCTAATAGAACATAAGTTTCTACAGGGCAGAGAATGATGCACTTTGTTTCATTTTGTTTTATTTCTTTTTTGTTTAAGTATGTGCATAAATCATAAATTGATAATTGATTAATGTTTACAAGTTGAGCATAACCATGTAACCACCACCCATACCCTTTTCCAATTACTTAGCCCTCATGGGTAAACATTATCTGGACATTTAAAAACACAAGTTAATTTTGCATACTTTTATTTTATAAATGTAATTGTACATTCAAAAATTATATAAAATATTTCTTCATATATATTCATTCTACATGATCCATATTTGGTTGATTAAATTATTTAAAAATCTTTACATTCTGCTCTATTATAATTTGTTAATGCCATTTGCTTATAAATTGATTAAAATGAAGATAAAAAGTAATTAATTGCTGTATTAGTCCGTTTTCACACTGCTATAAAGACATACCCAAGACTGGATAATTTATAAAGGAAAGAGGTTTAATTGACCCCCAGTTTCGCATGGCAGGGAGGTCTCAGGAAACTACAGTCATGGTGGAAGGGGAAGCAGGCATGTCTTACACGGCAGCAGGCAAGAGAGAGCATGTGAGCGCACAGCATGGGTATGGGGGAGCTGCCCCCATCATCCAGTTACTTCCCTCCCTCAACACATGAGGATTACAATTCAAGATGAGATTTGGGTGGGGGCATAGCCAAACCATATTAATCACATTTTCCCTTTCTTAATAATTTCACTGGGGGAAAAAATAACTATTCTTTCTCATGTGCCAATCATAACCTGAGCCAGAAGCTCGTTTACTGGATAATTCCAACTAATATGTATTCATTAGATGTCCACTTCAAAAGCAAGATCAGAACCAGATTTTTTTTTAAGGCAAATACCTGAGTTCAGAACCTACAACTTTTTCAGTTTAAAATTCACTGCCAGAAAGATGCAGCTTCCCACAGGAGAAAGACTCTGAGGAAGCAAGGGGCAAACTGAGATTCTCCCAACCCCTCCCATTCCCCTACCTCAGACTTGAGAGAAACAAAATTTTGGAAAACTTTTTTTTTTTTCTTTTTTGAGACACAGGCTCATTCTGTCACCCAGACTGGGGTGCAGTGGCACAATCTCACTACAATCTCACCCAGACTGGGGTGCAGTGGCACAATCTCACAATGCTCACTGCAACCTCCACCTCCTGGGTTCAAGCGATTCTCCTGCCTCAGCCTCCTGAGTAGCTGGGA
>NW_012114932.1:8016278-8050122 GCF_000951035.1 Colobus angolensis palliatus | reverse complement strand
CTTTTCTTTTTTTCTTTTTTTCTTGAGACAGTCTTATTCTGCTGCCCAGGCTGGAATGCAGTGGCACAATCTCACAATGCTCACTGCAACCTCCACCTCCTGGGTTCAAGCGATTCTCCTGCCTCAGCCTCCTGAGTAGCTGGGATTACAGGTGTGTGTCACCATACCCGGCTAATTTTTGTATTTTTTGGTAGAGACAGGGTTTCATCGTGTTGGCCAGGCTGGTCTCAAACTCCTGGCCTCAATTGATCTGCCCGCCTCAGCCTCTCAAAGTGTTGTGCTGGGATTACAGGTGTGAGCCACAGTGCCCAGCCACTTTCTACCTTTTAACTGATCTAAACTGAAGATTAGTTAAATCTTAGTAAAGTGAACTGATGGCACTCAGTTCACTGCTCACATAGGCAATGACATGCAAAATAACACTGTATTCAATGGACTTATATTTATCACTTTCAAAGTCGTGGGTTAATAGGAAATTGAAATGGATAACTAAAATACCTGTTTAAGAAGGTGGGCGTAACAAAGAATCAAATGGCTTGTCTATAAGCCTGCAGCTTTGTGTTTTGCAACTGAAGGTGAGGGGAACTAAAGGTGAAGTTCCATTAGGTAAATAATTATATCTGTTGGTGGAATTAGGGCGGAAGAGATAAAGAATGAAACAAGTATTTGCATACGATCTTCCCTACTTCACCTCTATTTTCCTTTTCAACAATGGATCTGGTAGTCCTTGCAACCAGGGCTACCATTAAGAATCCCAAAATCCATGTCAGGCATGGTGGCTCACGCCTATAATCCCAGCACTTTGTGAGGCCAAGGCAGGCGGATCGCGAGGTCAGGAGATTGACACCATCCTGGCTAACATGGTGAAACCCCGTCTCTACTAAAAATACAAAATTAGCCAGGCATGGTGGCATGCACCTGTAATCCCAGCTACTTGGGAGGCTGAGGCAGGAGAATCGCTTGAACCCAGGAGGCAGAGGTTGCAGTGAGCTGAGATCGTGCTACTGCACTCCAGCCTGGGTGACATTGTGAGACTCCATCTCAAAAAAAAAAAGAATCCCAAAATCGTATATTCCAAAACAAGGTTATATATATATATATTAATTTGAACCTAAATGCAAAAATTCCAAAGAGGTTGACGGCGTGGATTATCTGTTCCCCGCACTTTGCAGGGTGGGGCTGACTATGCAAATGTTTTGTTGCTTCGTGGAAGGACAGTACCCTTTCTTCGTGTGTATCCTGTGTGACCCCCTACTATTGGGAATGACCCCAAAAGGAAACCCTGGAATATCTCATTTTGCTACCAAAAATATGGGCTAGTCCAGTGACAACCAGTGGGACCTGCTTTAGGGGGAAAGGTTTGGATTTAAATTAATGATACAAGGAAGAAAGGTGAAATTGTTGCTGAGGGAAGGGTAGTTAATAAGTGGATATTGCAAAAGGGAAAATCTAATGTAATTTTGGTGCCTTGAGAGACTCTCAGAGCAAAAAAATAATATTCTCTTTTAACTTCCACTCAGTGCCCCTTGCAGTATTCAGTTTTCCAAAACCTCTTTCTGAAGGATCAAGAAGTAAGCAGTACAGTAGCCAACTCAGTGAATGTAACACACACTTCTGAGAGTGGTCTTCGTCCTCAAAATGGATGAGCAGATAGCAGCTCTGACTACAACTATCTGGAACAATACAAATATGGCTATGTCCTTTCGTTTCCATTTCACAGGATAGAGCTATGGTCGAAAACCTGAATTGGGAAAGCAAACTATGGAATATGTATCCAGTTGAATCTGGAAAACACTGATTACCAGTAGTCTAAATGAACATTGTGCAACCATTGATTGTGATAATGAAAGTTTAAAGAAGGTACTGGGATATGATGGAAGACGTTCATCTTCAGCGTGTCCCATCTGTCAAAAATTATGTACAAAAATAGCTCTTGTTCCTGTTATTGGGGGTGGAAAGCTATAAAGAGATGGAGGAACAATTGAGATACTTGGATTGCTGAGAAAGGAAAATAATTCAATCTAATTTGCAGGCTCAAGTACTGAGAATGAAAAATCAGGAATTCTATGTGGATGGGTGTGGGAAGCATTATGGTACACCCAAACCAAAGTCCATTTAGAGGCCAGGCACAGTGGCTCACGCCTGTAATCCCAGCACTTTGGGAGGCCGAGGTGGCTGGATCACTTGAGGTCTGGGGTTCGAGGCCAGCCTGGCCAACATAGTGAAAGCCAATCTCTACTGAAAATACAAAAATTAGCCAGGCTTGGTGGCACATGCCTGTAATCTCAACTACTCATGTGGCTGAGCCATGAGAATCACTTGAACCCGGGATGTGGAGGTTGCAGTGAGCCAAGATCATGCCACTGCACTCCAGCCTGGGTTGCAGAGTGAGACTCCCTCTCAAAAACAAAACATCCATTTAGCAGTGAGTACCACTCATATGGCTTTAGTTTGAGGGAGTCAACATTGTAGGATCCAAGTTTATTTCCTAACTATAAGAAAGAAGTTAGTACTCAACATCAACAGTGGGTCTGGTGGATCAAACTGCACTGACCTGCTTAATATAAGGGAGAATTCTGAGAATTCAGAGCTAGGCTGAGAAGAATTCATGAAGAAGAATTCCCTTTCAATGAGGAAAGATATTTTGAAGAGGAAAGAAAAAAGACTTCTTGTATAAACAGAGAAACTAACTGCAAGACATCCTCCTCCAGGAGGAAAGACAAGGATGGCAACTGAAATGGAGACACAACGCTGATGGAACGGGTCTTGCATTAGAGTGCACAGTAAGACCATATGCCCAGACCAAGTGATGGGAATGGGCTTGCATGTCACACAGCTGGGTTACAAGGTATCTGCATTCAAATGGAGTCTGAGCTATCCCAGACCCAGTGGCCTGGGATTCTCACAGCAGAAGCACAGGGTACACACTTGGAGGAGGCTGATGTGTTTCCCAGTCTAAGACATTGGTAATTGGAGAATACAGCATACTGAGGTGCTCCTTAACAACTTCAGTGCTGCAAGTGATAGTGTAACTTGTGGGTATTGGACACATTTTAAATAGGACTAGACGACTTCCAATAGGGAATAAACAGGCCCTGTTGGGGACATGTCTCCTCCTGGGAAAACGCTATCCATCAAACCATATGGCCAGAGAAATGGAATTTATAAGAGGTTTGGAATCCTAAAATAACAGAGACATGGCCTCTAAGCTCCACTCCCATGAGAAAAGTCAGATTTGTTGGGAGAGACAAAATAATACGTCATTATGTCTGATTTATATTATGCCATGTATTAGAGTACGACAATATAGAAATCATAGGTAAATTTAATATTGTAGAGGCTAATAAAACTTATAATAATACCGAGGTGGTTGATCAAATGTATTGTGACATTGAATTAAAACTCCCTCACAACACTATCACTATGGAATAAAATTGGCCTGAAGAAGATTTAGACTTGATGAATTATTTTTAGGACTCTCAATCACTCATAGATGCATACCTGAGAGAACAGACAGCTATAAATCAGAGAGGCAAAAGAATTATAAAGTTAGTCCAAAATATGAGTAAGTTTGTTCCATTTTGTGCTAGTATTATTGAACTGTTCAGCTGTCTAAATCCATACCAAACCTTTACTAGGTATCATAGATGTTTGGAATTACGTGCATTTGATTGTCCATGTGATTATGTGATGCTGTAATGCAAGTAATTGCTCTCAAACCAAGAGTTGTCACTTCGTCTTAAAAAGGCCTTGAAGATTGATGGTGGGGGCAGTGAAATATGCTGAAAAGGCTCATTCCAGAAGGCTGAGTTGTTTTGCTAAAGTACCTGCAGACACTGACCCCTGGCCAAGACATGAAATGTACTGATTAATAACATCGGTTTGTAAATGGGTCTGAGGAGTTTCGGGCCAGTTTGTTCTAGCTTTTAGCATTGCTGACTGGTACCAGTGAGACTGATGATTTGCATTTGGTCTTCATGAGCCCCAAGAGGCTCTATCATTAGGCTGATGACATAGGAAGAATATGCCTATGTGACCAGAAAGGTACAAGAAACCCCAACTGAGGCTCCATTTTATGCTCCCTGGATTCAGGGTGTTTCATGCACATGTCAGTGGTTCCCGGACCAACAGATGACATACATATGTGTGGCCCTTACAAGGAGAGGATACTGGAGGTCAGGCCTCGGTTCTTCAGACCCCTCTGCTGGTAAAGCAGCCTTTGGCTGAGACAAATTTCCTAACTTTAATGCTGGTGCTAATCTAATGGCCAACGCCATTTAGTAAGTCTCTAGGGAGTTCCAAATTTTACCACATTTTCCTGTCTTCTTCTGAGCCTTCCAAAGTGTTCCAACCTCTGACTGTTACCCAGTTCCAAAGTCGCTTCCACATTTTCAGTTATCTTTTCAGCAACACCCCACTCCACTGGTACCAATTTACTGTATTAGTCCATTTTCACATTGCTGATAAAGACATACCCGAGACTGAGCAATTTACTAAAGAAAGATTTAATTGGACTTACAGTTCCACATGGCTGGGGAAGTCTCACAATGATGGTGGAAGGTAAGGAGGAGCAAGTCATGTCTTACACGGATGGCAGGAGGCAAAGAGAGAGAGAGCTTGTGCAGAGGAGCTCCTCTTTTTAAAGCAGATGTCATGAGATCATCAGAACTCATTAGACTTATTCACTATCATGAGAACAGCACGGGAAAGACTTCCCTCCATGATTCGATTACCTCCCACCATGTTCCTCCCACAACACATGGGAATTCAAGATGAGATTTGGGTGGGGACACAGCCAAACCGTATCAGCCTCTCTTTAATAGTCTTGATTAAAAGGGCTTAATCATGACCTTTTGAACATTAAAGTCCATGGTTATGTCATATGATGAACTCCCCTAAGAAGATTACTGATGATAGACAGTTGATGGGGTTTCATTATATGTATTTACTTTTATTTACAGAATTTGAGGGCCAGGCATGATGACTCATGCCTATAATCCCAGCACTTTGGGAGCCTGAGTCGAGAGGACTGCTTGAGCCCAGGAGTTCAAGACTAGCCTGGGAAACAAAAGGAGACCCCCATCTCTACAAAAATTTTTTAAATTAGCCAGGTTAATGGTAGTGCACACCTGTGGTCCCAGCTACTCAGGAGGCTGAAGCAGGAAGATTACTCACTGAACTCCAGACTAGGCAATAGACAGAGACCCGCTCTCTCAAAAAAAAAAAATAATAATAATAATAATAATAATACCATAAGTATTTTAAAATAATAGTTAGAAACATTAGGTGTGACAGAGAAGGAAGGTGGTGGGGGGCGCTGCCACACAAGTTAGAAAAATAGAAAAAGATTTGACACTTAGGCATAAGATTCAATACAGGTAAGTAAATTCAAATAGAGATCTAGAATTCTCTGCAGCTACACCAGTTCTATTTTCACACAAAGTAAGATAGAATGAAATCTGACCCAAAATGATTCCTCATTATTCTTTTTCCTGAATGCTATCTACCTGGCAGCCAACTTCCATAAAGAAAATTCCCCACAACCTAAGGCCACAAGGCAAGATTCCCAGGGCTCTCTGGTTGCTTTCTTTTCCCACATGAAATGACAAAAAGTAGTGATTACCATAGTGATTACCACACACAGTACAGAGAACCAATCCCTGATCACTTTCTGGGCTGAGTCACTCCGTACCCCTTCATAATCTTATCCACAATGATTGCAGTCATCATGTTTACTTTTGCACCTTATCTGACACTACAGACAAAGTCAGCAATGTATTTATCAGCCTTTCTTTCCTTCCCTCTTCACAGCAAATGCTCTCTAGAGCCTCTGGTTTTAGATGCTGAAATTATAAAATTACATAAAACAACTGCTGTGCTGCTTTTGTAACAGCAAAAGCAACCTTGAAAGTTGACCAGGCCCGGCATGGTGGCTCAAGCCTGTAATCCCAGCACTTTGGGAGGCCAAGGCAGGCGGATCACAAAGTCAGGAGTTCCAGACCAGCCTGGCCAACATGGTAATTTTGTAAAAATACAAAAATTAGCTGGGTGTGGTGGCGGGTGCATGTAGTCCCAGTTACTTGGGAGGCTGAGGCAGGAGAATTGCTTGAACCCGGGAGGCGGAGGTTGCAGTGGACTGAGACTGCGCCATTGCACTCCAGCCTGGGTGAGAGAGCAAGGCTCTGTCTCAAAAAAAAAAAGAAAGTTGACTAAGCATAAACACTGGCTATTTTTGAAAAAAACTTTGTAATTGTGGAAGAAGGTAAAAAAAAAATCCTAGTGCCTCTTGTTAGTAAATTATTAATGAATGAGGCAAAGAAGAGTGATGGTTGAGGAGAGTGGCAAATGAGTTCCCCTCAGGTTTCCTTAGAAAGATTAGAAATAATTTTCATGCTATCAGAAAAAATCGTAAAAACCCAATTTTAAGTCATGGCTGTCTATATATGTGTGTATTTTATAACATAATTTTTTTGAGACAGAGTCTTGCTCTGTCACCAGGCTGGAATTCAGTGGTGTGATCTTGGCTCACTGCAACCTCCACGTCTGGGTTTCAAGAAATTCTCATGCCTCAGCCTCCCAAGTAGCTGGGATTACAGGCATGCATCACCACGCCCAGCTAATTTTTGTACTTTCTTAGTAGAGACAGGATTTTGCCATATTGGCCAGGCTGGTCTCAAACTCCTGGGCTCAAGTGATCTACCTGCCTTGACCTCCCTATTACGTTTTGGTTTGTTTGGTTGGTTTTTTTTTGAGACAGAATCTTACTCTGTTGCCCAGACTGGATTGCAGTGGAGCAATCTGGGCCCACTGCAACCTCCACCTCCCGGGTTCAAGGGATTCTCCCACCTCAGTCTCCCAAGTAGGTGGGATTATGGGTGCCTGCCACCTCACCTGGCTAATTTTTTTGTATTTTTAGTAGAGACGGGTTTCACCATGTTGGCCAGGCTGGTTTTAAACTCCTGACCTCAAGTGATCTGTCCACCTCAGCCTCCCAAAGTGCTGGGACACACATTTTTAAAAACTGCAAGTACTATCCTGTACATAAGTCTTCCAGCTGTATAAATGCAGTATTTGTGTATATATACATATATTCACATGAATATATGTACATGTATATATTCACATGAATATATGTACATATATATATATATACACACTGCATTTATATATATATAAAGCAGGATGTCCATAAGGATTTTGAAAAAATTGTTAAAACCTATAATGACCAGCAGTGGTGGCTCATGCCTGTAGTTCCCAGCACTTTGGGGAGGCAGAGGTATGTGGATAGCTTGAGCCAGGAGTCCAAGACCAGCCTGGGCAACATAGCAAAACCCCGTCTCTACAAAAAAAATACAAACAGTAGCCCCCCAGTAACATATGCAACTATAAATGCATGTACTTGTCTCTTGTTTTCAAAATATTGAAATAAAACCAGAGTAACTTCCCAACATGATTTTTTAAAATCAATTCTTCATTGGAATGTGAATTTAATCATTTTTTCTCTTACATGTGAAATTGTAAAACTAAATGCTTATATAAGCTGTTTTAGATGATTTCAACAAGGAAACTTCTCAGAAATTCATGTTTCAAATATCAGATATATAATTTCAGTATGCTTTTCAATATGTTTTGGGGACTGATTTATAATTTAATTAAAAAGGTATTTTATGGGATGCATGCTGCAAATTATTTTGGAACATATGACACAAGAAGTTTCACATCTATGTTTTATAAAACCATTGTCCAAGATGGTGACAATCAAATATATCTTTGAGTTTTAACTTTTCACATATAATTCAAATACAATGAAATTCACTCTTTTAAAGTGTACAATTCAGCAGTTTTTAGCATATTCATGTATAAGTTTTTATGTGGTCATGTTTTCTTAACTATATACTGAAAAGTGGAATTGCTGGGTCAAATGGCAATTGTATGTTTAACTTTTTGAGGAATGCCAAACTGTTTTCTGAAGCAGCTGCACTGTTTTATTCTCACATAAAAGGCAATGTTACAAGGGTTCCAATTTCTTCACATCCCTGCTAACATTGGTTATTTTGTTTATTGTTATGATACAATACCCATGCTAGTGGGTGTGAAGTGGTATCTCACCATGGTTTTGATTTGGATTTCCCTAATAAATAACTTTTCATGAGTTTATTGGCTATGAAATAGGAGCACCAAGAAACCCCATAAATTAAAGCAAGAAAGTTTGACAGATATATTTATGAACGAGTTATTACAACATAGATCTATACCAATGGCTCACCCTGTTATCCAATGTATTGCCAGATTCTAATTTTGCCTCCTAAACATTTTTTAAATCTATCAACATATTTTCAACTCCATTGCCATTATCCTAAACTAGGATAATGTTGCTATAACATTCACATATAAGTTTTTATGTGGACATGCTTTCAATTCTCTTGACTATATAATGAACAGTGGAATTGCTGTATTTCTGCAATAGCCTCTTATCCACTTTTGTTACTTTTCAATCCATTCTCTACCTAGCAGCCAGAGGTAACTTTCTAAAATACAAATCTGATTGTGTCACTCTTCTGTGAGGTCGCAGTGAGCAGACATTGTGCCACTGCACTCCAGCCTGGGTGACAGAGTGAGACTGTCTCAAAAAAATAAAAAGAAATTGAGTAGCTGTGACAAACCATACAGCTCACAAAGCCAAAAACATTTATATCTGGATGTTTACAGAAAACATTTGTCAATCCCTGGTTTATGCTTCTTGACTACATCCAGAGTCCTGTCTTGTTTCTCCCTAAGTAGTCTCTCAGTACCAACCCATGGCCTGCTTAGATATGTGTGCTAAGTCTTACATCCTCAATAACTTCCCAGTCCTACAGGATGATTTGTTCTGTCCTGCTGTCTGCCTAGCAGGACAATAGGAAAGACAAATGCAAAGATGACATTTGCAAACAAAGGTCATCAATGACAGCCACCTAATTCCTTCATAAGCTTTGCACAACTTGGTACAGAAGAGAGATAACTTGACCAAGCTTGCAAGGCTAGTAAAAAGCAGACACAGGATTCAAACCCAAGTCAGATTTCAGAGCTCTGGCTCTTAACTATTATACTATATTGTCTCCCTACAGGAGGCTATGAACTTGGTAACCCCAATGTCAACTTAGAATTCTAGGTGCTGGCTGGGCGTGATGGCTCACGCCTGTAATCCCAGCACTTTGGGAGGCCGAGGAGGGTAGATCACCTGAGGTCAGGAGTTTGAGACCAGCCTGGCCAGCATGATGAATCCCTGTCTCTACTAAAAATGCAAAAATTAGCCAGGCATGGTGGCATGCCGCTGTAATCCCAGCTACTTGGGAGGTTGAGGTGGGAGAATTTTTGAATCCAGTAGGCAGAGGCTACAGTGAGCCAAGATGGTGCCACTGCACTCCAGCCTGGGTGACAGGGTGAGACCCCGTCTTAAAAAAGAATTCTAGGTACTGTTAAAATCCTCAGAAATAGCTTATCTCAAATATAAGGTATGACTTTATCAAATCTTTATCATATACTAAGCACCACGTCATATACTTAATCCCTATAACTAACCTAGACAGGGAGGAATTATAACCCACATTTTTACAAATTAGAAAATTAAGGGCAGGCTGGGTACAGTGGTTCATGCCTGTAATCCCAGCACTTTGGGAGGGCAAGGTGGGTAAATCACCTGAGGTCAAGAGTTCGAGACCAGCCCGACCAACAAGATGAAACCCCATCTCTACTAAAAACACAAAAATTAGCTGGGTGTGGTGGCAGGCGCCTGTAGTCCCAGCTACTCAAGAATTGCTTGAACCTGGGAGGCAGACATTGCAGTGAGCCGAAATTGTGCTACTGCACTCCAGCCTGGGCAACAGAGAGACAGACTCCATCTCAAAAAAAAAAAAAGGAAATTAAGGGCAAAAAGAAAGCTGAAGTTCCCTGATAAATCCACAGACAAGTATACCAGTGGGATGGTGATAAAGTGTTGAAATTTACAGACTAGGTCCTAAGACATGCAAAACTGTAACCTTCTCTGTCTGTATTTGATACAAACTTGATAACAAACACTCATCTTTCCATTGCTGGGAGAAAAAATGTTAGTTTCAGATTACTCAGTCACTTCAGGTACAAAATGTAACCAAATATATTCAATTTTATTAGTCATCAGGGAAATACAAATTAAAACCACCAAGTGATGCCATTACACACCACACAGCATGACGAAAATGGAAATGGTAATGCCAAATGTACATGTGTGGCAACTAGAACTCTCATTCACTTACTGGCAGACGTGTAAACTGGTATAATGATTTTGGAAAACTGCTTGGCAGAATGAGGGATGTCCTGGAGCTGGCTTGTACTAGCTCACAGAAGCAACTGTTAAATTTTTAGCTATTTTGTAAGCCAACTGAATTCACTTTGGCAGCTTGAAACTGGAGAGAATGGGAGTATTTACACATGGAAACTTGTCAAACATTACAAATCAGCACCTAGCCCAGCACACACCTGGGCAGAATATACCAAATCTCCACATACACATATCCTAATGCCCAGCAAATTCATTCTTGGGTATAAACCCTATAGAAATGTGTACACATGTTCACCAACAGCCACGTACAGAAATGTTGATAGAACTAATTGTAATAGCTTCAAACTGGAAACCCAAATATCCATAAATAGAATTGGTAAATAAACTGTCACATTCATTTGATGGAATACCATGCAGTGATAAGAATGAAAGAATTAGGCCAGGCACAGGCTGGTGTCACACTTATAATCCCAGTGCTCTGGCAGACTGAGGCAGAAGAATTGCCTGAGCTCAGGAGTTTGGGGCTAAAGTAAGCTATGATTGTGCCACTGCACTCCAGCCTGGGTGACAGAGTGACTCTCCAACTCTTAAAAAAACAGAAAACGAATGAAAGAACTTTTGCTATACACAACAACCCAGATGAGTTTCACAAACAAAATGTTAGAAAAGGAATCAAAACAAGGGTACTATGTAATTCCACTTACTAAACGGGCAAAACAGACCAAACTCATCTCTCGTATCAGAAATTAGGGAAGTGGTTACTTGGCAGGGAGGAGGGCAGATAATGACCAGTAGAGACACAAGGGGCTTGTGAGGTGTTGGTGTTGTCCTTTGTCAATCTACGTGCTGACTACATAGTTGTGTTTACTTTGTGAATATTTATCAGTAAAAAGTTCAATCTGGCCAGGCATGGTGGCTCACACCTGGAATCCCAGCATTTTGGAAGGTTAAGACAGGCAAATCACTTGAGCTCAGGAGATAAGAGACCAGCCTGGGCAACACAGTGAAACCCCATCTCTACAAAACATAGAAAAATTCGCCTGGTGTGGTAGCGTGCACCTGTAGTCCCAGTTACTTGGGATGTTGAGGTAGGAGGATCGCTTGGGCTAGGGACATCAAGGCTGCAGTGAGCCATGATCAGGCCGCCGCACTCTAGCCTGGGCAACAGAGCAAGACCCTGTCTCAAAAAAAAAGTTCAATTTAAAAAAACTAGTCACTTCCATAACTGGATATCCATAAGCAAAAAAACAAAACAAAACAAAAAAACTTTCACTTTAATCTCACACCTTATATAAAAACTAAAATGGAAAATAGATCTAAATGAAAAACATAAAATGATAAATTTAAAAACAGAAGAAAATCTAGACCTAAGGTTAGGAAAAGTCCTTAGACGTTGGATCAAAAAGAATGATCCAAAAAAGAGGAAAAAAAAGATAATTAGATCACATCAAAATTAACAACTTTACTCTGCAAAATACACTAACAGAATGAAAAGAAAGACAAGCCACAGACTGGGAGAAAATATTTGGAAATCATTTATCTGACAAAGGAATTGTAATCAAACTATATTTCCTGGTTTTGAAATGTTACTATAGTTATGTTACTGTTAGGGGAGGCTCAGTGATGGGTACACAGGACCTACTATTTTTATAACTTCTTGTGAGGCTACAATTATTTCAAGGCAAAAGGTTATTATTATTATTATTATTATTTTGAGATGGAGTTTCGCTCTTGTTGCCAGGCTGGAAATGGCATGATCTTGGCTCACTGCAACCTCCGCCTCCCAGGTTCAAGTGATTCTCCTGCCTCAGCCCCTCTGGAGTAGCTGGGATTACAGGTGCCCAACACCACATCCAGCTAATTTTTTTTTGTAATTTTAGTATAGACAGGTTTGACGGTGTTGGTCAGGCTGGTCACGACCTCCTGACCTCAAGTGACAGCCTGCCTCAGCCACCCAAAGTGCTGGGATTACAGGCGTCAGACACTGCCTGGCCAAAAAGGTTATTTTTTTAGAAAGAATCTTGGGAGTTATCAAGCAAACTACCTATTTTTTCCCATCTTTGGCTAGTATTAAGTATATTCTAACACAGTATTAATGGAGCAATCACTGAAAACACTTTCCTGGAGGACAATCTGACTCAACTAATCAAAAGCTATTAGAATGTACAAACCTTGACCAAGAAATTCCGTATCTAGGAGCTTTTCCTAAAGAAATAATAAAAGATATATACAAAAATCTGCAAATGATGTAGGTTTTCACAGTTGTTTATAGCAGTGAAAAGTTGAAAAAAACTTAAAAATTGGAAATAAGTGGAGGACTAGTTAGTATAATATGAAATACTGAGAAGACAGAATACAATGCAGCCATAAGAAACGTAAGCCATAGAAGAATATTTATTGACATGGAAAATGTTAACAATATACTTCTATATGAAATATGTAGGCTACAAAACAGTATATACAGTTTAATACCACTTTTATGGAAAGAAAAATAGCTATATAAAATCATGCATAAGAAAAAAATAATGTAAGGATGTACATATCAAATATTAATAATAATGCCTATCTCTGGATAGTGGAATCAGAGGTGATTATGTAATTTTCCCAAAAAATTTTCCTGTCCTCCAAACAGTATATGCTTCATGCTATTATTTCTTGGTTGTAATTAGTTTGATATAATTCTCTTCAGAAAGGCTCTGTTTCATCATATATACCTCAAAGCATACTTTTGATGCAGCTTCTGCAATTCCCATCTAAAAAGTAGTTAATACTTGCTTTTATATTCTGGCATACGGAGACTATTTGTAATTAATACACTATAAAATATGTCAAAGTAGGCCAGGCATGGTGGCTCACACCTATAATTCCAACCCCTTGGCAGGAAGATCGCTTGAGGCCAGGAGTTCAAGACAAGCCCGGGCAACATAGTAAGACCCTATCTTTACAAAAAATTTTAAAAATTAGCCAGGTATGGTAGCACATGCCTGTAATCCCAGCTACTTGAAAGGCTGGAAGGTCAAGGCTGCAGTGAGCCATGATCATGCCACTCCACTCCAGCCTCAGATCTAGACAGAGCAAGATCTCATCTCTAAAAAAAAAATTTTTTAGAAAGCAAAATATGCCATAGCATAGATCTGATTGTAGAAAATTATTATACGAAGAACTGAAAAATCTCCTAATCAAGACAAAAATTTTAAATAGAGGAAAAAAATACTATCTATCATTAATTTAAGTTTCCATTAAGAGTAGAGTATGAAATAGCTCTGAGTTCAGAACTGGAGAATTTTGCATCTCTCCCTCTTACCGGTCAATTGACTTTAGGTAAAGAATACTAGAGTTTTTTAGTTAGTAAAATATAGTTAACAATTCTGTATAAAGGAGCAAAAATAACTTTCTCATTGTTTTCTATCTCCCTTCATAGGTCTGACATGTTGAAATTGTGAAATTATTTAATGTTAATAGTTTTTAACTTCTTTAATTACGTAAAATAATTAACTTTTTAAAGTATTTTAACAGTTAAAACACAAAACACACTTTTCATGGAACCTGAGGTTTAAGTGTTCCAAACACAAAAAGGTCATTCTCTGATGACTCTTGATAACATACAACATAAAATATAGTTATAACAAATATAATTTAGAATTTGGATTTCAGAATCCATCCTGGTGTAAAGTTATTTACTATAATCTTACTAAAAATACCAACAGTAAGGATGTTGAATCTTTTAAAGGTAAAACATCAGAGAAAAGAGAAAAAGACCTGTTTGTCCAATTCTCTGTGCTTTCCCTGCTCTAGCACCATCCCAAAGTTGCCTCCTAACTTCTGTTCCCTCCCTGGGAAGGGAAGTCCAGGCAAATCTGTGATCAGTTAATAACTTTTAACAACTGTTCGCCATTACATCTGAAAGCAAGCAGTTAATCACTTATTGTCATATCTCAAAGGTAAATTTCATTGTCTAAATGCCTAGAGGTAACTGGAAGATGAACGAAACATAAAGATTTGATGAATAGAGGGAAAAAATGGGTGGGAGGCTTGTTTCTGTTTTTCCAATGAAAAGGTTTGCTCCTTCTCTCTGCAAAATCTTGGAACTGAGAAAGCTGTCTGGAGCGCACATGGGAAGCATGCATCAAATTGATGTAACTACACAACACACTCCGCCCTACACCAGGGTCATTCTGCCACCTCTATCCCACTCTACAAATGTCCCATTCACCACAGCCTAGCTTCTAGCACAGTTCTAACTCCTCAGTGAAGATCACAAGAAAGGTACTTCCAGGTTGTTATAAGCAATGAGAATGTTACACTAACACATTTCTGGGGTGGAAGGAGACTACCGACACTCCATATTTATTGCTTACATTACAAGAATTAAACAAAAAAAAGCAGAGACTAGAAAATCACTTTCTGAAATTTCACAATCACCAATTTGCAACAGAAATTGAGGCATAATATTTATGCTAACAAATATGTTGGATGAATTATCACCTCAGCACATAACTGCAGATGGATACTCCTGGATTTTCACTTAATCCATTACTCAGTGATGAACACTATAAAATGAAAGGTGACATACTTACGAACTAAAATCACAAGAAGAAACTCTCCAAGATCAATCATAAATGAGCTCCTATTCCAGTAAGCCATAAAGAGCAGTAAAAGGCAATATTCATTTAACAGTACAAGAATCTCGATGACAAGAAAGGTATTTATATTCCTCTAGAGACACTTCTTCTCCACCTAACAAAGGCACTTGACATGCACTGAAATGGACAGTTAATTCAGGTACTGCCCTGGGCAACTGTTACCTTCCTAAAATTAGACGAAGTGGTGATTAAGTTCAAATTAGTTCTCCCAAATAAGCCTGAAACACACATGAATAGATCATAAGTTCTCTATTTTTGGCAGATGATATAACCAAAGAAGAAAAGCTAATGTTGGTATCCATGCTGAATTGGCTGACTTGAGCAGTCAAGGATACTCTCTCTGCACAATATATTCCTTGATGACTATGGAATGTATATATAATTATAGGCAAATTAACCTTTCCTATAGTTTCAGGTATTAATGTTCATTCTTCTTCTTGTCTTTTCTTACTTTTTTGTTCTTTCCCAAAGACTTAGATGACTCCTCCTGAAAAAGACACAAATCAGTGCAGCATCTCTCCATTTATATAAACACTAAAACTTAAATCTAATCACTTAGAAAATATTTATATATATATTCTACATATATTCATACATATATGTATGTATGTATATATGTTATAGTGAGGGTATAATCACTTTCATATGTGTCATTTCTGTGTTTTACAGGGTACTTTCACTTATAGGCTAATTTTAAACAATCAAGAATAATCAAGGAAACCTTATTTATCTAGCAGATTTATGTTTGAATAATTTCAATATTATTTCATCTATTGTCCCACTTTCCCAAGTAAGGCAGTAAAATTTAAATAAGGCAGATATGAACATACCTAAAATATGAAACAAAATAAACTCAAAGTATAAAGGAAGAGGGCCAGGCACGGTGGCTCATGCCTGTAATGCCAGCACTTTGGAAGGCTGAGATGGGCGGATCACGAGGTCAGGAGATCGAGACCATCCTGGCTAACATGGTGAAACCCCATCTCTACCAAAAACACAAAAAAATGAGCCAGGCGTGGTGGCAGGAGCCTGTAGTCCCAGCTACTCGGGAGGCTGAGGCAGGAGAATGGCGTCAACCCAGGAGGCGGAGCTTGTAGTGAGTCAAGATCGTGCCACTATACTCCAGCCTGGGCGACACAGCGAGACTCTGTCTCAAAAAAAAAAGGAAAAAGGAAGAAAGCATCTAAAGGTATGCCGGTGGAGGGGGAGATGTTTTGACACTAACGGAGAATTTCAGAATTTTATAGATGTTTAAAGAACATCTAGTCTGATATGATATCAGCTACAACCACTCTGGGGCTCAATTTTAGGGGTGGAACCTAGTTGGTCTTCAAAGGTTTTTCTAATTATAAAATTTTATGAACCTATGAAATCAAGGTGCGAAGGGATGAAGTGATCTGTCCGAAGACACGTGACTGGCCAGACACACTGTTTAGAGTCTAGGTCTCCAGGTTCTCAGTCCAAAGGTTTTATCAACTCACCACCCACATTCTGATTCATTCTTTTCCGTCTTTTTAAAAAATTCCCAGGCAGTGATAAGACATTCACTAGAGATAGTATGAGGAGCCACTTACAGGTGAATTTGTGTAGTTCTTTTCCACTAGTATGTTTCTGGCACAGTTGTTGATATGTTTAAAGCGATCTGGTCCTAGCAGGATCCCTCCATACCAGCGTGATACTACCACCATGACATTCTTCACATTCAAAATCTGTTATTTTTTGGAAGCATAATTAGATACATAGACAGACATGTACAAATACAAGTTTTAAAAAAGGAGAAAGAAATAACCCATATATAAAATTGCACATAAAATTTCCCAGTGACTTTAATGGTAGAGTCATATGAGTAGGCACTGAGTGAGATTACTAACAATTCAGGCAGTGAAATGAAAGAACAGAAGGGAATCTGGAAAACCACCACTTGTGTGTTTCACAAATGTTCTCAAATTCCCAAATTTGGGGCAACTAGACAGAGTGAAGGGGAGACCATGCAGGCAGGATTCTAGTTCCTGGTGACTTCAACCAGAACAGCTAAATTTAGGCAGCATTTTACCACTAGGCCAAATAACAACAACAACAAACACCCTGCTTCTGAACAAAGCTACAGGCGCTGCACGAGGCATCAATCCCTGGGGCTACTAGTAAGGTTTTCATCAGTTGAGATCTAGATCAGTCTCACTCTGTCACCCAGGCTAGAGTGCAGTGGGGCAATCTTGGCTCACTACAACCTCTGCCTCCTGGGCTCAAGTGATCCTCCCACCCCAGCCTCCCAGGTAGCTGGGACCTACAGGTGCATGCACCACCATGCCCGGCTAATTTTTGTGTTTTTTTGGTAGAGACAGGGTTTCACCATGTTGCCCAGGCTGGTTTCGAACTCCTGGGCTCAAGTGATCTCCCCGCCTCAGCTTCCCAAAGTGCTAGGATTACAGGCATAAGCCACCATGCCTGGCTATCTTCATCAGTTTGACATCTGTCAAATGCTGCCCTTAATGTGAAGCCGGCCAGTTTACAGGCCTGCCTCACAAACACAGTTCCTCTTCAAGGGAAAGGCCTTGTTAGAAAATAAACCTTCACATACAAGAGCAGAAAAAACCAAGTAACTACCTTAGGAAAAAAACAATCCAATCTTAAAATTAATAAACAATAAATGATCACCAGACAGATGAAGAAAATCCAGCAGCATGAAAGAGAAAGGACAAGATAAACAAACTAAAATGGACCAGGAAAAATTTTTTTAGGGGTGAGAACATCTTAAAAAAGAAACTCTAATTAATATAATTGGAGAAATTCTAGAAGATATTGGAGCCATAAAACAGAACAGGATATTCTTAAAAAGGAAAAACAGAAAGCAAGAAAGAACTCTTAAAAATTAAATATATGGTTGCTAAAAAAAATTTTAAATTCAACAGAAATTTTGGACAACAGTCAAGAAAATGTCTCAGAATATAAAGACAATGAGATGGACAACTTAATTCAAAAAAAAAAAAAAACAATTCTGGATCTATCCAGAGGTTCCAATATCCAACTAACAGGAGTTCCATAAAGAAAGAATAGCAAAAATAAAGAGAAGGAAATTGTCAAAAAACAAAGAGTGTTCCCAAAGTTGAAGACAATCTTCTATTGTCTGTATCTTGAAAGCATAGCACTTCTTATTAATTATTTGCTTTCTGTCCCACCTCCACTGGTTAAAATTTTCATTCAATCAATATTTTAATATCAACTACTAATTAAATCAAACATATCTTATATTACATAGTTCAACTGACTTAGCTATTACTAAATGGAGCTGTTTTATTGAGAAATTTTATGGCTTGTACAGAACAGGACTGATAGTTTAACTTACACCTACCTCCATGAGATGAAGAAGACGCCCACCAGCTGCTGTTTCCCCATCATCCTCACAATCCTGTAAGAAGGTCTGTTTATCCTCACAATATATTCTGCAAATACATGTAACAGCATTACACTTTGAACCTAAAATATTATAATAAAAGTTATTCCTCAATATTTGTGATCATTTTGATTACTTCCAAAATTGGCATATTCATTTTTTTAAATCCTTCTTGAAATATGTATTATATGAGATATATTTTCACTGATGGCTTACTATCCAGTATGTTTGCCTTTTTATATACTTGGGAAAGCTAGGAATCAAACGCATCTCCTTTATATCAGAAAAGTTGCTATTATGTGAATTTATACATGTGACATTCCTCTTACTTCATTTAACCTTGAAGCTACCGAGAGCAATCATTGAAAACCATTTATTGAGAATATACTGTATAGAAGCAACAGGTACTATGACATATTACAAAAGAAGTAAGTGGCATGCATCTGTCTTCAAAGAGCCTTAAGATGTAGGGAAACAAAAAGCATATAAAAAAAGATGAAGGCAACAAAACCAACATAAGGTAATATTTTATACTTTCCTCTCATCTTATTGCAGCCATCAAGCATTTCTCTATTTTCTTCTAAGAATGCAAAGATTTAAATTTTCCTCTGGATGGTTACTAATATTAGAGACAAGTCATGGTATTTTTATCCATTTAAACTATCTAGAAAGTTATATTTGAAATAATAATGTAGGCCTACAATACAGTAAAATAAGCTTTGCAAATAAGTGCTAGAGATTGGAAAAAAAAAAAATAGTGTCAGTTCCAGTATGCCATCTGGTGGATTTCTTAGGGCCCTACAATGGTATCATGTGGAACTGGGCAAATGTTGTAAAGACATCTCCCCAGCTCTGGCCATAAAAAGCTGTAAACTTTTAACGTAGATACTAAAAGCTATAAAAGCCCATCTACACACCTACGTCAATTATGTTACCTTACAGCCGTCACATTCATTCATTCACTCATCCTTCACTCCATCCATCCATCCACTCAATATTTACTGACCACCTACTATAAACATTAAAGTTAAAATACTATGAGTGCCTTTTTTCTTTTTTCACATAGCTTAGACACAAGATTGTTGAAGCTGTAGCCACAGCCATGGAGGAGTCAAATAAAGAAAACAAATGAAATTGGATTATCAAATTTAGCTTTATCATTTAACTATGGGATCTTGAAAAGCTAACCTTTCTACAGTGGTAGAATTGCTAACTAATCAGAGTTAATTTACATAAAGTTTTGGCACAGAGTAGGCACTCAAAAAACATGTAGAATAAATGAACATTACAATTTTTACAGCCCATTCTAATGACTGAGAGTAGTCTAATTCCTCATTTTCCTGTTGAAGGTCATAACTGATTAAGAAAACATTAAAATTTTGTCCAGTGATACTCTATTAAGAGGGGAATTACATAACAAATAATTGTTTGTAAGTAAGTTTTGGCACTTAAAGAGATGTGAAATTAGTAATATTAAGAACTCACCTACGCAAAATGATGAGTTTTCGAGTTTCAGATAGCCTAGATTCTACAAATAGTCTCAATCACATTTTAAATTTATACCAAGTCCCTATGTCCTGATTTATTTTAGGCCTAAATTATATTCTTTTAAAGTCTTACAAATTTGCGTTTCTCAAATGCCCTTCATCTCTTCACTTACAAGTCAGCAAAGATGCATATAAAAACCTGAATTCTCAAAGCCGAAACTCATGTCGTAAAAGAAATACTCTTACTTCACTGCTTATAGGAGCATAAATTGGTTTTAAAAACCTTTGGGCTCACACTTGTAAATCCTAACACTTTGGAAGGCCGAGGTGGGCAGAACACTTGAACTCAGGAGTTTGAGGCCAGCCTGGGCAACATGGCGGAACTCTGTCTCTACAAAAAATATAAAAATTATGCCGGGCATGGTGGCTCGCGCCTATAGTCCCAGCTAACTTTGGAGGCTGAGGTAGGAGGATTGCTTGAGCCAAGATTGCACCCCTGTGCTCCAGCCTGGGCAACAGAGGGAGACCCTGTCTCAAAAACCAAACCAAAACAAAACGAAACCTTTGCAAGAAATTTGGCTATATATCAAGAGTTTCAAAATTGCTCACACTTTTTGAAAATTCTACTTCTAAGAATTCTTTCTTCCTTTTATTATATTCCCATTTCATTTCAAAAAAGAATCTCAAGCAAGCAGAACCTATCCTGAGAAAATAACCTAAAAAGTATACAGAGATGTTCCCTGGACCACTCTTTATAATCGTGAAAAATATGAAAAACTAAGAGGAAATGAATGGTTAAATAAACTGTAGTATGGCACCTCAAATAATATACAGACACTAAACGGTATTTATCAAGCAGTTATAACAACACGAAAAAGTGCTTTTGTTTAATTAAGAAAAAAACAGGATACAAGGGTAAACCATTGGGAAAAAATAAACTTTGCACAGAAAAAACAAAACAAAAACCAAAATATTGTCAGTTACATTTGATGGCAGAAAATGCCAGATTTTTCCCTTCAGTTCTTTTCTTTTCTGCAGTTTCCAAGTATTCTACATGTCTATTACTATTACAATGGAAAAAATACATAATAGTTATTATTTTCTAAAATCATGCATCATTTCCCTGTATTTTTTACAAACTGCGTATACTAAAACTTGTGATGATTACTCACCTGTAGGCATAGATGTTGTGGGTGGCACTAGCTATTTTCTTATTCTCATACAATTTGGAAAGAACCATTTTCACCTTAAAAACAGCAATAATATAAATAAGTATGCTTTTTATATTTGCTCTGTAAATAAACGCTAGAAAAATACCTTAAAGTATGCTGTATTAAAATAGCCACTCAGAGTCTACTATACTCTGAAAAAGTCATTTCCAAAGTTTCCTTCTCATTTTAGGGGCAGAAACTGGTACTCATAATTGATATAAAAATGACAGACCTGGTATTTTTGAGCACTAATTATCAACAAATATTTCAGTACTACTATGTCAAAGGGATAATTTGTTCCCCGTGTAGGGAATTTTAAATTATGTAAAACTTCTAAAAACTAGCTCTGAAATCTACCAAATGTATACATGCAATGTAGCAGGTGTACAATAATGGTATGTTCCAAATGTTATAAAACCACAGCTTTCTCTGGGAGTCAAGTAAGGTTCATAGAGGAGGTCACACGAGCCAGGTCTTACAAGTGGCAGTTCTTCTGTATCAAAAGGAAAGATGGGGCAGGAAGAAGATACTCCACACAGAGAATAGGGTTATATGCAAATACAGGGACTGGGTGACCAAATTTAGCAAATAAAAATACAGGACATCCAGTTAAATCTGAATTTCAGATAAACGACAAGTAATTTTTTTACTATAAGTACGTCCCATGCAATAATGTTTACCTGAAATTCAAATGTAACTAGGTATTCTGTATTTTATCTGGCAACCCTAGCAGGAACAAAAAAGAGGAAAGTTCAGGAAGCTTTACACAGCTTAACTCAGAGTATGAATGAGATGCCAGAAGATGTGTCATGAATGATAAGCTGGGGCCATATTACAAAGGATCTGTGTAGTAAGTTTAGATGTTCCCTTGTAGACACTGGAAATCAGCAAATATTACATGTGCGAACGTGGATAAGAGAAAGAACAGTGATACATGGTCAGATTTTTCAGGAATGTTGTAACGGCAAGAAGTATGGAGGAAATATTGGTGGCAGGGAAGACTGAGGTAGAGCTGGGGACACCAATTTGGATCACAAATTGTGCAATCTTCTGTTTATCATTTTATAATCTTTCAGGTTCTCAAATTCTGATCAATAAAATAGACAATGACCTCTAAAATTGGTTTCAGCTCTCACAAATTATAATGCTGTAAATCTAAGTGACTATGATCAGAAACAGAAAGAGGATCCAGAATGAACAAATTCAGAATTAGAATGTCTCAGGAGGATCCAGGGAAGAAGATTTGACCAAGGGCCAGGGACAAAACAGGATTCCTGAGAGAAAAGACCAGAAGTCCGCACCAAAAGTTATGATCTGGACCACAGGTCAATGCAGAAAGAACTTCCTCTTTCAGAGAGTGAAAGATCCTGGTACAAAGAGCTGTATCCCTGAAGGCCAGGGCTTTAAAGAGCTTCAAGAGTAGAGCAGCTGCAAAGACCAAAGGAAGAGACTCATGCCTAAAACTTGCGGTAAATCAGACTTTTTTAAAAATGTAACTTTACAGGTAGTATTGAAATTGCCTCGTACATCAATAAGGTAAGCTGAGCTACATTATAGAAGCAAGGAAGAAGAAAAGGATTCTGCTGAAAGGAGAATAAGAAAGACAAAGATCTAGGAATAGTTTACGGCTGAAACCTCTCCCATTTATATCCGTGGGTGGAAATAAGGTCACTTAAGATCAAGAAGCACAAAGGAAAGGAAGTCAGGTAGGGAGGACTGGGTTTAGCCAGTCTGTCCACTGTCCCCTTTGTTGAACAATAACAGAGGAAAGGACTTAGTTTCACAGAACTCCTATTCGACAGGACAAACAATTCTTTTCGACAAGACATTAAGCATCACAATTTTCTATAACACAGTGTTTCTTATTTAAAGATTCATTAGAGGGATAACCCCTAATCAGAGTTTAGATACAATTTTGAAAGCAGTGACAGGCCTGGCTAAGTGGCTTATGCCTGTCTTCTCAATACTTTGGACTGGGAGGCTGAGGCAGGAGGGCTGATTGAGTCCAGATTAAGACCAGCCTGGGCAACAAGCAGAGACACCATCTCAAAAAAAAAAGAAAGCAGAGACAAACAGAAACAAAACAAACCTTCCCTGATTCACAGTAATTTAGGAGTAGAAAAATGAACAAATAATTTTTATCTTATATGAAAATAAAACATAAAAGTGAAAATAAGGGCATTATTGCAAAATCATTTACCTGATATTTTAGTAAATTATCAAAATGAGCTAGACAAAGGAACTTTACCTGTTTGGGACAAACTACTGGAGCCAAGTGTGCCTGAAAAGTACTTCTTCGGTCTGTAATTGGAATGCCATGATCAATCGGAGGTAATTCTTCTACTTCTACTTCTAGAAATGTAGAAGAAGCTTTATTTTTTAAAAAGCCTTACATTCAAATACTGAAAAAAATGAATTGGGGGTGGGGGGATCTGGGAAAGAAATGTAAATTACATGGCAAATCAACTAAAATAACTATTAATCATTATCTACCAACATTAAATGTAAATTATAAGTAAAAAGTTTCTAAGTATATTGTACATAAGATTAAAATATTTGATTTATAAATGATTTCCACCTGCCAAGGTTACCCAGGGAAAGCAGTGGGTTGGGACTAAAATCCTGTACTGCTGCAGTCAGTAGTATAAGTTGGCACAATATCTAATACATAATTTTTAAGAGTGGAAAGGGGTCCTGAAAACAAAGATCTATAGGTGCTAATATAAAACTTATTTATCAGTTTCACTGTAGTTAGACCTCTGAATTGGGAAAATATGAATTTATATTCTTTATATTGTGTAGCTATATGCCTTCTGCTAATATAACTGTTTCTACTTCATATGATGGAATTAAATACATCAATAATACATCTAATTGGTATTCCATAAAGAGTATCATGATTTCCAGTTATTACACCTCTTAACAAGTTTAAGAATCATGGCTGGGCGTGATGGCTCACGCCTGTAATCCCAACACTTTGGGAGGCCGAGTGGTGGATCATCTGAGTTCAGGAGTTCGAGACCAGCCTGGCCAACATGGTGAAACTCCCATCTCTACTAAAATACAAAAATTAGCCGGGCACGGTGGCATGAGCCTGTAATCCCAGTTACTGGGGAGGCTGAGGCAGGAAAATTGCTTGAACCTGGGAGGCAGAGGTTGCAGTGAGCCAAGTTCGTGCCACTACACTCCAGCTTGGGCAGCAGAGCAAGACTCAGTCTCCAAAAAACAATTAACCCTCAATTCTGTTGAGAGACTTAATCATCCTGGCTACTACTACCTGCCTCACTTAGGATGAAAAGTTACTCAAGACAAGAAAGTAGGTTTATGTAAGATGTTTTACATCTTCCCTCTGATACTGTCCTTTTCCTGAATTGATTTTTACCACTGTACTAACACAATAATAAGTCAAATACAGTATTAGGGTCAATATGAACTACTGACCAATTGCTAGTATTTATTTATGAGTATGATTTTTACCCTTTCTCTTTTCATGCTAGATCCTGTTTTCCAAAGATATCATATGTCAAATCCACACAGAAATAAATGATTAAAATGGGAGCTACTTAGGTTGAAGCATAAATGAGAGCCCTGAATGCTCCCCACTCTTTCATTTCCTCTTCATTCCTTTCTACTAGTCCTGGACACCATTCAAAAGCCTTAAAACTCAGAACATCTTTTAAAAGCTACCGTGTAATGACATAGGAAACCCCTCACCTTCAAACAGAATGAATATTCCCCCGGTCTCTTATGTTTTCCTAAGAGGCTTAGGGAAACTAACCATAACATTCAAAATTTTAAAATAGTAAAATGAAACATAGCATCACAGCAACTTATTTTTATGTTGAATACAACTCGATTATGAAACAAATTTGTTTAAACGAAACCAAGGCCAGGCGTGGTGGTTCACGCCTGTAATCCCAGCACTTTGGGAGCATGAGGTGGGCAGGTCATTTGAGGTCAGGAGTTCTAGACCAGCCTGGCCAACATGGCGAAACCCAATCTCTACTAAAAATACAAAAATTAGCCAGGCATGGTGGCATATGCCAGTAATCCCAGTTACTTAGGAGGCTGAGGCAGGAGAGTCACTTGAGCCCGGAAGGCAAGGCTGCAGTGAGCTGAGATCATGCCACTGTACTCCAGCTTGGGCGACAGAGCAAGACTCTATCTCAAAGAAAAAAAAAAAAAAACTGAACTCAAGCTGGGCACAAAGGTGCATGCTTAGAGTCTCAGCTACGTGGAGGCTGAGGTGGAAGGATCGCTGGAGCCCAGGAGTTCAAGGTCAACTTGGGCAACACAGCGAGACCTCATCTCTCACAAAAAAAAACTCTTAAAGGCATTTTACTAGCTTTAATTTCAGGGGCTGCACTTTCAGTTAATATATTTGTACTTGTGAGCATAGACTAAAATTTAATCCTGAGACATCAGGAAACAGCTAAGGATTTCAATACAGAAATATAAAAACATGATGTGAACAAAAATATTAATAGCTTTTCTTAGTTTCAATTTCTTCTATCAGTAAATCAAAACTCTAGAAAGCAGGGGGAAAAGAGTAAATTTCCATTTTTTCCTTACCATTCTGGTAAGACTTGGCAAACATCAAAATTGCCAACAGGCAGGAAAAAATTAATCTTATCTGCAAATTAGTAACTCCTTCCCACAATTTGAGAAAATTAGTAAATTTATCTATCATTTCAAAGAACAATACATAATACTACCAACCCACTCTCCACAAAAGAAATTAGTTAGTAACATATACCTGTCTGAGTTTCACTGATATCAAAATCCAGTGCTTTAACAGAGCTTTCTGGCTGACATGCTAAAATGAGATCATCTTCACATTCAACATCTTCCTCTTCAGTTTTCTTCTTTACATCTGGGCCTATGTGAATATGAGACACAATTACTCTATGATGCAGATAAGAAACAATGCTTTTTTAAAAAATCACTGGGTCTTGGGTTTTTGTTTTTGTTTTTTTTTTTTTGAGATGGAGTCTCGCTCTGTCGCCCAGGCTAGAGTGCAGTGGGGTGATCTCGGCTCACTGCAAGCTCCGCCTCCCGGGTTCACACCATTCTCCTGCCTCAGTCTTCTGAGTAGCTGGGACTACAGGTGCCCGCCACCACGCCCAGCTAATTTTTTGTATTTTTAGTAGAGACAGGGTTTCACCGTGTTAGCCTCGATCTCCTGACCTCGTGATCCACCTGCCTTGGCCTCCCAAAGAGCTGGGATTACAGGCATGAGCCACCGCGCCCCGCCCAGGTCTTGGGTTCTAAACACCATTCTTCAATGGTAGGAACCAGCACTCAGCCCATAAGAGAACTGGTTGATTCCTGAGTTGGAGCAAGGAAACTATAAGATGAACCTGGAACGTCGTGTGGATCCACAAACTGGGAAATGCTCAAAAAGAGATGGGGCTTATAAAAAGAACACAGGAGCTAACCTGAAGGGGCCCTTAAAGGTCAAAGCTAGAACAATTTGAGCAACAAAAAAAAAATGACCTTATGGCATTTTAACCCATGGACTGAAATAATATACATGAGTCCATACTGATATAAATAATAAACAGATAAACAAATAAATACATAAATGGGGAGGACAGACATCCCTTCCTCATAATAGAATTCCAATTACTAAATGAAGAAGAAATGAAGAAAATAGAAAATCATCATCAGGCAAACACCACAGTAATAAATATTGTTGACAAGTTCCATGGACAGATGCTAAAATTAGTGGCTGAAAGTTTAAGGAGAAACAGGATATTAGCATAGCTTCAAAGTATCTCCCTCAAGCTACAAAGAGAAAGACAGTAACTGCAGTGGTTAATCTTACATGTCAACTTGGCTAGGCCACAGTACCCATATATTTGTTTACTTTTGTCTGACACAGTCTCACTCTGTCACCCAGGCTGGAGTGCGGTGGTGCCATCTCAGCTCACCGCAACCTCCACCTCTCCGGGTTCAAGTGATTCTCCTGCCTCAACCTCCCAAGTAGCCGCAATTACAGGCATGCGCCACCATGCCCGGCTAATTTTTGTATTTTTAGTAGAGATGGGGTTTCACTATGTTGGCCAGGCTGGTCCTGAACTCCTGACCTTAAGTCACCCACCCTAAAGTGCTGGGATTACAGGTACAAGCCACTGTGCCCAGCCTCAGTACCCATATATTTGGTTAAACACTATTCTAGATTTTTCTCTGAAGGTATTTTTTGGATGAGATTAACAATTAAGTCAGTTACTTTGAGTAAAGCGGACTTTCTTCCATATGGGCCTCATCCAATCAGCTGACAGCCTTAACATGAAAAGACTGACCTCCCTAGAGGTCTTTTCTTGGTAGAAATTTTTCTACCCAGAAAGAGGAAATTTTTCCTCTTTCCCCAGAAGAGGAAATTTTTCCAGCAGACCATCTTTGTTTTCAAACCGCAACATTCACTCTTCCCTGGATCCCCAGCCTGCCGGCCTATCCTGCAAATTTTGGACTTTCCACCTTCCACAACTGTATAAGCCAATTTCCTAAAATATATTTCTCTGTGTGTGTGTGTGTGTGTGTGTGTACATATACACATATATATACACGCATACATTCTATTGGTTCTGTTTCTCTGGAGAACCCTGACTACAGAATTTACAGTGGAGACAGCTGGCAAACACCACCTTAACTGATATATCAAGGTAAATATCACCAATAATAAGGCATATGATACAGCAGGCACAGTGGCTCACACCTGTAATCCCAGCACTTTGGGAGACTGAGGCGGGAGGATCACTTGAGCATAGGGGTTTGAGACCAGCCTGGGCAACCTCGTCTGTACAAAAAATTTTAAAAGTAGCTGGGAGTACACCACCACTCCCTGCTACTTTAAAAATTTTTTGTACTCCTAGCTCTTTTTAAATTCTTTGTAGAGACAGGTTCTTCCTATGCTGGAGCTACACCCTATATCCCAGCTATATCCTCCAAGCCTGGGAGGACAGCTTGAGCCTGGGAGGTGGAGGCTACAGTGAGCCATGTGTTCATGCCACTGCACTCCAGCCTAGGTGACAGAGCAATATTCAGTCTCAAAAATAAAAATTAAAATTAAAAATAAGGCATATAGGCCAGGCATGGTGGCTCACGCCTATAATCCCAGCACTTTGGGAGGCCGAGGCGGGCGGATCACTTGAGGTCAGGAGTTCAAGATCAGCCTGGCCAACATGGTGGAACTCCATCTCTACTAAAAACACAAAAAAAATTAGCCAGGCATGGTGACAGGCGCGTGTGATCCCAGCTCCTCGGGAGGCTGAGGCAGGAGAATCACTTAAACCCAGGTGGCGGAGGCTGCAGTGAGCCAAGACTGTGCCACTGCACTCCAGCCTGGGTGACAGAGCAAAACTATTTCAAAAAAAAAAAAAAAAGCATATGATATAAACTCCTTGATACGTTGCACTATGAAAGACGAAACAGCATTTTTTTAGTATTCTTGCCAAAAATGGCTAATCTCACTCCAATCGTAAGAAAACACTGGACAAACCCAAATTGAGGGGCATTCTACAAAATAACTGTCAGTAGTCTTTGTTAAGTGTCAAGGTTATAAAAGTCAAGGAGGCACTGAGTAACTGTTTACAGACTAAAGGAGAGTAAAGAGACACAACAATGGAATACAATGTAGAATCCTAGACAAGATCCTACAACAGCAGAAAGGATATTGGTAAGTTTGTAAAATCTGAATAAGCTCCTTAGTTTAGTTAATAATACCACACCAGTGTCAGTTTTCTGCTCTTGATAACTGTATGATGGTTATATAGGATGTTAACAGGAAATCAGGGTAAAGGATATAAAAGAGCCCTTCATACCATTTTTGTAACTTTTCTGTAAGTTTCAAATTAGTTCAAAAGTTTTAGAAATTGTAAACAGCTGTGTATAATCAGTTCAAAATCAGAATTTCTATGCTGAAAAAAATATACAATAAAGAATAAATCTGTACTGAAGATTAACAGTAAAATCAAAATGAATTACTTAACAAGTAAATGACTAGCAGAAGAGACTTCTCATGAGCTATTCTGATCACTAGCTCTTTTTCTTATTAGTCCTTCAGAATTGTTAAGCCTTCCACTTTATTATGAAGTCTACAATTTTAAAGAAAAATAATCCAAACAAAAAAATTTCTAAAAATTCATAATCATGAATTATACAACTCAAATCAGTAACTCCAAAAGTTAAGGAGTGGTTAAACTATATTACGGATACAGGTAAGAAAAAATATTATTATTTTTTTTTTTTAATTTTTTTTTTTTTTTGAGACTGAGTCTCACTCTGTCACCCAGGCTAGAGTGCAGTGGGGCCATCTCAGCTCACTGTAACCTCCACCTCCCAGGTTCAAGCAATTCTCCTGCCTCAGTCTCCCAAGGAGCTGGGATTACAGGCACCTGTCACCAAGCCCAGCTAGTTTCTATATTTTTAGTAGAGATGGGGTTTTACCATGTTGGCCAGATTGGTCTCAAACTCCTGACCTCAAGTGATCTGCCTGCCTCAGCCTCACAAAGTGGTGGGCTTACAGACATGAGCCACTGCACCCAGAAAAAAATGTCATTTTTAAGATCAATTATTAAAATTTCCTAAGAGTTAAGTGATACAAAATTTTCAGAGTCCTAATTTTTTACTATAATACATTCCATTTCTGTAATCCATCTCTAGAAAGGCAGATTGACAAATAACTTGTTTTTGGAATTCTGAGAATACTTTTCTCATAGATGCCCTGAAATGCTACAAAATCAGAACATGGATCATAAAAAGTTGAAGAAAATACTTGGAGAAAGATTGTTATATAGACAATATCTTCATGTCATTTATCTCTTTTTTTTAATGTTTGTGGATACTTAACAGGTGTATATATTTATGGGGCACATGAGATATTTTGATACAGGCATGCAACATGTTATAATCATACCACAGAGAACTGAGTGTCCATCCTTATCTCTCTGATTTTAATAGAAGCAGTAAAAATACTTGCACTCGTAGAAAAATGGTAAAAGGGTTCTAAAAAAAGATATACTGCTATCAACTTTAAACTGATTTTGCCAAAGGAGTCCTAAATAGTTTCCCATAAATAGCTTTCTAAAAAATCAGTAAGTAAACTACCAGGTTCTGTTTTTGTTTTCTTTTCTTCTTCTTTTTTTGGAGACAGGATCTCACCCTGCACCCAGGCTGGAGTGCAGTGGCATGATCATAGCTCACTGCAGCCTTGATCTTTCAGGCTCAAGCAATCCTCCCACCTCGACCTCCCAAAGTGCTGGGATTACAGGCCCAAGATCTTTTTTAATCCCTCTTTTTCTCATATTAAAAACAATTCTAGCAGTGTAACAAGAACATCCTATTTGGAAATAACATGTTAAATAGAGTTATTTTATTACTCTCAAAGGCCTTTGTGGTAAGTGAAACAAAGACTACCAAGTGAAGTGAGAGGAAACACTGAAAACCTCCATGTTGTTCATACACTTAAATGATTCAATAGAAGATTAATAATAGAGCAAAATATAAATTTTCAGATGTTTTAAAATTAGTGGTAATGGCTGCCTAACAATGGGAATACTAAAAACCACTGAACTGTACACTTTAAAAGGGTAATTATGACATATAAATTATATCTCAATAAAAAATTCAACCATAAAGTTAATTTCTATATCCTAATATTGGTCACTGTGCTTCCCAAAATTCTTTTTCTATAAACACTAGACTCATTTGAAATTAATATCTCAGCTGGATACAGTGGCTCATGCCTGTAATCCCAGCACTTTGGGAAGCCAAGGCAGGTGGATCATTTTGAGGTCAGGAGTTCAAGACCAGCATGGCCAACATGGTAAAACCCTGTCTCTCCTAAAAAGACAAAAATTAGCCAGGTGTGTTGGTATACGCCTGTAATCCCAGCTACTTGGGAGGCTGAGGGAGGAGAATTGTTTGAACCTGGGAGGCACAGGTTGCAGTGAGCCGAGATCGTACCACTGCACTCCAGCCTAGGTGATGAACTGAGACTCTGTCTCAAAAGAAAAAGAAAGAAAGAAAGAAATATCTCATTTATGTAGTCTAATAATTCATGAGGAAAGTTACAAAGTCCACATTACCTTAACTATAGTCAAAGAGAACAGAAATTTTCGATCCAAGTTCTTTCACCATAAAATTCTACCTCTATAAGAGTATACAGGAGTCTTCTTTATTTGCAAGGGATACGTTCTAAGACCCTGCAGTGGATGCCTCAAAGCACAGGTAGTACTGAGCCCTATATATGCCGTTTTTTCCTATATATACATATCTATGATAAAGTTTGTTTTATAAATTAATCACAGTAAGAGGTTAACAACAATAACTAAAACCAAAATAGGCCAATTATAACAATATACTGTGAGGCCAGGCGCAGTGGCTCATGCCTGTAATCTCAGCCCTTTGGAAGGCCGAGGCAGGCAGATCATGAGGTCAGGAGATCAAGACCATCCTGCCTAACACGGTGAAATCCCGTCTCTACTAAAAATACAAAAAAAAAATTAGCCAGGCGTGGTGGCAGGCACCTGTAGTCCCAGCTACTGCGGAGGCTGAGGCAGGAGAATGATGTGAACCTGGGAGGTGGAGGTTGCAGTGAGCCGAGATCGCGCCACTGTACTTCAGGCTGGCAACAGAGCAAGACTCTGTCTCAAAAAAAAAAAAAAAACCATCTATCTATCTATTGCACTGCACTTACCCTTCTTGTGATGATGTAAAATTATAAATGCCTATGTGATGAGATGAAGTGACAGAATGGCACAGCCCTAGATTTCACAATATTTTCAGAATGGCACACAATTTAAAACTTATGAATTATTTCTGGAAATTTCCGTTTAATATTTTCAGACAACAGTTGACCACAGGTAACTGAAACCATGGAAAGTGAAATCTCAGATAAGGAGGAATAATCTAATACGAAATCAAAGAGGCTAAACCTTATAAAAAGAAATAACTATAATTACATAAGTAATGAAACTTTTCAGAGAAACTTGGATTTTATAATATACAAACCTTAAACCAGAATACAGATTTTCATATTAAATTTCAATTAGAGTATCTACATAAAAATGTAATTATAAGTTAAAAGACTAATGATAGTATTTTTCAATCCTACCTGGTTCTGTCATCTGAGATTTTTGTATTAGAACATCTCTTATTTTCTCCACCCACAGGTAAAGAATACTTTCACCGATATTCTGTCTAAACAAAATTCAGGGAAAACAAAATTTGTTATTTCAAAAATCATCTTCTCAAATTCAAGAAGATACTGACATTTACAATCAAAGACATTATAAACAATCTAACCATTTCTTTTTAAAAATAATTTATAAAAACCTGGGGTTTATCAACATTTGTGTCTGAGTATTTAATACAGGTTATAGCAACCTTAAAAATTCCAGTCGACTCCAAAATTAACATGGCTTATTTTAAAATAAGCAGAAGAGTGGTAACCAAAGAGGGGAATAAACATTTCCAAACTAGATGGATTAGAAAAACATAAACGTGACTTAGCTTCTGTAAGTGGATACAATCTTTCAGTATGATCACTGCTTGCTTTTTTAAACTTTTTAAAGAACTTCAAACCACTTATTTGGTACACTTATCATTTAGTATACTTATCTCAACAACAAAGAATGCAAAGCATATGGGGAACTCCTTCAGGGAGTCAATTTAAAAGACCTAAAAGACAATTCAACAATTTTATATTCATATCTTATTTCTGACAAAATATTCTATTGCCTAATATTCTATTGCCTACATAAATATTCTATTGCCTAAACTGATAAATTTTGGTTCCAAATGATATTTGGTTGTTTCGGGTAACCAAATCCATCTCAAAGGATCACTGAGAAAAAGAATGTGTCACGGGTTTTGAAGTCATGTCCATAGTTATGTTAAATGACAGCAACAGCAATAAAATAAAGGCCCAAGCGTCTGCTCTTTAGAGAAAGACACTAATTGTAGGTAAGTATGGTATGTGTTTAAAGATATCACCACACTACTATACAGCAACACCTCACCTCTTTCCTCTAACAGTTTCCCTTGAAACCATTATCTCTTTATCACTACTCATCAGCACCCACCAACACTTTCAAAACAAGCAGACAGAAAAAAACAACGTTTTCAAATAATTCTACACCCTCAAATCCTCCCCATCACACCCCACATCACTACAATTCCTAGTACTAAAACTAAATACTTGGTATTGGTTGATATAACAGTAAAGCTATTCACTAAAATGCACTAAGCTGTGTGAAGTTAAACTAATCATTTGATCTGAGTTTCCGTCACCTAATTTTCAATATTATAAGCTGGAAGAGATGATTTTTAAAATAAGAACAGTCCAGGGCTGGGTGTGGTGTAATCAAAGCACTCTGGGGGGCCGGGAGGGCAGATCACCTAAGCTCAGGAGTTCGAGACCAGCCTGGGCAACATGGCAAAATCCCTTCTCTACAAAAAAAATACAAAAATTAGCCAGATGTGGTGGTGTGTGCCTGTAATCCCAGCTACTCAGGAAGCTGAGGTGGGAGGATTGCTTGAGCCTGGGAGGTGGAGGTTGCAGTGAGTGGAGATCATGCCACTGCAGTCCAGCCTGGGCAACAGAAAAAGACTCCTTCTCAAAAACAAACAAACAAACAAAAAACAAAAAACAGAAAACAAACAAAAAAAACAGGCCAGATGTGGTTGCTCACACCTATAGTCTCAGTAGTGTAGGAAGATAGCTTAAAACCAAGAGTTTGAGACCAGCCTGGGCAACAAAGCGAGGCTCCGTTTCTGCAAGAAATTCAAAAACTGAGCCAGGCACAGTG
>NW_012114932.1:8009633-8013628 GCF_000951035.1 Colobus angolensis palliatus | reverse complement strand
GCAGTGGCTCATGCCTGTAATCCCAGCACTTTGGGAGGCTGAGGCAGGCGGATCACTTGAGGTCAGAAGTTCAAGACCAGCCTGGCCAAAATGCTGAAACCCCATCTCTACTAAAAATACAAAAACTGGCCAGGTGTACAGGCGCTCACCTGTAATCTCAGCTACTCAGGAGGCTGAGGCACGAGAATTGCTTGAACCTGGGAGGCGGAGGTTGCAGTAAGCTGAAATCATGCCACTGCACTCCAGCCTGGGCAATAGAGCAAGACTCAGTCTCAGAGAAAAAAAAAAAAAAAGTTGTCACACAAAAGTTTTAAAAATAAAGCCAGGTGTGATGGTATGTGCCTGTAGTCCCAGCTACTTGAGAGGCTGAAGCAGGAGGATCATTTGAGGCTTGAGCCCAGGAGTTCAAGGCCAGCTTGGGCAACACAGTGAGGCCCTATTTAAAAAAAAAAAAAAAAGTTTTACAAGTAAGATGTGTATTTCTATTTAGACTACATGTGTGAAAATAATAACCACTGGACCAAGGTTATTTGAGCATGTTTAATAAACAAGACACCATATTCCACCATTAGGATAAACTATATTATAATCTCTGACACTTCCTAAGTCTCAAATAGCTCAAGTGAACTAGTTAAAGAGAAAAGGAAAGTTGTGTCCTGCGGGAAGGTATCTTTTAGTAAAAGGAGGATGTTTGGGATAGGGGATAGGCAGGTGAAGAGCCACTTCTGAGTGTATGACATTGTACATGGGTAAGAAAAAACGCTAACTGATGAATGTGATTAACATGATGGAAGCTAAGTGTGGAAAGATTTCCAAGAAGGAGGAAGTGGTCAATATCACCAAAAGTTAGGTAAGAGCTGAAAAATGGCCACTAGATGAACAATTCTGGTGTTAATGGTGGACAAATCCGCAGTATACTGATCTTATTCTATTCAGGGGCTGGGGGTAGTGGGCAGATAAATTGGCAAATAAGAGAGGATTATAGAAAGAAGTTTGTTGGGGGCACAAAAGTTGGAGTGGCCAATAATGTTAGGGAGAGATATCAGAAAACATTTAATTAAGGAAATATTTATACTTCCGCCAAGGATGCTGGAATGACTAAATGGGGACCCAAGAAGACCATACTTGCTCTAGGCAGGAATAAGTAGAATGGATTCCACAACAACTTACCATTTTCTAATTAAATATTTTGGAAGGAAAAGAAACCTGGCCTGGATCCCAGGGACACAAAGAGGGACTGTCACTGTACCCAATGGAGTGGCCACCTAGAACATATAATACAATCCTTACTAGATCCTGGATTACAGTAAAACTGATATTCCAGAACATTATTTATTTTACTAAATTATTTCATTAAAATTAATCTAAATCATAGTTATATCTTCTCTAGACAACTGCATTAGCCCCCAACTGATGTCCCACATCTACTCTTGCTACCTTCCAAACACTACTTCAAACAGAAATAGAATGATCTTATTTATTTATTTATTTATTTATTTATTTTTGAGACGGAGTTTTTGCTCTCGTTGCCCAGGCTAGAGTGCAGTGGCGCAATCTCGGCTCACTGCAACCTCCGCCTTCCAGTTTCAAGCAATTCTCCTGCCTCAGCTTCCCAAGTAGCTGGGATTACAGGCGCCTGCCACCCCCAGCTAATGTTTTCGTATTTTTAGTAGAGACAGGGTTTCACCATGTTGGTCAGGCTGGTCTCGAACCACTGACCTCATGATCTACCTGCCTCAGCCTCCCAAAGTGCTGGGATTACAAGTGTAAGCCACCATACTGGCCCTAGAATGATCTTTTTTAAATGAAAATATTATCATGGCCAGGCACAGTGGCTTAAACCTGTGTCTCTGCACCTCGGGAGGCCAAGGCAGAACTGCTTGAGGCCAGGAGTTTGAGACCACCTGGATAACAAACCAAGGCTCCATCTCTACAAAAAAATAATTTTTAAAAAAATCAGCTGAAGGCAGAGCATGGTGGCTCGTGCCTGTAATCTCAGCAATTTGGGAGGCCAAGGTGGGTGGATCATTTGAGGTCAGGAGTTCGAGACCAGCCTGGCCAACATGGTGAACTCCGCCTCTACTAAAAATACAAACATTGGGTGTGCGTGATGGCAGGCGCCTGTAGTCCCAGTTACTCGGGAGGCTGAGGCTGGAGAATTGCTTGAACCGAGAGGCAGAGGTTGCAGTAAGCAGAGATCACACCACTGCACTCCAGCCTGGGCAACACAGCGAGACTCCATCTCAAAAAAATTTTTTTTTAAATTATTTAATTAAAAAAAATTAAAATTAGCTGGGCATGGTGGCACACATCTATAGTCCCAGCTACTCAGGAGGCTGGGGTGGGAAAAATCGCTTGAACCTCAGAGGTCAAGACTGCAGTGAGTCACTATTGTGCCACTGCACTCCAGCCTGGGCAAGAGAGCAAGAACCTGTCTCAAAAAAACAGAGAAAATCTTATCGTGGCACCCTACTACCTAAAAGCCTTCTCTACTTCCAACTATTCTTAGTATAAAGACAGAATCTTTAACATAACCTACAAAACTCTGGAGGACCTGTCTTGTCTACCTCTCCAGGTCCTTTTCCTACCATATTCCCTCCATCTCATCCTGTCTCTTATCACTGCATATCACCATCACTGTTTCCTACAATGTGCCAAGCTCCCTGACACCAAGCCTTGTGCTGTGGCCTCTCACTGGAATTATCATCCCCTAATTAACTCTGCTTTTAGGTCAAAGAAGCCATCCTTCACCTCCTAGACTATGTCAGGTCTTGTTTCAAATTCAATTAGTTTTGTATATCTTCCTTTCATAGAACTTACCACAGCTATTGTTACATTCATTTTTACAATGTTATAAGTAATACCTCTTCCCCCACCAGAAATTCTAACTGCCATGATAAAGGGCACTTCTGTTCATGCTAGCCATACCTGCACCCAGGATCTAGTACAGTGCCTGCCATGTAATATTTATTGAATGAAGGAATGAATGAAAAATATAGCGCATCAACAGATTCTGAGTCTTATGGCCTAATACAAGGGAAATTACCACTCAAGGTATATAGACATTTAATACGTAATTACACTTAGGATTCTGTTATCAATTTCATTCTACATAGCCTATGAAAATACCAAATCAAGAGCAGTATCTCTGAATTTACTTTCACAGTTGGCTAAGTGTTTTTGTTTTTTAATTAAGATCCTTTTAGCAAATAATTTTTTTTAATTTATTGAGATTGAGATGGGGGTCTCACTGTATTGCCCAGGCTAGTCTTGAACTCCTGGGTTCAAGCAATCCTCCCATCTCAACCTCCTGAATAGCCGGGATTACAGGCCTATGCCATCGTGCCCAGCTTGGCTAAGTGTTTTTTATAGTTATTAGCTCTAAATATTGCCGTATTTTTGTATCTAAGTAGAAGCTATCAAATGTATATATAAAATTATATAATCTTTCAAGGTCTCTTCAAGTGAATTCTTTTTGTTAAAGCAGAAGTAGCTTTAAAAAGTTTAGAAAGGTTCTAACAAAGGGTTCACAGATTCAACAAAAGGCCACAATACAATCACTAACAGAATTATTTTTAAAAAATTACCTGTCACTTACATATATATTTCCTCGAGGCTATTTGATAAATCCGTGCGTTCTTGCCCTTTAAGCCAAGGAGCACTAAGATTAAATAAAACAATTAAGAAGATTATTCAAGGATTATGTTTATATCTCAAATTGCGGATTACATCACAAACAAATTTTTTTTGGCTTTAAAAAATTATTTTCATAAAACGGTCTTATATTTGTATAAATCTATATAGTCACAAAATGCTTTAATTAGCATTAATTCATTCAGCCTTCCCAAGAAACCATGACAAAACCCACACCAAAATTACTCTGTTTTAATGGTTTAAAAATTGGCCAGGCGCCGTGGCTCATGCCTATAATCCCAGCACTTTGGGAGGCCGAGGCGGGCGGATCACGAGGTCAGGAGATCAAGACCATCCTGGCT
>NW_012114932.1:8000421-8009583 GCF_000951035.1 Colobus angolensis palliatus | reverse complement strand
CCAGGATGGTCTCGATCTCCTGACCTCATGATCCGCCCGTCTCGGCCTCCCAAAGTGCTGGGATTACAGGCTTGAGCCACCGCGCCCAGCCAGGATGTGTTTAAATCTTGAGCTGATAATCACCTTACACTAAAGGGTAAGAAACTAAATCGCCTGGCGTGGTGGCTCACGCCTGTAATCCTCACAAGGTCAGGAGATCGAGACCATCCTGGCCAACATGGTGAAACCTTGTCTCTGCTAAAAATACAAAAATTAGCTGGGCGTGGTGGTGCGTGCCTGTAATCCCAGATACTTGGGAGGCTGAGGCCGAATTGCTTGAACCAGGGAGTGGGAGTTTGCAGTGAGCGGAGATTGCACCACTGCATTCCAGTCTGGCAACAGAGCGGGACTCCAAAAAAAAAAAAAAAAAAACAAACAAACCCCAAAACAAAAAAAAAAAAAATTTCTGAAAAGGATATTTATGTTTACAAGAATTCTATATCTATCATTTGCAATAAATAAAAATAAAAATTTACAGAACCATTATTAACAGTAAGCATTAACGCTATGGTTTTAAAATATGTGCACAAAAAAACTAATAGGTAAAAATTCTAGTAATTGAGTTTTTTTTTTTTTTTAAGGCTAATTAAGTGAAGCGGTAGGAGTGAAGAAACAAAGTAATCTAACCAGTTGTGATCAATTACTGGTTATAAATCAATTACTGGTCTACAATCAGACCAGCCTAGTAATTGAGTTTATGCAATTCTGTTCCCAAGGGTTTACACATATTACTGGGTGATGGGGCCAAGGTAGATGAAATATCACTTGCATCAACAGGTCATGACTCATAAAAGATTAAGCTTGGGCTTCTAAGAAGATGGTTCGTCAACGTCAATGGGGAAAGGAGCAGGGAGAAACACCAGAAGCATCAAAGGTAACTCCTGGAAGGCAGGCAGTCTTACACGTACATCAAGGAACTGTGGTTAGGTCAGGAGAACTAGGTTAGGAGAAACTCTAACGGCCAAGGTTTCTAGATTACTAGGCTAAAGAGGAAGGTTTCCTTCCTCATCTCTAAAGACAATTCTGCAGCTACTTCACCTCTACGAACCTTGTGATTCTCTTTCATACTAAGTGGCATAGTCCACTGTTTTATAGAAATTAATTTTTATTTAAATGCTCTATACCAAACCCAAAAGGTATTTTTAATTTCTATATACATTTTAATAAGAAAGATATTTCCTGTAAATGCAAATTACAGTATAAACATCTTTCAAAATATAATCTTTTTATAACAATATAAATGCAGAAATACAGCTTACTTCAACTGGTAGATAGGTGGAGCTGTACCTGGGTATTCATTCGGCAGCATCACCTACAATGCAGGTTCAAAAACATCTGTTTACACTTCATCAAGGTTCAAAAGTAACCATATTTACAAAGCTAGCAACTGGACAAAAAGGGCAAGGAGGACAGAGGTGAAAGGAAAAGGAAAACTGAAGTATGGACATTATACCCTGACCCCAAGTGGATGGAGCGGCATTATAATATTTTCTGGGCACTTTTCAGTATTTCAGAAGAAATACTACAAAAATCCTAGGAAACACTATTAACTATATGAAACAGCTAACATATAATAGAGAACCATACATATACTTCTTTTCAAATCAGTATTATAAAAATAAACACTGGCAAAAACTGTTTTGCCTCCTTTATGTTGAAAGTACATACAAGCAGTCATCAAAGATTAAGCACTAAGAAAAGCCATAGCTGATCTTTTCATTTATTTTATCCTAATTACAAATCATTGATTCTCAATTAATAAAGAAATAAGTGTCTCCTCTACCAGTCATCTACATTATTAACCTCTCCTTCCTTTTAAATGTTAGCCATCTTTCCAGGTTTGAAGCCTTTCCTGTTAGATGAAGAGAACAATGAAGGGAAGAAAAACTACAGTCTCTCAAGGGTACATTAACACTTTTAAATGATTAAAAGCACTGGATTAGAAAGATTGAAACTGTCAATTAATGTATGATGTGAAAGTGATCTGAAATGTAACTGCCCATGTGTTTAATCATTGACAAAAGCCAACAACAAAGATAATTTAGAAAACAACACAAATAATCATTAGAATACAGAAGTCAACCATATAGTTAATATTGTAACTGAAAGACGGCTGCAGGAAGGGGGAAAAAGTACCTGCAAGCAAAGCGTCCATTTGGGGTCATCTATATCGTCGCTAATTCTAATACAAAATATTCTGGCACAGTCGTCAATGACACACCATTCCTCGCCATAAATGGCTGCCATTGCTTCAATTTCCTCATTCTGAAAGAAATTGATTTTTTAAAAAGTCAGCAAATGTACATATCTTAAAATCTTATTCTTACTACTTTATAAGATATTCGCATTCAACATTACCAGCATAGATAAAAGATTCCTAGATGAGCCTTACCAGGCCAAATGTTTCTTAAGAGTAGGTCACCATGTTCTACTCTCTGGGTGGTTGCTAGGCGCTACTCCAATGACTGGAGCCAGGCTTGCTACTGCATTACTGTGATTTTGGCCACTATTGAGCCAAAATTTAATATATATGCATTCCCATACTTTGTAATGACCATTCACACATGAAAAGATAAACCTATCTTCTCTGTTCCACCTTCTCTTTTTTAACAGGTAATCTCCAGCCCTGACTCCCACCCCCAGTAGCTCTGCCCCACATTATCTGCGTACCTCTCCTGGGTGTCTCACTGGTTCTTTCGAATTAAATTTTGTGTGGCGGGGAGGGGGGGAGGGGGTACCCAAGGACTGGATGGGTGGGTGGGTGGTAATCAAACCCGTAAAACATTTCATAAATTATTCTTTGGGCCTGGGGTTAAAACACAAAAATAACTGGAGGGCCTAAAGGGAAAAGATGGGAAGCAAAGTATCCATTCGACTTCGTAGCATTTCATTTTGTACTCACAGCCCTGTAGGAAAAGACATATGATCGCCCACGTGAACAAGGCACAGCGAAAGCTCGATGCCAAGGACCAGAAGGAGGGAGATTCGGTGGGCTCTCGGGGACGTGCAGGGTCTGGGCTACTGCCCATTTTGCAAAGGGGAAAACCCGAATTCTTAAATGATTTGTCCAAGATGACCCGGCGGCGGCAGGGTGGGGAGCGAAACCCTGGTTTTTGCCTTCGACCCAGAGCTGCTTAGTCGCGTGTTAATGGTTGACGAGAACACCGTCCGAGACAGGCCGAGCCCGCGACTGCCGAGGAGCTGCCGGCCCAAGAGCGCTAGCCGAGGGGAAGCGCCGGAAAAATGGAACGCGGTGGAGCAAATGGCGTGGCCGGTGCTGGCGGAACCCGGGGCTGCCCCGGGCGGAGTGCCCCTCGGCTGAGAAGGACTGGGATGGCGAGGCGAGCCCGAGCCGAGCCTGGAGAGTCAGCACCTCGCCGGGGCCTCACCTGCCTCTGGTCGCTCCCTGCGTCCCCCTCAGCCATGTGGCCCAGGGACCGGCCCTGCAGCAACCACCGCCTGCCAGGTCCGGAGCGCGGGGGCGGGGCGCTGCGGCTGCAAGCCGAGAGGTGGCTGCGGCGCGGCCGGACCCGGAACCGCAACCCTGCCACGCCGCGCAGCCGGCATCTGCTTCCGGGTTGCGGGCCGAACGGTGCAAGGGGCTCCGGGCTCCTGGGTTTGGTGTGGGGTTCTGCCCTGGGGCCTCGCTTCCGCCTTTCCACTCTCCCGTAGGGCAAAGACACAGGGAAAGCCGGCCCTTCCAAGTTGCTGCCGGAGGCATTCTTGGCTCTGTCTCCTGGGAATGTGCTGGGGCGGGGGGCTTTTGCTTGCTCATTGCGGCCTTGGCGCCATCGGAACGCCCAGGAGACTTTGGGGAGTCATTTACCGCCGCGTCCCGGGAAGGGACTCAAACCTCAGTCCACAGACCCAGACTCGTCTTTACATTCCCAGGCAAAGTTTTCGTGTGTTTGTTTTTAACATGTTTCAAGTTTTGTCGGATTTTGGCAAAGTTAGGTCTGATTTACCAAAACTGGAGAACAGAGAAGGCTGGCGGTAATTTTGAAAGCGTGAGGAGAAACCTTATTCTCCCATTCACTGTTGTATTGCGATCGTTTTCTTTAGTCTCCTTGAATATTGTGGGGGCAACTTTTGTGCGAGACAGTAGTTATGCCAGTCAACATAAGGAGCATTGATTCATTTTCCCAAAAAATGAATCAGTTTGCCATTACTCCCTCGCCAATAACACACGTTCCATGACATTCTAATACATTGGTTATGAATTATATCAACCACCTTATTCAAGACACCTCAATCGGGCATTTATTCTCTTGATTGCAAGGCATCCTTGCTTGCTTCACTTTTCTTCACACATAATACACAAAAACTCAAAATATTACATCTTTCTTCCTTAATCATGGGTATTTTTCTGGCCCCCTTTAAAACCGTTCTCTTAAGATACATCATTGTAGAGAAAAGTAAAACTCTTCTCAGAGTTAGGAGTTCAACACTTGTAGAGAATTCATTCCACTTACATTGAGTATAAGCCTTGTGGATTTATTAATTCAACAGACATTTATTAGGCTCTTACTGTGCTAAACATTGGAGATGCAAAATCATATGTCATACATTGCCTTTAAGGGGCTAAGATGTGAAGGGAACAAAAGTAAACCTGAACCAGAAGTACAGTAATGAATCTCTTAAAAAGATTGGATAAGTTCTGAGAAATTTACCCTTAGGCGGTTTCGTCGTGATAGTGTGAACTTCATAGAGTAATATACTTACACAGACTTGGATGGTGTAGCCTACTACTTATCTGGGCTATGTATCGCCTGTTGCTCCTAAGCTACAAATCTGTACAGCATGTTACTGTACCGAATAGGCAGTTGTAACACATGGTATTTGTGTATCTAAACAAAGAAAAGGTACAGTACAAATATGGTAGTACCAATACCGTAAGGTGTGGTAGTACAAATACCATATTACAAATATGGTATTGGACTTGCAAGTGGTCTTATGAGACCACTGTCATATATTTGGTCCATCAGCATAAGTCACTGTAACAGGCTCAAACAATCTTCCTGCCTCAGTTCCCCTAGTAGCTAAGACTATAGGCATGTGCCACCATACCCAGCTATTTATTTTTTATATTTTGTAGAGTTGAGGGTCTCACTGTTGCTCAGACTGGTCCCAAACGCCTAGCCTTAAATGATCTGCCCTCAATCTCCCAAAGCACTAGGTTTACAGGTGTGAGCCTCCACACCCATTCCTGAACTCTTTCTTCACTCACCTTTTCATATTTCTTAAGCTTCTATGCAAACATAATGATTGCATCTGGACCTTCTTCAAGTTATCCTCCTCTCTCGCCTCTGCCAGAGTAATCAAACTGTAAGTCTGATCTTGTCTCCTCCCTTGAAATCCTTTAGTTGCTCCCCCTTGCTTTCATGATAACACTTAAACAACTTAACTCACAAGATATGTTCCTGGTCATCTCTGTAATTTCATCTCTCGTTGTTTCAGCCATACCAGCTTAATCTACTTAAGCATTCTTTGAAGAAAGAAATCCATGGCTTCTGGAAAGTATGAAACTGCTGTTTTATGCAGTAGACACAATATAGGGAATTGAGGCAAGATATGCAAAGGGGTCAGGATGATAACTGCACAAATCTTCAGGCAATCAGGAGGAGATGCACATTCCCAAATCCCTGAGGACTCACACCTAGAAGATAAATTTATGATAACTGGCTGCACCAAACTTTCTATGTAGGGTGGATTTTGGAGCCCAATATTGATAGGAAGGGCTTGAAACGTTTTGCTTAAGATTAAGAAACATACTGTCCATACCAAATAATTGGAGGGGGGAAAGGATATGATTGACATCATAGAGGGTCAGAGCCCTCTCTTGGCACCAAAAACGAATGCACATATGCAGGTGATACAGAGATAATCATAAAGGGATTGTACAAGTAGTTTGACAAGAAGGGCTTGACAGCTGTGATTTTATACAAGGAGCAATGAGTTATTTGAATGGCAAAAATCTAACCTAGAATTGTGTATATCTGTTTTCCACAGAATTGCCTGGCACATCAGGAGTGAGGCATTAAACCTGTGAAGAGTTCTCAATAACCCATTTAGATAGCCTGAATAAGACGCTTTCAAGTATTCTCTAGGCCCTTGCTACTTAAAGTGAGGTCTGTGGACCAACAGCATATTATCTGAGGGCTTGTTAGAAATACAGAAACTTAGGCCCCACTTCAGACCTACTGAATCTGCATTTTAATGAGATTCCCAGGTGATTTGTATACACATTAAATTTTGAGACTCTTGTGTGATGACCGAGTAAAAACACCTCTTCAATCTTTGCGGGAAGAGTAATTGACTGAGGGATCCAGCTACTGGGCTCAGAGATCTATTGCTATGCTTGCACTGAAACCACCTTTTTCATGGGCAGCTCTCAGGCAAGAGTATGGCACAGTTACTCAGTAGGCCTACTTTTGGGAGACAGGATTCCTCTGATGGCGTGCTTGGGCTCCATGCCTTGCTGAACTTTCCTTAGAAAAATGCCACACAACCTTCCTCTACTTCTTCTTCTTTTTATTTTTTATTTCTTAGAGACAGGATCTCACTCTCACCTGAGCTGGAGTGCAGTGGTGGGAATCATAGCTCACTGAGGCCTCGATTTCCAGGGCTCAATCAATTCTCCCACCTCAGCACCCCCAAGTAGCTGGGACTACAGGCACACGCTGCCACACCAGGCTAATTTTTAAATTTGTTTTAGAGTCGAGGTCTCACTGTGTTGCCCAGGCTGGTCTCAAACTCCTGGGCTCAAGCAATCCTCCTGCCTCCACCTCCCAAAGTACTGGGATTACAGGCGTGAGCCACAGCGACGGCCCTTTCCTCTATTTCGTTCTCCCCATTCACTCCGGATCAGATTAGCATCACTGTGACGGTTCTCTGAGCCTCTTTAAGTTCCTTCCCAATTTTCTACAGGCATTTCCCCTAACACATTTCTTGCATATTTAACTTCATTTTGGTATCTTCCTCTCCAAGAAGACTAGAACAAACTGCTCTAGGATACACTGTAACACAGATAAATTCTGTCCATATAGTTTTGTTAAAATAACTAATTGGGAGGCCATGAGGCTGAGACAGTTCCATTGCCTTGTGGTTCTGGGTAAGCAAACAGAAATAGAACTCAATGTAAACTTAAGCTTAACCAATCAGAATCACCAACTAACATCTAACTAGGGACTTTCTAGTTTAAGCCATCAAATATTTTCTTTATCTTGCTTCTGCAAACACCTTAGAAAAATTTCTCCCTCCCACCAGTTTAGTGGATCGTTGAACTGTTTGTGCTCTGATGCTGCGTGATTCATGAATAGCTTCATGCTCAAACTCGTGAAAATTTTAATATATTTCTCTTTTAACAATATTAACTTACAATATTATCTGGTTCTGAAATATTTTTCTTAGGGAAATATGTCCTCAAAATATTTTAGAAATAAAACACAAACCATCTTAGTACACAATGATCTTTTCCTCCAGTTCTATGTGTTTACGTTATCTCCCAGACAATGAAAGCTAAAATGTAGCTGACTACAAGGGCAATGAATGCTGAGGCTCTTGCTTCTTTTTGTGCTGTTCATTTGCTTAGTCAATAATTTGACCTACTATGGCTGAAGATTAAAATGCTGGATATTAAACTGTAAGTTTTATGGAGAAGCTCTGTCAAAGAAATACTCAAGGAAACAGAGTCAATATCAAGCAAGCAATTAGGGGAGAGAGAAAATCCTTTAATATTATAATTTCACCATAAGTGACACTGCATCCTGGGAAGATAAGCTGATAATTGTATAAACATAGTTAGAAAAAATAATGGAGCCTGGCCAAGCGTGGTAGCTCACACCTGTAATCCCAGCACTTTGGGAGGCCAAGGCGGGCAGATCACTTGAGGTTGGGAGTTCAAGACCAACCTGGCCAACATGGTGAAATCCCATCTCTACTAAAAATACAAAAATTAGCCAGGCATAGTGGCATGTGCCTGTAATCCCAGTTACTTGGGAAGCTGAGGCCGGAGAATCCGGGAGGCAAAGGTTGCAGTGAGCTGAGATCCCACCACTGTACTCCAGTCTGGGTGACAGAATGAGACTGTCTCAAATAAATAAATACATAAAATAATGGAGCCAGAGGCATTTCCTGACTTCAGGAGATTTGAAGGGAATGGAAGAGTGGCATCTCAGGTGTGATGTTAGAGTTCACCTACAGAGGAACTGTGCTATGTGGTAGGGACCCTGTTACACCACCTCCAGTCAGCACTCCCTTTTCAGAAACAGGTACTCCCATCCCCCAAGCAGGTTTGCAAGTACTTCATTGACCGCTAGGGCAGGTTTGTTTCCCCAGTAACAGCATGTTCAAATGAGCGTTCCACAGTAATTCATCCTCCTGTAATCCTAGCTCTCTGGGAGGCCGATGCAGGTGGATCACTTGAGCTCAGGAGTTCAAGACCAGCCTGGGCAACATGGTTACAAAAAATACAAAAATTAGCCGGGCATGGTGGCTCATGCCTGTAGTCCCAGCTACCTGGGGGGCTGAAGCAGAAGGATCGATTGAGCCCAGGAGCGGAGGTTGCAGTGAGCCAAGATTGCTCTACTGCACTCCAGCCTGGGCAACAGAGTGAGACTCTGTCTCAAAAAAAGAATTAACTCTGATCTTTTTATTTTTTCATTTTCAAGAAGCATCTTCTTAATGAATAAACTTCTAGAAGGGATAGTTACCAGTTCTGTTGTTAATTATTCATTAAAACTTTAGCAAGGATTGGGTTATAGCCAATGGAGAACAGGTTCCTGGGTGGGAGTAGGAGTAAGTAAACCCAGAGATAAGCCTTCCTCAGCACCACGCACCCTTAACGGCCACACTTCCTTACCTCTTTACATGGCATCTCAAATTGTTTTTCCTCCAGAAACTTTTTTTGACTAAAAGTAGAAAATAGCCATATGATTAGCTTCCCCATAACCTCAAAATCAATGTTCAGAGGAGATGTGTATGAAGTCAAAATTGTTAGTTAAGAAATACAAGTTATTTACTTTTCCCTTTTCCCTCTGAGCGGAATGTTCTTCCCTTAAATCTTCAAATGGCTGTCTCTTCTGTGTGTGTGTGTGTGTGTGTGTGTGTGTGTGTGTGTGTGTG
>NW_012114932.1:7995773-7999810 GCF_000951035.1 Colobus angolensis palliatus | reverse complement strand
TCTTGGCCTCCCAAAGTGCTAGGATTACAGATGTGAGCCACTGCACCTGACCCAAATGGCCATCTCTTTACTTTTCACTTTTTAACACAATATTACCTCCTTATCAAAGACTTTCCTGACCACCCTAATTAAAGGCTTCTTCCCCTCTACCCCTTGTTGATGCTGTCAGAGCAAAGGGAAAGCTACCCCTTCACCCTCTGAAAGTTCGCTGAAAAATCAACTGGCACAAGGCAGATAAATAGGGGCAAAGCCATTAAAAAAAAAACTTTTTGGACATGCATCGCAGGAGAATCACATGAGAATAGTCACCAAATGGAGTCAGAGGTTTGTATACCTTTCTTCATAGAGGATGGGGAGATGGAGAACTGTGACAATTTGAAGGCTAGTAAATGATTTGTAGGGATAAATGAAAGGACTTGGAGATCATAAAATGCCTTGGGACAAAATCTGTTGGGCCTGCAGAGCAAACAATAGTTTATGACAAAAATCTGTCCAGATGGCTGGGTGGGCGCCGTGGCCCAGGCCTGTAATCCCAGCACTTTGGGAGGGTAAGGCGGGCGAATCATGAGGTCAAGAGTTCGAGGTCAGCCTGGCCAACATGGTGAAATCCTGTTTCTACTAAAAATACAAAAATTCAACAGGCATGGTGGCGCGTACCTGTAATCCCAGCTACTCAGGAGGCTGAGGCAGGAGAATCGCTTGAACCCAGGAGGCAGAGGTTGCAATGAGCCAAGATCGCGCCACTGCACTCTACCCTGGGCGACAGAGCAAGACTCCATCTCAAAACAACAACAACAACAACAAAACCTGTCCTGGTGCACTGACAGACTGCGGTCTTTCTTCCTGTTATATGAATTAAATTAATGAAAACTCAGGGAAGGGTCCAGAGGTTTTCTTCTTTGGCAGATTCAGATTTTAGTCAAATTAGAGAACTTGAAAGTGAACAACTTCATAGAGACAGGAGGCAGGGTTGGGTGGGTGGTCAGAGAGAGCTTGAGACTGCTTCTTTAGGCTTGCTCATCAAAGTGCCATATTTTGGGGTGTCAGTTTCTGAGCCCCAACAATGCTTCCTAATCAAAGACCACCAGATATACACTATAATCCAACAAAGTTGGGCTTATCGGTGCTTGTGGCAGCAAGTGAGACCACACACCTTGACAAAACATGGGATGTCTTGGTAAGAAAGTCTTACAAGGGGCCAGGCGCGGTGGCTCACACCTGTAATAGCAGCACTTTGGGAGGCCGAGGCTGGTGGATCATGAGGTCAGGATTTCACGACCAGCCTGGCGAAAATGGTGAAAACCTGTCTCTACTAAAAATACAAAAATTAGCCCGGCGTGGTGCTGGGCACCTGTAATCCCACCTACTCAGGAGGCTGAAGCAAAGATTTGCTTGAATCCGGGAGGCAGAGGTTGCAGTGAACCACTACACTCCAGCCTGGGTGACAGAGCGAGACTCTGTCCAAAAAAAAGTTTAAAAAAAAAGGAAGTATTTCAAGGGACTTGTTAGAGAGTTTGGGCTTGTGTTCAAGGAAGGGGGTTTGCTCTGGATTGAGGGCTGTTAGGAAAGGAGGGTAATTCAATGATTGGGTATCTTAATGACTCTTACCTGGGAGGCAGGAGGAATGGAGTGGGACTAAAGCTGCTATTGGCAGAGAGGTAGCTGTCATTCACCTGGGAGAGATGGCTGATTGGTCATTTTAGTCGTTTGCAGAGTGTTCTTGTTTTGTCCCTGCTCAGACACGATTACAGAGTGGTCTTTTTTGTTTTGTCTGTTTTGCTTCATCACGACCACAGAGTGAGCTTATCTGATATTGTTGTGCCATGAAACTGTTTATGTTTGATGGGAGAATGCTGTGATCTAGCTGTGTGTGCCAGGCCAGCTGCCAACTAACAGATGGTTTTTTTCTTTCCACTGTAAACCAGGGGTTCCCAACTCCCGGGCCAGGGGTCTGTTAGAAGCCAGACCACTCAGCAGGAGGTGAGCGAAGGGCAGCGATGCTGGAGCAAAGCTTCATCTGTATTTACAGCTGCTCCTCATTCCTGGCATTACTGCCTGAGCTCTGCCTGCTGTCAGATCAGCAGCGGCATTAGATTCTCATAGGAGCACAAACCCAATTGTGAACTGCACATGCGAGGTATCTAGGTTACGTGCTCCTTATGAGATTCTAACACCTGATGATCTGTCACTGTCTCCCATCACTGGCCCCCAACCCCATGGGGCTGTCCAGTTGCAGGAAAACAAGCTCAGGGCTCCCACTGATTCTACATTATGGTGAGTTGTAGAATTATTTTATTATCTTTTACAATATAAAAATAGAAGTAAGTGCACAATAAATGTAATATGCTTGAATCATCCTGAAACCATCCCTTGACCCCCTCAGTGTGAGAAAAAATGTCTTCCACGAAACTGGTCCCTGGTGCCAAAAAGGTTGGGGACTGCTGCTCTAAACCGTTATCCTGTGGAATTATTTCTTTTTTAAAAATTTTGAAATAAGTTTATTCTTTACAAATGGCAGAAATAAAACTTCATGATTCATTTGGATTTTACATTTATTTGAAAACTCTTTTCCTTCTTTAAATTGTTGTACTTGAAATAGGGTTGACAGAATGGACCCAGGTGAATGGTGACACACCTGAGGACCATCTATCCTGTGGAATTTTTTCACAGGGTGAATCAGTATTCAGTAATTATCCAAGCTATATATCTTCCTTATTTTATTTTATTTTTTTAAACGTAAAGACGGGGTCTCTTTATGTTACCTAGGCTGGTCTCCAACTCCTGAGTTCAAGCTCCCATCTTGGCCTCCCAAAGTGCTGGGATTGCAGGCGTGAGCCACCATGCGTAGCCCCAAGTTATGTATCTTTAGTGTGTGTGTAGTCTGTCTTCCTCAACTGCATATAAGCTCTGTGTGGGCATAGGTGTTGTCTGTCTTATTCATGGCTGTGTGCCCGACACCAGAAGCAGCCCCGATGTATGGTAGCTACTCAATAAATATTAGTTAAATGGATGCCAAACTTAGATGGTTGTGGAAACAGCTCTTCTGGAGGTGGGAGAGAGATTCTTCATGTGCTGAAGGGATGTAAGGAAGTGACAAAGCACACACAAGGTGGTTAAGCCAATTCAGATCTTCTCTGGGGTCGCTATGTCACCCTGGGACAGGACATCTGATCTGGGCGGGTGGGAAACTCTGACTCTGAAACGAATGGCTTTTTGAATTCTGATTAAAGAGTCTTTGAGATTGTGAAATGTTAAAATCTAATTTACTCTGTCCAGTTAGGTACAGGAGGTATTCTAGTCCTTGCTGATTTGGGCTGTGATTACCTTGAGAAAATAGAACATGAAAAAATAGTCTTTCAATCACCTTCATACAATGGCCGTCATAAAGTGTCTTCCTAGAGCTTTCATTTTTAATTTTCAGACCAAGGTTTTCCTATACATGAAAAGAGTGAATATAGCGCTTTTCCTTCCCTTAAAATACTGTGGTTTTCCTGAGTCAAGGACTAGAAAAAAAGAAAAAATAATAAGAAAATACTTTGGTTTGTTTGAAGACCAATCTAAGGCTTTCAAGGAAAAAAATCCAGGTAAATGTGCTTTCTACTGCACTCCAAGACTATTAGTGACCATTTTAAACAATATTCTTGAAAATATTCATTGAACTATTATCCCAAAGCTAGCAAAAATTTGTATCCAGGAGGTAATAACGATTTATGTTGATATTTACTATGTATTTTACTATCACTGTTTGCTTGCTTTTTTTTCATGACTCCTGATACTTTTTCTTACAAAGCTACTGAAAAGTTACTAGTTTGGTTAAATTCACTAAATACTTATTGAGTGCTTGTTTTGTGCTGTGTACAATGCACTATGTGATTCACTTGCAAGAAGGCTAAGAGCCGGGCATGGTGGCTCATGCCTGTAATCCCAGCACTTTTGGAGGCCGAGGCAGGCAGATCACAAGGTCAGGAGATCGAGACCATCCTGGCTAATAAGGTGAAACCCTGTCTCTACTAAAAATACAAAAAAATTAGCCGGGC
>NW_012114932.1:7994266-7995604 GCF_000951035.1 Colobus angolensis palliatus | reverse complement strand
TACTCCAGCCTGGGCGACAGAGCGAGACTCTTGTCTCAAAAAAAAAAAAAAAAAAAAGCTAAGAAAGTGTTAAGGAAAATGCATAACTAGTCTCTCTTTTCAGTAGGACTTATTTTCAACACTGCATAGCACACTGAATTGTCCTGACTAATGGGTACTGAAGAGATTCAAAATCATTGGCCTTAGCCAAACACTGTTGAGCATCCTCTTGTGAGGCTGATGTGGTATACATTTAAGCTGCTATAGGTATACAGTTTACTTATGTTCTTTGGAAACACTCCAGAGCCAGGATGCTTAGGTATAAATACTGATTTTGCCAATGACTAGCTGTGTGACTTAACAGCTGCATGTCTTAGTTTCCTTCTCTCTCTATAAGCATGAAAATAATAATATCTGTTTTATAGGATTAGTGTGAAAATCAAATGATATAACTCATGTAAAGGCTTTAGTATATTGCCTGACATATAGTAAGCATTCAGTAAGTACTGTATTATTATGGTGTATTATAATATATCACTATTATAGATTGTATTTTTATCATAGCATTTATAGAGCTGTACAATTAATAAACATTTTACAGTAAAACATCTCTACAGTAATTTTTTTTGAGATGGAGTTTAGCATCTGTTGCCCAGGCTGGAGTGCAATGGCATGGTCTCGACTCACTGCAACCTCTGCCTCCTGGGTTCAAGTGATTCCCCTGTCTCAGCCTCCCAAATAGCTGGGATTACGGGTGCATGCCACCACACCCAGCTAATTTTCATATTTTTAGTAGAGACAGGGTTTCACTATGTTGGTCAGGCTAATCTTGAACTCCTGACCTCAGGTGATATGCCCCCCTTGGCCTCCCAAACTGCTAGGATTACAGGCCTGAGTCACTGAGTCCAGCATCTCTACAATATTTCATGCAGAAAACAGTATGAAGATTCACTATTTAACTTAGTCATTATTTTTTGCTGCTTGATATGTGGAAGTTTCATAATGATGCCGGAGATAAGAACATTAGTAAGACACAGTTCTTATTCACCAGCTCCCACCTGCAAACTCAGCAACTGCTGTGTAGTGGGATCAAAACTCCAGATTTCTTATCTGCTTTTCTAAATGCATATGGTAAACCAATTTTTCTGTTTTCTCATCTCCTGTGACCTCCCTTGGTTATCTAAAATTCACCCTTGCCACTCCTGTATAGCTCAATCAGTCATGCCTTTTGTACAGTATCAGGAAATCTCAACCTCTCATTAACATACGCACTATCTCTCCTTCCTACTGCCTGTACTGCTGTTTTACAGCTACCCACCATTTATTTCTCTTTTTTTCTTTTTCTTTCTTTCTTTCTTT
>NW_012114932.1:7992682-7994206 GCF_000951035.1 Colobus angolensis palliatus | reverse complement strand
CAGCTCACTGCAACCCCTGCCTCCCAGGTTCAAGCATCTCATGCCTCAGCTTCCTGAGTAGCTGGGATTACAGACATGCACCATTACGCCTGGCTAATTTTTGTATTTTTAGTAGAGATGGGGTTTTGCCATGTTGATCAGCCTGGTCTCAAACTCCTGGCCTCAAGTGATTCACCCACCTTGGCCTCCCAAAGTGTTGGGATTACAGTTGTGAGCCATGGCGCCTAGCCTGATGTTATATCCTTGGATGCATGAATAAATGGTCTCCAACAGGAATGGAAAAAAAAATGATAGAATAGGGTGGTTCAAGTCACTTTATGGTATAACTATAGCTATAGATGAACACTAGAGTTATGAATAACCATTTCTGTAGTCAAGCTAATGAAAAGAAAGGGTCTCTCTTGGTATAGAATATGCAATATAGACTTTCAGTATATTATACTAAAATGGAATTTTGACTACAGTGGTCATTTGTGCCCTTTCTATGGAACAAATTAAATCCCCCACGAAACAGTGCCTTGGTAATTGAATGAAATTAGTATGAGCTCGTAAACAATGTATCTATCAATAGAGTTTCAACAGAAAACAAATGGCACAATCGAAGGATTCAACTGAAGACAGATTAAGGAAGGGATGATTTACAGAAGAATGGGCAATACCAAGGGACCACACAAGAGGTTAGAGAAACAGCCAGAGGCTATTAATTGCAGGAAGCCATTAGGACCCCAGGATTGAGAATAGTTTTATTGGAGGCCAGCAAGAACTGCAGCCATAGAACAAGAACTGCCCAAGAAGAGCTGTGGCTGCAGGAAAATGCAACCGCACTGCCGAAATTCTCCACAAAGTGGAGGGTATTGATGGGCAAGGTAGTGATAGAGACCTTTGCTTTCCTCTTTTCCAGTTTCTACTCTCCTGCTGCTACCTCTCATCCTCTGAACCCAACTTGGAAGCCAGAGGGCAAGGAAGCACTGATAGTTGATCCCTAGAGACCAGACTCTCAGGACACAGAGCAGAATAGAGAAGGGCATGGAATGGATTGAGAGGCAAATGTTTCTCCTTAATTATTCAGTCAACAGTCAAGCTCGAGTTTGAAGGCATTGAGAGAACACAAACGGATGGTGGATTAGTTCATTTTCATGCTGCTGATAAAGACATACTCAATACTGGGTAATTTATAAAGAAAAAGAGGTTTAATGGATTCACAGTTCCATGTGGCTGGGAAAGCCTCACTATTATGGTAGAAGGCGAAAGGTACCTCGTACATGATGGCGGTCAAATAGAGAGAAGGAGAGCCAAGTGAAAAGGGAAACCCCTTACAAAACCATCAGATCTTGTGAGACTTATTCACTACCACGAGAACGGTACGGGGGAAACCACCCCCATGATTCAATTATCTCCCACTCGGTCCATCCCACAACATGTGGGAATCATAAGAGCTACAACCTAAGATGAGATTTGCGTGGGGATACAAAGTGAAACCATATCAGATGAGTAGAAGTGCTACAAACTGGCTGGGTACGCTGG
>NW_012114932.1:7990132-7990467 GCF_000951035.1 Colobus angolensis palliatus | reverse complement strand
TTTTTTGAGATGGAGTCTCACTCTGTTGCCCAGGCTGAAGTGCAGTGGAGCGATCTCAGCTCACTGCAACCTCTGCGTCCTGGGCTCCAGCAATTCTTGTGCCTCAGCCTCCCAAGTAGCTGGGTTTATGGGCACGTGCCACCACACCTAGCTAATTTTTGTATTTTTAGTGAAGACAGGGTTTTATTGTGTTGGCCAGGCTGGTCTCAAACTGCTGACCTCAAGTGATCTGCTTGCCTCATCCTCCCAAAGTGCTGGGTTACAGGTGTGAGCCACCACACCGGCTCATCTCTAAATTAAAAATAAAAAAAAATAAAAAATAAAAATAAAAAAAA
>NW_012114932.1:7983065-7989787 GCF_000951035.1 Colobus angolensis palliatus | reverse complement strand
ACTCCAGCCTGGGCAACAGAGCGAGACTCCGTCTAAAAAAAAAAAAAAATGAAGCCCATAGCCTGACAGAGGGAAACATGTACACAAATAATTCCTGAGAATGTGTTATGTGCCGTGGTGATATGTCAGTTGCATCCTCTCCTTTAGATCCCACATTAAATGGGTCACAAGTTACTTTATATTCTTCGTTGGTAGAGTCCACATTCTTCGTGTGTTCTATTTGAATGATAACCATATTCTCTCTGTGCCTCCATCATCCTTTCTTTTCTCTGGTTGATCCCTTGTGCGCTATTGTTAGACTAATGTTCCTTAAACATTCTTTGTCCAGGAATATTATAATATTTTTCCCCACTGAATCAAGTCTCAGTTCCTCTGCTTGACTTTCAAAGACTTTTGGATAGTCCCCTAATCTGGCTATTCAATATATTCTTCAGGACTCTCCATTGTAACTGCCAAGCCCTGTCTGTCACATTAGCCTACTAATGAAGAAACCAAACTCTGTGAAATATTTTAAATAGGTTTGTTCTGAGCCAATGTAAGTCACAACAACCAGGGAAAACGCAAACCCAAGAAGCCTTGAGTAAGTAGTCTCAAGGCAGTCAGATTGCAGTTTGATTTTATACATTTTAGGGCGGCAGGAGTGATAGGCAAAGACATAAATCAGTACATGGAAGGTATCAACTGGTTCAGCCCCAAAAGATGGGAAGGATACTTGAATCGGGGGCTTTCAGGTTACATGTGGATTCAGAGGTTCTTTATTTGCAGTTGGTTAACAGAGTAAGGCTCTGTCTAAAACTTGAAATCAGCAGAAAGGAATGATTGTCTGCAGGTGTGACTTAACCCGCCTTAGGTCTTATTCATAATTTGGTATCTTATTGCCACAAAGAGCCTGTTTTGTCATGGTTTTTTTTTTTTTATTTTTTTTTATTTTTTATTTTTTAGACAGGGTCTGTATCACCCAGGCTGGAGTGTAGTGGCATGATCATGGTTCACTGCAGCCTTGACTTCGCAGGCTCAGGTGACCCTCCAGCCTCAGCTTCCCATGTAGTTGGGACTGTAGGAACGCACCACCATGTCCGGCTAATTTTTTTGCATTTTTTGTAGAGACAGAGGTTTTGCCATGTTGCCCAGGCTGGTCTCAAACTCCTGAGCTCAAGGGATCTGCCTGCCTCAGCCTCCTAAAGTGCTGAGATTATAGGTGGGAGCCACTGTGCCTGACCTTGTCAGTCTTATTATCTCTATTTTAACATTAATGCTGGTCGTTGCGCCTAAACTCCAAAAGTCATGTGGTATAATGAGGCATGTCTGACCTCCCTTCCCATCATGGCCAGGAATTCAGTTTTTCAGTTTTTTTTTCTAGAGTCCCCTTGGCCAAGAGGGAGTTCATTCAGTCACTAAGAGGTCTTAGGATTTTATTTTAATTTCTAAGACCCTTCCCTTCTTTCTATTCCAGCTGCTCACCTTAGTTCAGGCCGTATCACCTCACCCCTATACTACTGCAGGGACATCTTAGCTCCTTGTCCTGACTCCAGACTTTTCCCTTCCACCCATCCTGCCTTCAGCTAACAGAGCTCTCTCGTTAAAGCATCCACTGTTCAAAAGCCTCTTCATCTGCATTCCCAACCTCAGGAAATGGGCTCCTCTACTTGCCAGTTGCCTGGACCAGACACATGGCAGCCATCCTTTATCTTCCTTGTCCCTCATCCCTCTTATGCAACCATCACCAAGTTCCTTCTGTCCCATCACCTAAGTATCCCCTGAATTTGTCTACTGATACTTTGCACTATCCCCATAGTTCCCACAAAAATTCAAGCCGCTGTTATCTGTTGACGGAGCCCCCTGCAACAGCCTCCTTGCTGGTATTTTTGCTTCCAACATTACCATCTTTGAACCCATTCTCCACATCGTCACAAGCTGTATCTCTATGATGGAAATCCAGTACTGTGACTCTCCTGCTTGAAACTCTTTGGGGTTTTAACTCCAAGGCCCTGAGAATGCATCTCAAACTTTATGACACAGCATAGGGTCCTTTGAGATATGGCTTCTGCTTCTCTCTCCAGTCTCATCTCCTCACCCCAGCTGTCTCCAGCACCTTAGGTTCTAACCTCACCAAACTACACTCCTGATAATGAGGCACATTATTGCTTGCCTACTACAGTCCTTCTTGCATGTCACTCCCTATATGTGGGATGTTCTCTCCTCCCACCTCTCACCTATTTCTATATACATCTTTTTAAACTCAGCTTCCTTAATGCCAGTTACTAAGTCTTCATCCTTGTATCCCCAGCTTGCAGTACAGTGCCTAGCACCTTGTGGCCCTCCATCCATAGAAGGTAAATACATTGGGGTCTTATAGATAGTTAAGAGACAGAGAACTGGGATTTGATCCAACTTTCTGATTCTAAATTTTGTGTACATTCCATTTCCCTGTACTGCCTTCTTATAAAACATCTTAGACATAAAGCCCCAGTTCATTTCATTCATTCAACAATGATTTCTTGATTTCTGAATATGTGCCATGTACTATGTTAGATAAAGGGAATAAACTGGTAAGCAAGGCATTCCTGCTGAAAGGCCAATCTACTTCTAGATTAAAGATGAAAGACAGCTAAATGAAAAGTCATTTGCAGACCGTGTGATGATCATAGTAGTAAGTACAAAGTAATAGGACAGCATGTAGGAAGGGCCCCTAACCCAGCCATATGGAGTCAGGAAGGCCTTTGGAAAGAAGTGATTTTTTTATTTGTTTTTGAGATGGAGTCTTGCTCTGGCACCCAGGCTGGAGTGCAGTGGCACAATCGGCTCACTGTAACCCTTGCCTCCTGGTTTCAAGCCATTCTCCTGCCACAGCCTCCCCAATAGCCGGGATTACAGGCATGCATCACCATGCCCAGCTAATTTTTGTATTTTAGTAGAGACGAGGTTTCACCATATTGGCCAGGCTGGTCTCGAACTCCTGACCTCGTGATCCGCCTGCCTCGGCCTCCCAAAGTCCTGGGATTACAGACGTGAACCACCACACCCGGTGAGAAGTGATTTTTAAGCTCAGACTGCATGAAGCATAAATATCAGGAAGACGAAGAAACTGGGGAAGCATTCAAAGCACCAAAGAACAACGTGGGCAAAGGCTCTAAGCATCAGAGACTGCGTCAACACTGGGAACTGAAAGTTGTTCATAATTGCCGCAGCGTGAAATACCATGGTGATGGTGATGAGAGATGAGTCTGGACATACGCATGGCTTTATGATGCTAAGGGGTTTAGACTACGTCCCAAAAGATGTAGAGCTGAAGCTGGGAGTGGACTGGTGGTGCTCCTGTGGTCCCAGCTACTAGGAGGCTAAGGCTGGAGGATCCCCTGAGCCAAGGAGTTAGAGGCTGTAGTGCGCACCATGATCGCACGTGTGAATAGCCACTGCACTCCACCCTAGGCGACATAGCAAGACACTGTCTCTACCAAAAAAAAAAAGAAAAAAAAAACTGAGTTGAATTTTCAGCAAGGGAATTAATAGATCAGATTTAAATTTTGGAAATATCCTCTGACTACAAAGTAAAGAATAGATTGGGGTTGTCGGGGCAGGAAGAAAGCCAGGATGGGGAGGATAGAGAAAGAGAGTGCTTACCTCCAAGAAAAAGAATATAAAAAGGAAACAAGAGGTTGGGTGGAAGAAAGAAATTGAGCTTTTGGTTGAGATTCATTAATTGATGTGCGAGTCAGAGGCTCGGGAGTGACACTGGGACCCCAGTTAGAGACTTGGGAGACAGGAGTGTATAGAAAGTTATTGTAGCCATGGGAGCATACCTCCTCTCCTAAGAAGAGTGCGAGGGGAAGTAGAGTTTCAGGCAGAACGTTCAATAATTAAGAGAAAAGCCAAGAACTAGGAGCTCAGGAAAACTAACAGAAGAGCATCTCAGAAGGAGGGAGTGACAGGGTCTTACTCTGTCACCCAGGCTGGAATGCAGTGGCATGATCATGGCTCACTGTACCACCTGGGCTAAAATGATCCTCCCATCTCAACTTTCTGGATAGCTGGGATTACAGGTGTGTGCTACCACGCTCGGCTAATTTTTGTGTATTTTTTTGTAGAGATGAGCTCTTACTGTGTTGCCCAGGCTGGTCTTGAAATCCCTGGGCTCAAGTGATCCTCCCGCCTTGGCCTCCCAAATTATTGGGATTACAGGAATGAGCCACTGTGTCTGGCAGCAAGGACAGTTTCAATGGAGTTGTGGGGCAAGAAGTTAGAGTGGAGAGGAAATAGAGAGAGCCAGTGTAGACCACTCTTTCAAGTAGTTAACTGTGAAGGAGGAATGAAAAAAAGGGTACCATCTGGCAGGAGGGTTTTTAAAGATGGCAGACACTAGGAACATTTATGTAGCAGGTACATTTTGAGAGCACTTGAAGATCTAGGAGAGAGCGAGTTGATGGAGTGAGGTTGCCGGAGAGGTAAAGGGAGGAATTATATGAACATCTGTGGAAGCTCCAATCTTAGGAAGGATCCCTCTTCCATTTTAACAGAAAAAGGAAAGAAAGAAATTATATAGGTGCTGGAAGGTTTGTTGGTTTGGTGGTAAGTTTGGAAGGCCTTCATCTAATGGCTTTTGTTTTCTTAGTAAAGTAGGAGGTGAAGTCACAAGTCACCTGTTGAGAATGTGGAAGGGAGCTATGGGAAAGGGATTTAAGGAGAGTGAAGAAAGTTATCTGAAGGGCAGGAAATAAAGCACAGCTCTAACTCCTTTTCTTCTCATTTGATTCCTCTTTCTCCCTAAACCATCACCTGCATGATATGAAATGAAGCCTTGTCACCTCCACGCAGATGATCACAAATTTATATATCTAGTCCAGAATTTACATCTGAACTCCCCACCTGTCATCCACTCTTGGGTATTGCAAAGGCTCCTTCAACTACCTGTCCCTCTATCTTTGGCTTGGGACTGACTAGGCAAGGATAAAGGATAGAAGATTGTTGGGCCTTCCTGAGAATCCAGCCAGTGTTTTGTTTCATGCATTTTCTGTGTGGTCTATCATGTGCAAGGTCCTCCTCTACCTTTTTTGTCCACGCTCCTCTATCTTGGTCAGTTTTGCTCATAGTATTTCATTTGCATAACATGTTCTCTAATCATTTCCATATGTTCAAATCGTATCCATCTTAAGCATTTAACTTTTGTCTTAGTCTGTTATCTGCTTCTATCACAGAATATCACAAACTGGGTAACATATAGAATAAAAATGTATTTGCCTCTCAGTTCTGGAGGCTGAGAAGTCCAAGAGCATAGCATTGCATCTGGTTAGGGCTATGTCATCCAATGGTGGAAGGGTACCACATGGAGAAGAGATGCAAGCATGAGATAGAGCAGGATTGGAGGCTGAACTTGATCCTTTTATCAGGAACCCACTCCCATGATAACTAACTCACTTCCCAAATAACAGCAATAATCGATTCATGAGGGTGGAGCTATCATAACCTAATCACTTCTTAAAGGTCCCACCTCTTAATACTGTTACAGTGGAAATTAGGTTTTTAATACATGAAATTTTAGGGGACACATTCAAACCATTGCAACTTTAAAACCCACCTTTTCTGTAAAGCACTCACTGTTCATCCCCTACTGAAAACAAACAAAGCCAAAAAATTTTCTTCCTCTTATTTCTCCTTTATCTGTACTTTTCTCATGGTAATTATTATTTTTTAATTTATTCATATACCTGCTGATTTACAAGTCTTATTTAATCTCATCTGTGTTACTAGATTAAGTCCTTGAAGAGAAGAACTATTATTGGATTTATCTTTTATCTCTCACCAAGCCTAAAACAGTGTCTGGCATATATATCCACTTACAAAATCATCTCATTTACTAAATTACTATGTATATATTTACTGACTTATGAATAAATGAACCAATCAATGATGAATAACAAATTATCTGTTCTGGTAAGTCTTTTTTTTTTTTTTTTTTAAGATGAGGGCTCACTCTGCCTCTCAGGCTGGAGTGCAGTGGCGCAATCACAGCTCACTACAACCTTGTTCTCCTCAGGCTCAGGTGATCCTCCCACTTAGATGGGGTTTCTCCATGTTGCCCAGGCTGTTAAGTCTTTACATGTCATTATCCCAATCTTCTTTCCGATGATAATGCTATACAACATCATGGATATTTGTAGATGATTCAAAAATCTGTTTCTAAAACAGCCCTGAGCTCTTGCTCAAAGTATATTCTCATATTTTGTTTCTTGCTGCATCTCTCAAATGTACTGTGTTAAGGGTACTCGTTTCCCATTTCCTGGTGTTTCCTATACAAAGCTGAGGCTAAGTGTAAATACCACGACTTCTTTTTTTTTTTCTCTCTTTTTGTACTTTAAGTTCTAGGGTACATGTGCACAACATGCAGGTTTGTTATGTATGTATACATGTGACATATTCGTGTGCTGCACCCATTAACTCGTCATTTACATTAGGTATATCTCCTAATGCTATCCTCCCCCCACCCCTTCCCCATAAGAGGACCCGGTGTGTGATGTTCCCCTTCCTGTGTCCAAGTGATCTCATTGTTCAATTCCCACCTATGAGTGAGAACATGTGCTTTTTGGTTTTCTGTTCTTGTGATAGTTTGCTGAGAATGATGGTTTCCAGCTGCATCCGTGTCCCTACAAAGAACATGAACTCATCCTTTTTTATGGCTGCATAGTATTCCATGGTGTATATGTGCCACATTTTCTTAATCCAGTCTG
>NW_012114932.1:7960731-7979220 GCF_000951035.1 Colobus angolensis palliatus | reverse complement strand
CCTTAACATTTTTTCCTTCATTTCAACTTTGGTGAATCTGACAATTATGTGTCTTGGAGTTGCTCTTCTCGAGGAGTATCTTTGTGGTGTTCTCTGTATTTCCTGAATTCGAATGTTGGCCTGCTTTACTAGGTTGCAGAAGTTCTCCTGGATGATATCCTGCAGAGTGTTTTCCAACTTGGTTCCATTCTCCCCGTCACTTTCAGGCACACCAATCAGATATAGATTTGGTCTTTTCACATAATCCCATGTTTCTTGGAGGCTTTGTTCATTTCTTTTTACTATTTTTTCTCTACACTTCTCTTCTCGCTTCATTTCATTCATTGATCATCAGTTGCTGATACTCCTTCTTCCAGTTGATCGAGTCGGTTACTGAAGCTTGTGCATTTGTCACGTAGTTCTCGTGTCATGGTTTTCATCTCTATCAGTTCTTTTAAGGACTTCTCTATATTGGTTATTCTAGTTAGCCATTCGTCAAATCTTTTTTGAAGGTTTTTAGTTTCTTTGTGTAACTTTGGTTACATAGTTCCTCCTTTAGATCTGAGAAGTTTGATCGACTGAAGCCTTCTTCTCTCAACTCGTCAAAGTCATTCTCCGTCCAGCTTTGTTCCATTGCTGCCTATGAGCTGTGTGCCTTTGGAGGGGGAGATGCACTCTGATTTTTTGAATTTCTAGCTTTTCTGCACTGCTTTTTCCCCATCTTTGTGGTTTTATCTGCCTTTGGTCTTTGACAATAGTGACGTACTAATGGGGTTTTGGTGTGGGTGCCCTTTCTGTTTGTTAGTTTTCCTTCTAACAGTCAGGACCCTCAGCTGCAGGTCTGTTGGAGTTTGCTTGAGGTCCAGTCCAGACCCTGTTTGCCTGGGTATCAGCAGCAGAGGCTGCAGAAGATAGAATATTGCTGAACAGTGATTGTTGCTGTCTGATTCTCACTCTGGAAGCTTCGTCTCAGGGGTATAACCAACTGTGTGAGGTGTGAGGTGTCGGTCTGCACCTAGTGGGGGATGTCTCCCAGTTAGGCTACTCAGGGGTCAGGGACCCACTTAAGCAGGCAGTCTATCCATTCTCAGATCTCAACCTCCATGCTGGGAGATCCACTGCTCTCTTCAAAGCTGTCAGACAGGAACATTTACCTCTGCCGAGCTTTCTGCCGCTTTTTGTTTAGCTATGCCCTGTCCCCAGAGGTGGAGTCTACAGAGGCAGACAGGGTGGGCTCCACCCAATTCGAGCTTCCCAGTGGCTTTGTTTACCTACTTAAGCCTCAGCAATAGCGGGTGCCCCTCCCCCAGCCTCGCTGCTGCCTTGCAGCTAGATCACAGACTGCTGTGCTAGCAATGAGGGAGGCTCCATGGGCGTGGAACCCTCCGGGCCAGGTGTGGGATATAATCTCCTGGTGTGCCGTTTGCTAAAACCCTTGGTAAAGCACAGTATTAGGGCGGGAGTTATCCGATTTTCCAGGTGTTGTGTGTCTCAATTTCCTTTGGCTAGGAAAAGGAATTCCCTTCCCCCTTGCGCTTCCCAAGTGAGGTGATGCCTCGCCCTGCTTCAGCTCTCACTGGTCAGGCTGCACCTGCGGACCAGCACCAACTGTCTGACATGCCCCAGTGAGATGAACCCCCAGTACCTCAGTTGAAAATGCAGAAATCACCCGTCTTCTGTGTCGCTCATGCTGGGAGCTGGAGGCTGAAGCTGTTCCTATTCAGCCATCTTGGGTGCATCCCCCCAATACCACGACTTCTAAATGTCTTCTGTATTCTAGTCCTCCTAAATCCTTTAGAATTTATTTTATTTACCATTTTTGGCTGTTATGGCTTATTTTTTTTTGAGTTTTAATTGTATAGTTTGTCTGCCAAATTAGATTATAAACTTCATGAGGCCAGGAATTTGTATATAAATGTATAACTTCTTTGCTGCACTCCCTGCTTTCTTTCTCCAATCTAACTCCACCACCTCCTTCCCCCAGGTCTCTATTAAGTGAGAAAAATTAGCTACCACCAGAGAGCAGTGGACAGGTCAGAGACGATATGTATGGGGAAAAGGCCATAGGTTTAGAAAAGTTGATATTATCATAGGACTTACTAAGAGAAAACTTCCCCTCTTTGACTTCATAGAAACAGTTGTGATATGTTTAATTCTATGTTAGTCTAACTGTGTTAGACTACCATGACCAGTTGGAGCATGAAGATGTGTTGAAACATGGGGGAATGTAAGCCTGGAAAAGAAATATCAAGGCAGCTCATAACCATTGTCTTCAAACCTTTTTGTTTTTTTGAGACAGCCTCTAACTCTGTTGCTGGAGTGCCGTGGCACGATCATGGCTCACTGTAGCCTCGACCTTCTGGGCTCCAGCGATCCTCCAGTCTCAGCCTCATGAGTTTTCAGACTACATTTGTGTGCCACCACACTCAGATTTTTTTTTTATTTTCCTGGTATTTTTTATAGAGGCAAGGTTTCTCTTGTTGCCCAGGCTTGTCTTGAACTCCTGGGCTCTAACAATCTGCCCGCCTGGACTTCACAAAGTGCTGGAATTATAGGCATGAGCCACCATGCCTGGCCCCACATTCTTAATGTTGGAAAAAAAGTGGTTGGGCTGCAGTGTGAAGTAGTGACCTGCCAGTCTGGAAAGTTCCCAGCCACAGATGGGTGGGATGGGGGGCGGGAAACCTCTTCCTAATATGGTTGAGGACAGTCTGACTTTAGGCTTCAGATTAAACTAGATGATTTCTGACGACTCTAACAAATTTAACACCCAGGAGTCAGTGATTTGGTTCATACTTCCAATTTAGGCCCAGAGACTGCCGGCCTATGAGGTTCCCACCCTTAATCTTTGTAACTTCAGTGAATTAAGTAAAATCACCTTCTACTGTAACTCATTGAGAACGGGGCCTTTGACCTGTAGTAGGTGCTGACAGGTGACTGAGATATAGATAATGGTGGTTAGTAGGGATCTGGAAAAGAGATGCATTTTAGAAGAGTCAGAAGAGCGAAGAACAGCATGAGACCCTGAAGAGATGGCTGCTGAAAAGAAAGGAGGTATCCACAAGATTATTGGTTACAGATTAAAATGGGAGAGATGAGAACAGGAAAGGGGATTGTAATGGTGTATTAGGCTCTTTCTAGGCTCAAGGAATAGGAAAACACTCAGGTTACATCAGATAAAGAGTAAGAATTTATTGGAACAATACAGAGACATAAAAGCAGAGACCTCACGCTGCTGCAGAAATTATTGAAGATGTAACTGCAGCCAGCCATTCTGGACCTCTCAGCAGGGGGCGCCATCCTTTGCTCTCTACCCTAGTGTTTCCATACTCTGGGGTCTCAATCATTCTCTCTGCTGTTGCTTCTGCGGCTCCTGATCATCTTTTCTCTATTCTCCTTCAGGTTGTCCCACGGCTTCTGCTTTCTCTCTGCTGTCACTTCCCTCTGTGAGCCTTTCTGCATCTACCTTGACTAAGGACTGTCCTTTGCATGCGTCACAGTTAAACCCACCCAAGAGAGAAATCTAGATGGTTCACTGCTACTCAGTATAGAGATTTCCTATTGGGCAGAGCACGTGTACCAGGCCCTTGGTAAGCCTAATAAAAAGGTGCCATTTAGGCGGCCCTGCTCTTGCTCCCTCAGCTGTGCCAAGAATTGTAGGCTGCATAATGAAGTCCTCAAAAAGGGGCAATAGGCAGGGCAGACTTTCCAAGGCTTCCTAGAAGGGGTCATATGACTGTCAGGCACACTGCTTGAGCAGACAATTATGGATAGAAAAGCGGGATATATTCGGATTTTTTTTTTCTTTTTTTTTTGAGGCAGGGTCTCTCTCTGTCTCCCAGGCTGGAGTGCAGTGATGTGATCTCAGTTCACTGCAACCTTCACCTACCAGGTTCAAGTGATCCTCCCACCTCAGCCTCCTGAGTAGCTGGGACTACAGGCCATGCCACCATGCCTGGCTAATTTTTGTTTTGTAGAGACAGGGTTTCTCCATGTTGACCAGGCTAAGCAGGGTATATTCATGATGAATAAAGAAAGATAGGCCAGGTGAGGTGGTTCATGCCTGCAATCCCAGCACTTTGGGAGGCCAAGGTGGGCAGATTGCTCAAACCAGAGTTTGAGACCACCCTGGGCAACATAGTGTTACTCTGTCTCTATAAAAAATAAACAAAACTTAGCTGGGCCTGGTGGCTTGCACCAGTAGTCCCAACTAATCGGGAGGCTGAGGTGGGAGAATAGCTTGAGCCTGGGACGTTGAGGCTGCAGTAAGCCATGATCATGCCACTGTACTCCAGCCTGGATGACAGAGCAAGACCCCTGTCTCAAAAGAAAAAACAAAGAGAAAATGCAAGCTAAGGGCTAAAGGTTGAGTTGAAAATGTTGCCCAAGGAGCATATACCTTATGGGAAAAACTATCTCTCAACTTTGCTTCTTCTGAAAAAAGACAAAAGGATAGGAAAATGAAAATAATTGGAACATATTCTTTCCCAGTGTTGGCACTGAGGAAAAGCTATAGACTGGTTCCTACTACCCACATCCCCGGGAGCGCCCTAATCTGGCCTTTGCCAAGCCAGATTTCCAGCTGTTTCTTTGATGTCTGCGTGATATATTCTTTATTTGCTTAAGTTAGCCAGCATGAGTGCTTGCTGCTTACAACCAAGAAACTCTACAGAAGACCTAAGGGTCGCTTCCAAGCTTTTTGTGTGGGGAACCAGCAAAATCAATCACTGTTAGAAGGCAGTTGCTTAGACATCTGTGTGTCATATCTGCAGGAAAAGAGAGATGGGTACAAAATTAAGTCTAAATAAAAAGGATTTAATATCTGAATATATAACAATTCATTTTTATTATTAAATAAACTGAGTGTAATGGCACGAATGACAAATAACAAATTTAGACCACTTTTAAGAGAGAAAAATTCCCAATGACCTCATAGCTTTGAGGGTTTGGAGTTAATAGTAACTACAATGTCTTTCATTTGTAGGTATAAGGGAATGATTCATTTCCCTCAACTCAACAGTTTATCTGCATTTGCCTGATGACATATGACCTACTTTTCAGTATTCCAGGCAGTAATTACCCAAAGCCCTCCCCAAAGTCTCAGTCCATAAAATCCTCCTTTTAATGAGACTTAAGCCTTTAGCGTGTTCCTGCAGCACTTCAAAGTCACATTGGCACCAGGGGAGTGTTTTTAAAACATGCAATGCACTAAGTGCATTCTGGATGTCTCAGGCTGAAGACAAATCTGCAAGGACACAGACATTAGGTACTACAATCTAAAGAGGATCACATTCTGAAGGAGGTCATTGGAATGTGGGGAGGGGGATGACGATAGAAAGATTTGGGCTTCTAAGTTTCCTGAAACAAAAGAGTCCAAGGTGAACCCAGTCTGAATCAGGCAATGAGCAATTCTGATGAAGCCCATCCTGGTCTAAAGTTACCCTGTTCACTTTCAGTGTGGGTCAGGCAGGCCCGGGAATGGCAGGGCCAAGGGTTCGCTACTCTCAAATCCATTTCGCAACCAGTCAGAGTTTCCATTGCAATTCCTACTTACATATGTAAGGATCATATTAATAGTTACTTTAATATGCCGCATCTACAAAGTTAAAATATCTATCCACCTAAAGCTCAGAAAGGAATACAAAGGAAAATATTTATTAACTAGTTCCAGAGGTTCTCTTTCTGCCAAATTTTTCTCAAAATAGAGTATGACATGATGGGGACAATCTAGTGATAGTTTTGTTATTCTAGAACTGTACTGCCCAATATGGTAACTGCTATCCACATGTGGCTATTTAAATTAAATACAACTTGAAACCTTCAGTCACACTGGCCACATTTCAAGTGCTCAACAGCCACATGTGGCTAGTGGCTACTGTACTGGACAAGGTAGAATTATAGAACATTCCTATCATCGCAGAAAGTTCCATTAGACACAGTGTTCTAGAATAATGAATTCTGTTATGACATCATGGTGATTTTACCTGTACTAGCAGTCAGTAATATAAATGCCAATGAGATATCTTTTCTGCATATTTTATGGAAATACCAAATAAAGTCCTTTAAAAATACAGTACAAATAGTAATGCTATCAAGATTGGAACTTCTCTTATTGATAACTGTAGTGATTAATACTTCATCCTCCTATTGACTGCAATCTGTTTTTCATTTACAAACTGTAGAAGGGAGTTGCAAAGTGCAAGTTGTGAATTTAGGTAATTAAATCATCACAGAGAGAATGAAGATTTTCATGGAATCACTGAAAATTATTTCAGTAGCCAATTATTATTGTCATTATTTTGGTAGCTTTATTTTTGCTATGAAGATGGTTCAAGGCCGGGTGTGGTGGCTCACACCTGTAATCCCAGCACCTTGGGAGGCTGAAGCAGGTGGATCACCTGAGGTCAGGAGTTTGAGACCAGACTGACAAACATAGTGAAACCCTAACTCTACTAAAAATATAAAAGTTAGCTGGGCATGGTGGCATGCGCCTGTAGTCCCAGCTACTTAGGAGGCTGAGGCAGGAGAATCCCTTGAACCTGGGAGGCAGAGATTGCAGTGAGCCAAGATTGCACCACTGCACAAAAGCAAAACTCTGTGTCAAAAAAAAAAAAAAAAAAAGATGGCTCAATATCCTTAGATAATAAACCCTGAGGTTTCTTCTTTTCCAGACAAATACGACTGCTTTAGTTACCACACATTTTGCAGTTGAAGTATTGTGCCAGTAAAGTGCCTGCTTTGTTAATAAAAGATGATGCCAGTCTGAGATACACCAGCAGGATTGCTTGTGGTATCCAAAAACATCATTTCAAAAGATCTGCCATATGCTGTTTCACAGGTATCACAATGACCAAACGGGTCTATGATAGGTTTTCAATACATGATTCTAGACTTGCTGGAAAAACTGCAGTCCTTTAAAAAATGATACCTATTTGTTACTTTTTCATTGCAAAAGAACATGTTCATTAAATACATTTGGAAAATTCAGGAAAGCAGAAATCAGTTTTCAGATGCTCGTAATTTCCTGTCTTTTTATGCAGAAATATTTTTAAAAAGCAAAGGTGTGGCCTGCAGGGGTGGCTCACGCCTGTAATCCCAACACTTTGGAAGGTCGAGGCAAGGAAGACCGCCTGAGCCCAGGAGTTGGAGGCCAGCCTGGGCAACACAGGGATACCCTGTCTCTACTAAAAATACAAAAATTGTCCAGGCACGGCAGGGCGCGCCCGTAGTCCCAGTGCCTGGATTACCTGCCTGTAGTCCAGTTGAGGCTGGAGGATCGCTTGAACCCAGAAGACGATGCTGCAGTGAGCCGAGATCTCGCCACTACACTCCAGCTTGGGAGACAGAGTGAGACCCTGCCTCAAAAAAAGGAAAAACAAAAACGGTGGAATTATGCTAGAGTTTGAACCTTCATATTATAGACTATTTGCTAACTCCTCTAGCTAGACGCCTTGTGCATGGAATCTGGAGGGGAGCAGGTGAGGAAATTTTGTAAATCCTTGTCTCCTGCATCTCTATTCTATAATGGTTACACCTGTATGGCATTTTAAGGGCTTCCTTTCACATGTGAAAGTAAAAGGAGGTGTTTTTTGTAAATTGTCTAATTTCCATTGCCAATTAAGTTCCCACGTGTCGAGTTGCAGCCAAAGCAAAAAGAAAAAAATCTGCGCAGCTGGGTGATGTATTGCTTAATGACAAACTTCCAGAGTATTAACCCAGGACTTATATTTTGCTTGGGGACAGGGGTCTTCCACTGACTCAGACGGGCGGTCACCTGTAGTCTCCGGGTAGAGCCTGCCCCTTCTTCCCTCGGGGTGTGGTGGGAGGAGCGCGAAGGCCGTGCGCCTCGCTAGTAGCTGGCAAAACCTGGAACCAGCGCCGGTGGCCCAGGCGGGACAGGAGCAGGCAGGGGGCGTGCGCAGGCCAGGCAGGGGCTGGGAGTGGGCGGGAAATGGGCGTGTCCCCTCTGCGGTCACTGGTCGGGCGGCATGCCAGCTCGCCAGGAGGGTGCGCGTTCCAGGGGCGGGTTGCAGGGAGGGGCGGCGCCACCTCGCGCTCCGCCCTGGTCCCGGCCCCGGGCCCCGGAGATAGACGTTACGCGGGCTCGAGCGTCCTCGGGGAGTGCCAGCCAGAGTCGGTGACGACCACTTCCTCGACGTGGGGCGGGCAGACGGGAAGCCTGCGGTCGTGGCCTCCGCTTCGGTTGCTCTGGGAGCCCGGGTGACCGCGTAGGTCAGTTTCTCGCGGCTGTCCCCGCCTGGAGTTCGAGGCCGGTTCCCGCGCTGATGGGTTCTCGCCGGGCTGCGCTCGGGAGGTCTGTCCGCGCCTGACTGGGGGGTGGGTGCTCCCGTCCCGGGCGTCTCAGAGGATGGTCGGGTCGTGGCGCGGCGACGCAGTGCTGCAGCCGAGCTCGTCTTCCCGGCGGCCGCTGGCTGCTCCAGCGCTGCAGGAAGTTAGGCGTTAAAAGTAACAAGATGTTGGCATTTGTTGCACTTCCACTCGGGTGCCACGACCATGCTGGTGCCGCATGCATCCCCCACCAGATCTGCAGCTGCGTGCCTTCTCGGTACTTTCGTGTGTCCATCGTGACTTTTTAATTTCCTCCTAACAAGAGGAGGATTGATGCACAATGGAAGTCACGCATTGTTCATGTGACTGTTTCCCAATGTACCGCGTGGTCGGTTCTACAAGCATGAACGAATATCCAAGGGAGATTCCGAAACTGAATGAGAGCGCAGCTGCACAATAGACTTGAACAATTCACTTATCCCGCTGCCCTAATGATTAGCAGGAGGCACTGAAAAGGGTTATCCTGATTTAGTATTGGTTTTCAGTTCAAGTTGTTTTTAGGCAGACGGTATTGTGAAATGGAACTGTGGGCAGTGTGATATTGTTAGCTGAAATAAGCTTGCTTGAATGTTGCAGATGTGGCTATTAGGTGTCTGAATAGTTAATAATATAATTAAATCAGCTTTAAAATCGGTGGTGTGTTTTCCCTGAAAACTTCAGTCTTTGCCCTGTAGTAGGTGCATTCTGGATTTGGAGTTTGGAACCTCCTCACCTCTTTACTGAGCATTTGGGAAATAATTTGCAGATTCGTTTTGAGGGTAGCAGTATTTGCAGTCTAACCCTGATACAATGAATTTTTTGCAGCAGTGAGATAGGTGTAAATTCTGAACCACCTCCCTACCCCCCTCAAGCTGGAATTGTGAAGATTCTTAATTACAGCATAGTAACAAAATCTACCTTTTAATTCCCTAATTCTAAACCACTAGGTGGGCTTTGTCTACAGTTTATAGGGAGAAAAGAGGAGAAAACTGTCAGTAACAATCCTGTCTTAAAATTTAACTATTGTCTTTTTCATTTCTCCCAGGAAGTGTAACTCTTCTCTAGCGTTGAGCAACAGATAGTCAAAATAGGAGTTAACTGCCAAAAATTGAGTAGATTAATCTGAAACATTTGTTATCTCAGTGTAGTATTTTGTGAAGGTTGTTTATCGAAATGACACTTGTAGTATTTTGTGAAGGTTGTTTATCAAAATGACACTTGCTATCTCATTGTGAATCAGAAATTTATGGTGGGTGGCTAATTCTTCTCTCTGGAGGTTGCTCATTTTTGCATTTATTATTCTAGCCGACTTGTGATTCAGAGCAGTCAGGTATGATTTCTCTGTTTTTTGTTGTTGTTGTTATTTTTGTTAAATTGAGATGGAGTCTCGCTCTGTATTGCCCAGGCTGGAGTGCAGTGGCACGATCTCGGCTCACTGCAACCTCTGCCTCCCGGGTTGAAGCGATTCTCCTGCTTTAGCCTCCCAAGTAGCTGGGATTACAGGCACATGCCACCACGCCCTGCTAATTTTTTGTATTTTTAGTAGAGATGAGGTTTCACCATGTTGGTCAGGCTGGTTTCGAACTCCTGACGTTATGATCCGCCCGCCTCAGCCTCCCAAAGTGCTGGGATTACAGGCGTGAACCACAGGTATTATTTCTATAAAAGTATTCCTGGCCAGGCGCGGTGGCTCATGCCTGTAATCCCAGCACTTTGGGAGGCCGAGGTGGGCAGATCACCTGAGGTCAGGAGTTGGAGAGCAGCCTAGCCAAAATGGTGTAACCCTGTCTCTACTAAAAATACAAAAATTAGCCGGGCATGGTGGTGGGCGCCTGTAATCCCAGCCACTCAGGAGGCTGAGGCTGGAGAATTGCTTGAACTCAGGAGGCAGAGGTTGCAGTGAGTGGAGATTGCACTGTTGCACTCTAGCCTGGGTAACAAGAGCGAAACTCCTTCTCAAAAAAAAAAAAAAAAAGAAAAGAAAAATTATCCCCATCATTTCCTCAAAACAAGGGGAAATGATACTGTTTTAGAACCAACAGTTAGGTTGAAGAATACAGCCAGTCTTTTTTGAGTAATAACATGGTACAATGCCTGTTAAATATTAATACATTACAAATTTTCTCCTTGTGGCTTTATTTTACTTAGAGATACATCTGTATATCTGATCATAATATTTTTAAGTTGGAACTGTGTCAGTTTCTTACCTGCTGACATTACTGGAAGCTGAGCTTTTATACATTATATGTATTCATTGAGAAAAGTAGTAGGCAGAAAGTAGAAATCAGCCAAATGAATAACTTAGTGGAGAAGAGAGAATATGATATCAAGTGCATGTGAGAAATTTGATATCCTTCAGAAGCTTGTCAGTTCGTCCAAGCTGAGTCTGAACTTTGGCAATCAGAACTTTTTTGAAGACCTAGCAAGTTCTCTGAATTTCGTAGAAAGAGGACAGGTGTTAGCACTGCCGTCACCAGCTTATACTAACAATTCATGAAGTTTAAGAAAAGACACTATTATGTACTCTGTATAGTATATATATATATATATATATTTATGATTGTGGTGTCATATAAGTATCTTACGTGATGTTCTTGGTCTCTAGAAATGTTTTTCCTCACATGGCCTCTGCCACTAATGCTGTGTCGGTACTGTCAATATTAAGGGGGCTGTTTGAGGTGGGCTAGTATAAGAAATAGTTTTAATGCTATTACTAGGAAGATAAACTAGATCACTCACTTTACTTTTATTTATCAGCCTGCAAGTAGGAAATTACTGTATAGTGAAAGCAGTCGTTAACTGTACATTTTCCTATCATGTGACAATGGAAAGTAACCACATGTTTTTACTTTGTGTTTAAAGTTTTTCTTTAAAGAGGTATTTCTATGAAGCATAAATTGTCAGTATTATCATACATGAGTTTAATTGAGTTTGAAAGTTAATTTTCAAATGTGAAATAATTGAAATGGGAAAATTTTAATGCATTTTTCTAAAATATAGGGAATTTTATCATTAAAAGGTAACAATCAGCCTCCTTGCTAGGATTTTTATTACTAAACTTGATTTGTCAAATTTGTAGGTTTCTCTGCTCTTCGTACCTGCCCTGTTTTGAAACAGTAGTTAATAGTTTTCAGAATCTGTCAAGTTGAAATTGAAATCAGGGGTGCATCTAGGGGTTCGTGCTTAATTGTTAAAGCAGCTAAAATTATAGCACCTGAAGTTATTTTAAACCACTTCATTAAGCAAAGCTATGAAGCTTATTTCATTTTTACTAATTTTAACAAACATTAAAATTTCCAACCGAATATGGATAAAATAAATACCCAGTGATAGGGTTGGTTTTTTATTATGTCTGTATGGCATCCAAGTTGGTGTGGGTATGGAATGGATATGAATAGGAGAAGGTAATGTAAATTTATCAAATATAAAGTAAATAATAATTTAGTATAAACATTTTATGATTTCAGTGCTTTACAAACCATAAGATGACACATTACAATTCTGGCCAATTCTCCATCATTTTTTCTCCAGAAGATGAATGCTTTTTATTAGGGCACAAAAACTTATTGAAGTTAGAGAAAAAGTTTCACTGAATTAAAAATTAAGTGATTAAAATTTTGTCTTCTAACCTGAAACAATACAGGTTAGTGCTTCCCAAAATAGGCGTTATAATTTGCTCCTGTTTTCCTTAAATTGCCATGTTTTAGGTATTCTTCTCAGTTAATAAGCTTTTTAAAATGAGGCACTCAAGCCATAATTCAGATTCACCTTCCTCGGTGCTTACACAGGAGCACTAATGAGAATCAATTTAAGTTTTGCAGCTGAATTGAATTTTATAAAATATGTAGCATTATTTCACCCCTTCTACATTCTGGCTGTGACTCTGCTGTTAACACTTGGCACGTAACTTCACCTTGGGGCTTTTCAGTTGCTTTGGCTCTAGGATCAGAGTGTTAGATTAAATATGAATTTGTCTACCAATGTTCAGTTTCTAAAACAAGCAAAAAGTACATTTATGTTATCACAAATGTCAGAGTTTTCTGTATGCATAATATGTGTATCTGCATATGTGTGCATAATGTGTACACAGGTACATACATGTAGGTATATGAGTGCATCAGAGAAATTACTGATTACTAGCAACTAATCATAGAGCAAATATGTTTTTTTTTTTTTTTTTTTGCCATTGCCATGTTTTCATGTAGTTACTTTAATACCTTGCTGGTATTAAAAGGATATAATGTCAGGAGAAAACACACCATTAAGCAGCTAACTACAGGCTGGGCGAGGTGGCTTATGCCTGTAATTCCAGCACATTGGGAGGCAAGGCAGGATAATTCCTTGAGGCCAGGAGTGCGAGACCAGTCTGGGCAACATTGCCAGACCTGATCTCTATAAAAGATACAAAAATTAGCCGAGTATGGTAGCATGCACCTGTGGTCCCAGCTACTCAGGAGGCCAAGGTGGGAGGATTGCTTGAGTCCAGGAGTTTGAGGCTGCAGTAAACCATGATCGTGCCACTGCACTCTATCCTGGGCAACTGACTGAGACCCTATTTCCAAAAAAGGCAGCTGACTACTTTGGAGTGCAGGGCTAAGCACAGTACTGGTTTTTATGTTTTTAAGATTTAGTTTATAGGATGTTTTTGTTCATAGACATTTAATTTTTCCCATTCAAATTTCTAGCACACAATGTATTTTAAATATTAATGTAACAGCAATCATAAAATCAGTATCTGAGAATTTAAAAACTAATCACAACATATATTTTTAATAATTTTTGAATAGTCTTTGTCTTTATTAAGATTATAGGGCCAGGTGCGGTGGTTCACGCTGTAATCTCAGCACTGTGGGAGGCCTAGGTGGGCGGATCACCTGAAGTCAGGAGTTTGAGACCAGCCTGACCAACATGGAGAAACTTCATCTCTACTAAAAATATGAAATAGCTAGGCGTGGTGGCACATATCTGTAATCCCAGCTACTCGGGAGGCTGAGGCAGGAGAAACACTTGAACCCGGGAGGCAGAGGTTGTGGTGAACCGAGATGGTGCCATTGCACTCCAGCCTGGAGAACAAGAGTGAAATTCCATCTCAAAAAATAAAAAGAGTACAAATACTGGCTGGATGCAGTGGCTAACGCCTGTAATCCCAGCACTTTGGGAGGCTGAAGTGGAGAGATCGCTTGAACCCAGGAGTTTGAGACCAGCCTCAGCAACACGACAAAACCCTGACTCTACAAAAAATATGAAAATTAGCTGGGCATGGTGGCGTGTGCCTGTAGTCCCAGTTACTTGGGAGGCTGAGGTGGGAGGATCACTTGAGCCCAGGAGATTGCAGTGAGCTGAGATTGTGCCACTGTACTCCAGCCTTGGTGACAGACCCTGTCTCAAAAAAAAAAGTAAAGTACAAATGCCATTTGGCAATTGTGCAAGTCATATTTTAGATGCTTCCTGATTTTTTTGTGTGTGATAAAATGTACGTAACGTCAAATTTGCCCTTTTAGTTTTTTTTTGTTGTTGGATTTTTTCTTCTTTTTTTTTTTTTTTTTTTAAAGTTTCATTCTGCTGCCCAGAGCTGGAGCGCAGTGGCATGGTCGTAGCTCACTGCAGCCTTGAACTCCTGGGCTCAAGTAGTCCTCCTGCTTCAGCCTCCCAAGTAGCTGGATCTATAGGTGCGCACCATGACACTTGGTAATTAATTTTTTTTTTTTTTTGTAGAGACTGGGGTCTTGCTGTGTTGCCCAGACTAGTCTTAAACTCCTGGCCTCAGGGTATCCTCCTGCCTCAGCCTCCCAAAGCAGTGGGATTACAGGCATGAGCCATCACACCTGGCCTGTTTTACCCATTGTTAAGTGTATTATTCAGTGGCATTGCGTACATTCACATTGTAATACAGCTATCCATCTGTCCATCCCCAGAACCTTTTCCTCCATCCCAAACTGAAACTCTGTTCCCGTTAAACAATCTTCCTCCCTTCTCCAGCCACTGGCAACCACCATTCTATGTTTTGTCTGTATGACTTTGACTATTTTAGCTGTCTCATCTAAGTGGAATCATACAATATTTGTCCTTTTGTGAGGGATTTATTTCACTTAGCATGATGTATTCCAGGTTTGTCCATGTTCTAGCATGTGTCAGAATTTCCTTCCATTGATTGACTGATTGACTGATTGAGACAGAGTGTTGCTTTGTCTCCCAGGCTGGAGTGCAGTGGCACGGTCTCGGCTCACTGCAACCCCTGCCTCCCGGGCTCAAGCCATTCTTGGGCTTTAGCCTCCCTAGTAGCTGGGACTACAGGCACACACTGCCACACCAGGCTAATTTTTGTGTTTTTAGTAGAGACAGGGTTTCACCATGTTGACCAGGCTGGTCTCGAACTCCTGACCTTAGGTGATCCACCCGCCTCAACCTCCCAAAGTGCTGGGCTTACAGCGGTGAGCCACTGCATCTGGCCAAAAAGTTACCTGAATCTGCTGAAATTTGGAGAGTAAGAGCATGGGAAATGAGAAACACAATATTCAGGATTTGAGTTTTTTTTTTATTCAATGGCTTTTTTGTTTTGAGACGGAGTGGCACGCTGTTGCCCAGACTGAAGTACAGTAGCGCGATCTTGGCTCACTGCAACCTCTGTTTCCCAGGTTGAAGTGATTCTCCTGCTTCAGCCTCCCCAGTAGCTGGGATTACAGGCGTGTGCCACCGTACCCAGCTAATTTTTGTATTTTTAGTAGAGATGGGGTTTCCCTGGTCTGTTGGCCAGGCTGGTCTCGAACTCCTGATCTCAAGTGATCGCCTGCCTTGGCCTCCCAAAGTCTTGGGATTACAGGCATGAGCCACCACGCCCATCCTTCCTTTTAGAGGCTAAATTATATTACCTTCTATATGTCACATTTTGTTTTTCCATTTATCTGTCAGTGGACATTTAGGTTACTTCTGCTGTGAACATGGGAATACAAATATCTGTTTGATTCCTTGCTTTTAGTTCTTTTGGGTATATACCCAGAAGTAGAATTGCTGGATCATAGGTAATTCTGTGTTTAATTTTTTGAGGCATCCCCATGCTTCTCTGATGTTTTAAGATTTACAATTGCATGTTTTTATATGTATGACTAGGTGAATTGAGCCTGGATGTCTGGGGTTTTAACTTTTCTAATACCTTTAAGAGCTCTATTCCTGAAAAAGGGCACATTATTAAATATTTTCAGTTTCTCGCACCCAGGTGAATTAGCTCTTATTGTTGAATTTTATCATCTTTGATTTCTCCAGGAATTTTCTATCTTGGTTCTATAGTAGTTGTTGTTGTTGTTTGAGACAGAGTCTCACTCGGTCACCCAGGCTGGACTGCAGTGGTGTGATCTTGGGTCGCTGCATCCTCTGCCTCCTGGGTTCACATGATTCTTATCCTTCAGCCTCCCCAGTAGCTGGGATTACAGGTGTGCGCCACCACACCGAGCCAAGTTTTGTATTTTTTAGTGAAGATGGAGTTTCACCATGTTGGCCACGGTGGTCTCGAACTCCTGGCCTCAAGTGATCTGCTCTCCCTGGCCTCCCAGAATGTTGGGATTATAGGTGTGAGCCACTGCACCTGGCTGATTCTGTAGATGTTAAGCTGGAATTGTAAAGAAAAGTAGCAAGCTGTTCAAATGATAAAATAATAGACTCCAACCAAATTTAACAAGTCATCGCCCTTTGAGCTGTAAGTTTTAAAATCTTTGTCAATATCTCAGAACTGTTGGGGCCACGGAATTTATCTACTATATTAAGTGGGGATTTAGTGGCATAGACTATCAAGTATGGTCACCAGTTTAAGTAATTTTATGATATTTATAAAGCAACAAAATATAAATTTACTTTCCTCAAAAGAATTTAAAAATTAGAAGTCTAGCTTTCCCTAGTGGACTTTGGAGGAGAGAAAATGTAAGGCAAAAATGGTCTCTTGTCTCTTGGTTTTTGAAGCTCAAAATGTTTTCCATCTAATTCTTTCCTGGAAAACATTCTTACGGCCATGAAAATCTCATTAATCTAAAAACAGAGCTGGGAATTGCGTGAATGTGAGAAGAGGAGCTAAAAAGTGGTCTTGAAAAATACCATGTTCACTGATAGAAATGGCTGCAATCCATTGTGACCAGCTGCATTTGGGAATGCTTCTGGCTTAAACATCAGAGGCAAAGTGCTTTTCTGGAATAAGCTCTCATGATTTGGAAGAATGTTTTTAAAAAATCTGTTCAACATATGAATTTGGATGATTCTTTAAAAAATCGATTTTGAATTTTCTTCTAAAGGTAACTTTTAGTCAGAAACTAATGGAAATAGTTTACAAATTAAAAATGCATAAAATTAAGAAAGTAGTTATCAACCTAAATACTTGGGGGGGGTGTGTTTTAAACAATTTCTCCCTTTTTTGGTATTATTATTTATTTATTTTTTGAAATGGATTCTCACTCTTGTCGCCCAGACTGGAATGCAGTGGCACGATCTTGGCTCACTGCAACCTCCACCTCCTGGGTTCAAGTGATTCTCCTGCCTCAGCCTCCTGAGTAGCTGGGATTACAGGTGCTCATCACCATGCCTGGCTAATTTTTGTACTTGTAGTAGAGACAGGGTTTCGCCATGTTGTCCAAGCTGGTCTCGAACTCCTGACCTCAGGTGATCTGCCCACCTCGGCCTCCCAAAGTACTGGGATTACAGACAGGCGTGAGCCACTGCGCCTGGCAGTGTACATTTTAAAAAATGTATTTCCCGTGGCTTATTAGAAAAAAAACTGTTAATTTTATGTCACCAGATACACCTTTTGTAAGGCATTGCCTGTAGACCTTCCTATAGGGAGACCTGATTGCTTTGTTTTCAAAGGACTGAGTCCTCATCCATCCACCCATCCATCCATCCGGTTAATTAATATTTGGTTGCCAGTTGTGTTTTAGGCACCTTGCTAGGGATATAATAGGGGAACAGAATAGACATGAGGCACTTGTTCTAATCAAGTTTACAGTCTAGGGACAGCCAAAGAAATGACCACACTGACACCCACAGACTCACATATGGTGGCAGGTTGCCATGAGGGCTTATCAAGGGGCTCTAGGTGATATTGGAGATGGAGAGAGCAAGTCAGACCTCTCTCCAGAAATGTGGATAGTAATTTATTTGTACACTTGTCTTCTTTACAACATCTAAAAGTTCCCCTAGTGTAAGGCCTGGTTTTATTCATTAGTGTCATCAGAGTTTAGAACAATGCCTAGAATGTGGTAAGCCTTCAGGTCATTGGGTATTGATTCATTCCCTTGTGTGGTATTAGAATTAGGGAAGGCGGTGCAGGCCTGGTGGCGATAGGGAAACTGCAGCTTCTGGTGGCTGTCACGTTGGACACCTGATGGTGGGATAACTACCTGAATGTTCACCTAAGGGTTAAGGTTTCAGATACTCATGGACATTCTAGATATTCAAGTCTACATAGACAGCAGTGGACTTTCAGTCCACATTTAGTGGATGATTCTTGGATGAGAAAAGAAATTGTGGGCTGGGTGCAGTGGCGCATGCCTGTAATCCCAGTGCTTTGGGAGGCCAAGATGGAGAATCACTTAAGCCCAGGAGTTTGAGATCAGCCAGGGCAACATAGCAAGTCCCATCTCTTTAAAAAAAATTGTGATGAATGGCTTTATTCCTTGGTTTGAAACATTTTATTAGTAGTTTCTTTCTTTGTAGTGTAGCTGAAAGGAATATAAAGATCATTTTATTATAATGATCTAATTAGTATGCTATCATTTTTAGGAGGTTTTCTCAGTTTTTAAATTCAGATATTTTTGGAGTTGTGCTATTTTGCCTTGCTGTTAGAGCCACCAGGAAAGTATTTTGCTGTAAAAAAAAATTTTGGGGCTGGGCATGGTGACTCATGCCTGTAATCCTAGCACTTTGGGAGACCAAGGCAGGTGGATCGCTTGAGCCCAGGATTTAAGACCAGCTTGGGAAACATGGTGAAACCCTGCCTCTAGAAAATAATACAAAAATTAGCTGGACATGGTGGTGTGTGCACCTGTAGTGCCAGCTACTTGGGAGGCTGAGTTGAGAGGCTCACCTGAGGCTGGGAGGTGTGCCACTGCACTCCAGAAGTGCAGGAAATATCTATATATATTTAAAATATATATGGATATTTCAGAAATAAATATATATATTTGAAATACATATAAATATATA
>NW_012114932.1:7951544-7960562 GCF_000951035.1 Colobus angolensis palliatus | reverse complement strand
GGCTCACTGTAGCTTTGACCTCCCTGGCTCAAGCAATCCTTCCACCTCAGCTTCCCGAGTAGCTGACTACAGGCAGGTGCCACCACGCCTGGCTACTTTTTGTATTTTTTGTAAAGATGGGGTCTTCATAGGTTGCCCAGGCTGGTCTTGGACTCCTGGGCTCAAGTGATTCACCTGCCTTGGCCTCCCAAAGTGCTGGCATTATAGACGTGAACCACTGTGCCCGGCCGATACTTCATTTTTATTAACTCATTTCCAAGAGGTGGTAAGAGAAGGTGCCAGTCTCCTCCCCACCCCTGCCATTCCTTTCTAAAATTATAAAAGATTATAAGGGAAAAGCAGTGAACATGCCTATTAGCATTTTGGAATTTATCCTCTAAGTATTGCTTATTTGGTTAAGTCTGAAGTTTCATAGTCAGAAAATCTTTAGAGTGTGGTTGGGCTACACAGCTAGACTAGTTTTGATGCACGTAATGTCAATTGCTTTGAACATGTAGTGTCAAATTGCTTTGAATATGTAGTATCAATTGCTTTGGACGTGAGAGAATGTCTGAATTGCTTTAAGAATATGTTTTAGTCAAATGCCTGTCTTAAAACTGATACCTGTGAGCTTTAGGCACAAGGCAACATGAGTTGTTGATTTTTCCTTTTCTTGGTGAAATTTAACTGGCTCTGTTCCTTTCTCTTTCTTAAAAATAATAAAACAATCTGTATGACTGTATTGGCCAAATGACCCATTTTTTTCTCTCCTACCATCCTGTCTTATAGGAAGAGTCCTCTCTTCTCCTCAGGTACCTACAAATCTGTCCCTTTTCTTGTTCTGGAAATCGGCAGTCATCAGAGAGGAGCTCTCCCCCCCCTCCCTGCCCCTGAACCATCCTCGCCACAATCCTTGCCATCTTTCCTGCCCGCCAGCCTTGATGCAGTGCCTTCCTGGTCTTCAGGGCCATCCTTCCCTTGGGCTTCTCTTCGTACTCAGGATCTCACTCCATCCCTCATTTCTCCTTTCTCCCGTATGCCAAGGTTTGCCTGTCTCCTGGCTCTTGCCCTACAATCTTTAAACATGCCCAGATGTCTAATATTCTAAAAGTGAAGCTGTTACCTTCTCTTCAGAAGGAAGTTGCTTTAAAGGAGTCTGGTGCAGTCTCCTTTTTATCCCCTATTCACTCCTCTGTTTACCAAAGCCTATGTTTTTGCCTGTCTCATTTCCACTGGAGATAACTCTTGGAGCTTGTCAGTGGCCTTCTTCTATTTGCCAAAGCAGTTGGTGTTTTCAGCCCTTGTCTTTCTTGTCCTTTCTTTTGTACCCATCCCATTCCCTGAAACACATTCTTCCCTCGGTTTCAGTTGCTGCCACCCTTTTCTGTGCCCCCTCTCCACCCTTGGTCGTTTTTTGCCAGCTCCTCTTCCCTGGCCTCCTTCGCCTTCAATAAATGTTGTTTTTCTCCCAGTGAGGGTTCTCATTTATTACTTTGATTGTAATGACCACTTATATGATGATAACTCCCACTATTTAAATTATTTTATTTATTTATTTTTAGAGACAGGATCTGCTTCTGTTACCCAGGTTGGAATAGAGTGGTGTAATTATATCTTACAGCAGCCTCGAACTCCTGGGCTCAGGCAGTCTTCCTGCCTCAGCCCCCTGAGTAGCTGGTACTACAGGTGCTATTTAAATTCTAACCTACAGGCCAGGTGTGGTTGGCTCACACCTGTAATCCTGGCACTTTGGAAGGCCAAGGCGGGCGGATCATGAGGTCAGGAAATCGAGACCATTCTGGCTAACACGGTGAAACCCCATCTTTACTAAAAATACAAAAAAATTAGCTGGGCGTGGTGGCGGGTACCTGTAGTCCCAGCTACTCGGGAGGCTGAGGCAGGAGAATGGCATGAACCCGGGAGGAGGAGCTTGCAGTGAGCTGAGATTGCACCACTGCACTCCAGCCTGGGCGACAGAGTGAGACTCCATCTCAAAAAAAAAAAAAAAGATTCTAACCTACAACTGCTTTCTTGTACTTAAACTGTTATTAATTAGCTACTTTCTCTCTCTTTCCCTCTTTCTTTCCTTTCTCTCTCTCTCTCTCTCTTTCTTTGTTTCTTTCTTTCGACAGAGTTTCACTCTTGTCGCGTAGGCTGGAGTGCAATGGTGAAATGGCGTGTTCTTGGCTCACTGCAAGCTCCGCCTCCCGGGTTCTGGCCATTCTCCGGCCTTAGCCTCTGGAGTAGCTGGGACTACAGGCGCCCGCCACCACGCCCAGCTAATTTTTTGTATTTTTAGTGGAGACAGGATTTCATCGTGTTGGCCAGGCTGGTCTTGAACAACTGACCTCAGGTGATCCGCCCATCTCGGCCTCCCAAAGTGCTGGGATTACAGGCATGAGCCACCGCGCCTGGCCCTTTTGTTTGTTTGTTTGTTTATTGGTTTGTTTTTTTCTGAGACAGGGTCTCACTCTGCCACCCAGGCTGGAGTGCAGTGGCACAATCTCAGCTCACTGCAACCTCCACCTCCCGGGTTCAAATGATTCTTGTGCCTCAGCCTCCCAAGTAGCTAGGACTACAGGCATGTGCCACCACCCCTGGCTAATTTTTGTATTTTTAGTAGACAGGGGGTTTCACCCTGTTGGCCAGGTTGGCCTCCAACTCCTGACCTCAACTGCTCTGCCCACCTTGGACTCCCAAAGTGCTGGGATTACAGACGTGAGATACCGCGCCCAGCCTGCTACTTTTTTATTGAACATCTTCATCTCTGTTTCCCACAGGAATCTCAAACTCACCACAACCAGATAGAGTCACATCTTCACTCACGTTGTTTATTTTCTATCCCATATCTTAGTTAATCTCCCTATTATGTATCTAGTGTCCAAGGAACTTTGTTCACCCCTGTGATCTTGGTGAACTTCTTATTCAAGTACCAGTTTACATTTTACTTTCTCTGTATCTAATCACTAATGTTGGCAGATAGCTAACCACTCCCCTTCTCCTCTGTGCAGCCACTGTTCCGTGTACATTGCTCTACTTGACACATGTTGTTGTGATTGTTGTTTGCATGTTTGCCCTGTTCTGGAGGGCAGGGACCATATTATCCATCATAGTACCCCAGTGCCTATAACAGCCCCTATCATCAGTAGATACTCAAGAAACATTTGTTAAATCAATTTTAGTTTCAATCCCAGCATTTATGAGTAACTGCAGTGGTTTATATATTATAATGGACTGTTTAAGTAGATAATAGATTTATTTATTTATTCATTTTTTGAGACAGAGTCTTGCTCTGTCACCAGGCTGGAGTGCAGTGGTGTGATCTCGGCTCACTGCAACCTCCGCCTCCAGGGTTCAAACAATTCTCTTGCCTCAGCCTCCCGAGTAGCTGGGACCACAGGTGGGGGTCACCATGCCCAGCTAATTTTTGTATTTTTAGTAGAGACGGAGTTTCACCATGTTGGCCAGGATCGTCTTGCTCTCTTGACCTCGTGATCCCGCCTGCATCAGCCTCCCAAAGGGCTGGGATTACAGGCATGAGCCAAGGCGCCTGGTCCGATAGATTTATTTTTATCCTTTTCATTTTTATTGTACAGAACTTTGAGAATTTTTTAATCTTTTTTTTCTGTAAGCCCAATATAGTAAGAACCCAAGGAAAATGTTATAAAAAACTTCTTGTATGTTTTGAAGATAGTTCAAACATTTTTTGATTCATACTTTAAAGGCATGAAAAGAATATTAAGCCTTTTTGTGTAATATGCCAGCAAGTCTAGACCATCACTCCTTGTTTAATGTACATGATTGAAAATATATTAAAACATCCTCTGTGATAAATGCCTTATTAATTAGACATGAAGCTTTTTTGGTTCTTATCTTTAATAACTTACATTTTCCAGTTATAAAATGACTTTATATTGTAGGAAATTTGGAAAATGCAACTAACCAAAGAAGATATTTAAAACCATTCACAATTTCACCACAAGGAGTAACCACTGTTGATGTCCTGATATCTTTTCCCTCTGTTTCTCTGCCAATATATAGCAAATATATAGAGAGCCTAATCTATATAGGTACCATCTGTCCTAACAATATATTGCAACTTCATGGTTTTATAAATTATTTAAACTTTTTTCTTTTTCTTTTATTTACTTTTTTTTTCTTTTTTAAACAGGTCTCACTCTCACCCAGGCTAAAGTGCAGTGGCGTGATCTCAGCTCACTGCAGCCTTAACTTCATGAGCTCAAGTGATCCTCCCACCTCAGCCTCTCAGGTAGTGGAAACTACAGGCGCACACCACCATGCCTGGCTTAATTTTTGTATTTTTGTAGAGATGGGGTTTTACCATGCTGCCCAGGCTGGTCTTGATCTCCTGGACTCGAGATCCACCCACCATGGCCTCCCAAAGTGCTGAGCCATTGCCCCCAACTTCTTCTATAATATATTTTATCAAAAAAAAATTTTTTTTATGAGACAGGATCTCTGTTAAACAGCCTGGAGTGCAGTGGCACGATCTTGGCTCACTGCAGCCTCGACCTCTTGGGCTTAAGTGATCCTCCTACCTCAGCCTCCCCAATGGCAGGGACTACAGGCTCACGCCACCATGCCCAGCTAATTTTTTTTTTTTTTTTTTTTTGAGACGGAGTCTAGCTCTGTTGCCCAGGCTAGAGAGCAGTGGCACGATCTCAGCTCACTGCAAGCTCTGCCTCCTGGGTTCACGCCATTCTCCTGCCTCAGCCTCCTGAGTAGCTGGGACTATAGGCGCCCGCCACCTCGCCTGGCTAAAGTTTTTTCTTCCAGTAGAGACGGGGTTTCACCATGTTAGCCAGGATGGTCTTGAACTCCTGACCTCATGATCTACCTGCCTGGGCCTCCCAAAGTGCCGGGATTACAGGCGTGAGCCACCGCGCCCGGCCTCATGCCTAGCTGATTCTTTATATTTTTATAGACATAGGATCCCAGCATGTTGCCAGGCTGGGTCTTCTGTAATATTTTTAATGGTTTCATAGTATTAGGTACATAAACCTTTATTGATGGATCTTTAATTTTTTTGTTCTTTATTTCTTTCTTTTTTTGAGATGGAGTCTCCCTCTGTTGCCTAGTCTGGAGTGCAGTGGTGTGATCTCTGCTCACTGCAACCTCTGCCTCCCGGGTTCAAGCGATTCTCCTGCCTCAGCCTCCTGAGTAGATGGTGTTACAGGCGCCCACCACCATGCCTGCCTAAGTTTTGTATTTTTAGTAGAGATGGAGTTTTTTTGCCACATTGGCCAGGCTGGTCTCGAACTTCTGACCTCAGTGATCTGCCCTCCTCAGCCTCCCAAAGTGCTGGGATTACAAGAGTGAGCAACTGTGCCTGGTCCTGATTTTTTTTCTTTGTAAATAATGCTACAGTGAATATAAGTATTGCTAACATTTTAAAAATATTAGATATTTTAACAGGTGAATGAATGCAGAGGGGATTAATATACAAGCTGATTAGCAAACTGAAGAAAGGGCATTACAATCACTGTTAGATGAAGTCCCCCCAGAAATTTACTCTGAAAATAAGATTCTGAGTCATGACAGAGATTCTTTACTTGGCCAAACTTTAATCAGACTTCTGAACCTTCTGCTGGGTCCATCTGTGCACTTCCTTGTAAAATTCGGTTTTAGCAAGAACCCTCCACCCTTGATATCTGATCAGGTTCCTCATCCTCCACCATCCCCCGGGTGGTGTCTGACCACCCTGGCTTGTCTTCAGCGACAACCCTGTTAGTTTGGTTTAGCCAGAATCCCCTCTGCCCCTGAGGTTTCCTCTGAGTACTTGTCCACCCACTGACCCTGACCCTGCTCCTTGGCTATAATCCCCCTTGTCCTTGCTGTATTCAGAGTTGAGCTTGAGCTGTCTTCCCCACGGCAAGACCATCTTTCGGTGGTCCTTGTAACTACCACGGAGGTGCTGAATAAAGTCTTCCTTATCATGCTTTAACGAGTATCACTGAATAATTTTTTCTTTAAACAGCCTGAGCCTGGGTTTGGCTTCCTGCAGAGTTTATAAGAGCTTTTTCTTTTTCTTCTTTTCTCTTTTTCTTTCTTTTTTGAGATGGAATTTTGCTCTTTTTGCCCAGGTTGGAATAAAGTGGCACAATCTCGGCTCACTGCAACCTCCGCCTCCTGGGTTCAAGTGACTCTCCTGCCTCAGCCTCCCAAGTAGCTGGGATTATAGGAATGTGCCACCACGCCCGGCTAATTTTTTTGCATTTAGTAGAGACGGGGTTTCACCATGTTGGTCAGGCTGGTCTCAAACTCCTGACCTCAGGTGATCGACCCGCCTTGGCCTCCCAAAGTGTTAGGATTACAGGTGCGAGCCACCGCACCCAGCCCATAAGAGCTCTTTCAAAGGGAAGCCACTGAGCGAGGCCTTGTGCGAGCACTGGAAATAGGCCTTAGCCAGGCTGATGGCTTAGTAGGGCTATAGTAGGGACCAGATGTGGGCTCCTGGATGGCAGGAATTTGTTGGGGGATTAGGCTCTTCACTTTCTGCCTCTGAGCCCACAGGTATTTCTCAGGTGTGGGTGGAAGGAGAACACTCCTAAGGGGATGGAATTAGGACCCTCAGCTGAAGAGGCAGCAGAACATCCTTAGGGTAGGGGCCAGATAAACCAAGTATGGATAAGAGCTAGGCCAGGCCCACAACTAGATATCCGGGGTTTCCCCTCACTCTGGGGATTCCTTTGCTAATTTTCTGTTTCTAATGTCTTTGCTAATGTCTTCCTCTTCCTTGGTTTTTTAATTTTGGTGGGCTACACCCCTGGTGGCTTCCTGAGAAGTGGTGCATGGGAAATCAATTTACATACTGGTATATTTAAAAATGTCCTTATTGTACTCCTACTTTTGATTGGCTAGTTACAGAATTGGGGATTGGAAATAATTTTCCTCCAGAACTTTTGGGCATTTCTCTGTTGTCTTTTGGATGCTTATGTTGTGATAGAGAAGTCAAAATCATTCTGATTCCTGCTCTTTTGTTTATTACCTGATATCTTTTGTTACCAAAGTTCTAAAATTTCATGATGATGTGCTTTCATAGGTTCTCTTTTGTCTGCAGATCAGAAATTTTCCAGAATTGTCGGGCTCTCATTAGGCCTTTCAGTGCTGTAAGACTTCCTTAAATTCTTTTTTTTTGAGACAGAGTCTTGCTCTGTTGCCCAGGCTGGAGTGCGGTGGCATGATCTCAGCTCACTGTAACCTCTGCTTCCCGGGTTCAAGTGATTCTCCTGCCTCAGCCTCCTGATGTAGCTGGGACTACAGGCCGGCCTCCCCTACCACACCTGGCTAAATTTATTTTTCTATTTTTAGTAGAGATGAGGTTTCACCATATTAGGCTGGTCTTAAACTCCTGGCCTCAAGTGATCCTACTGCCTTGGCCTGCCAAAGAAATTCTTTATTTTCTCTATCTCTGTTTTCTTTTTTTAGAACTTCTGTTTCAGTGTTCGACCTCCCGGACCAATTCTCTTAATAGTCTTTTTTTTTTTTTTTTTTTTTTTTTGAGACCAAGTCTCACTCTGTCACCCAGGCTGGAGTGCAGTGGCATGATCTCAGCTTACTGCAACCTCTACCTCCCAGGTTCAAGTGATTCTCCAGCCTCAGCCTCCCGAGTAGCTGGGGTTACAGATGTGCACCACCAGACTCAGTTAATTTTTGTGTTTTTAGTAGAGTTGGAGTTTCACCATGTTGTCCAGGCTGGGTTTGAACCCCTGGGCTCAAATGGTTGCCTTCCTCGGCCTCCCAAAGTGCTGGAATTACAGGCATGAGCCGCTGTGCCTGGCCAACATTCATCTTTTATCTCCTATTTTCTTAACAGTTTTATTTTCTAGGAGATAGTCTTAACTTATTTTCTAACTCTTTTATTGAAGCTTAAATTTTTGCTGTTTTTATTTCCAAAGTTCTTTTTCTCAAGCTTTATTTTTTTTGGATAGCATCTTGTTTTTGTTATAGAACAGAATATCATTTATTATCTAAGGATATTAGTTACTATTTTTTAACCTTTGCTACGTTGTTTTCTCTAGGTTGGTTTTCTTCTCTGTTTGGTTTTGGTCTTTGTCTTTCATGTTTAAGAGTGGGGAGCTAGAAAGTTGTTGAAAGCTGAGATAGTGGGTGGGGCCTGTTGACTGCTAACTTCACTGTAAGGTTTTCCTGACTTGGCCACTTTCTGGGAGCTCCTGGTGTCTCTCTTGTACTTTAGGAAATATAACTAGCTAAGTCTCAGAGGGTAAAGCCTGACTTGCCAGCATAAGAAATGCTGATTAGGGGTTGAGGGCTGGGGTCCACCTGTTTACTCTGCTCTGTTTTGAAACCATGCCTTCAAAACCCATCCAGTCACCAGCCTATACAGCCCATCTCTCTTAACCTCACTGGAAGGTGTGTTTAACCAGTCCCCTGTTGATGACAAGGAGTGGTTTCTAACTTTTCCACTATTACAAAAGCTATAATCTTTATGAACATGCTTTCAAATTAATCTTGTGTAAGATGACAGCAAACATGAGGGGAAAAATAAACATTTAAATAAAAAATCTTGTGTAAATGTTTCTGCAGGATAGATTCCTAGAAATAGAGTTGCCCAAAGTAAATGGTATGTATGAATTTTGAAGTTTATTTGATGTTGCCAAATTGCTGATCTCCACCTGTAATGTATGAAAGGTTGTATGCATTTATATTCATTTTAGCACTCTCCAGGAGTGCCATTTCCTGCCCATGCCAGCATTGTTTCTTGTCTTTTTTTTTTTTTTTGCTAATTCGATGGGCAAGAAAACTGTCACTTGTGTTTGAATGATTTCTATTTGTTTGATTATTAGTAAGAATGACATACTTCTGGGAATTGCTGTTTGTAACATTTTCTCATTTTGACATAAATGCTTGAAATTTGGTTGTAATTTTCTGTATTTGTTTTGGGGCTTGATAAGAAAATGTGACAGAAAAAATAAATTTATTTTTATTTTATTTTTATTTTTTATTGAGATGGAGTCTCGCTCTGTTGCCCAGGCTGGAGTGCAGTGGCCAGATCTC
>NW_012114932.1:7923020-7951469 GCF_000951035.1 Colobus angolensis palliatus | reverse complement strand
GAGTAGCTGGGACTACAGGCACCCGCCAGCTCGTCCAGCTAATTTTTTGTATTGTTTAGTAGAGACCGGGTTTCACCGTGTTAGCCAGGATGGTTTTGATCTCCTAACCTCGTGATCTGCTTGTCTCAGCCTCCCAAAGTGCTGGGATTACAGACTTGAGCCACTGCGCCGGGCCGATTTATTTGTTTATGTATAGCCACTTCAGGATGTTTATCTGTAATGAGTTTCTATTCAGAATGATTTTTTGCACAGTTTTGAATGTGTTAGTTTACATGTTAGTCTTACAGTATTCCTATATGAATGGTCACATTTTGACTTTATCTCTAATTTTGTTTTTTCTTTTTATGTCTAATTTTTAATGTAATAACCATTTGCATAATACTATGTATTTGACAGAATGCTTTCACATACATAATCTTATAACGAACAGTTTATGAGGCTGGTTGTATTTTGCAGATGAGGAAACTAAAGCCTTAAGAAGTTAAGAGACTTGCCCAAGTTTCTAGTATATTGCTTCAATAATAATAGGAAGGGCAAGGGGTCTCAGGCTCAAGTTCTCATCCTGCAATGGATTTATTCAGTTCTTGTGTCTGTCTTATCAGCTGCAAAATAATGATTATTTCCCCTTTCTATATTAGCAGGTAACATCTAAAAGCTAATTATGTTCTTAGATAATAGCAATATTATTATTTTCTTAATCTAGAAATGAGCACAGAAGCGGAGCAACAGCTTCTCCATCACGCCAGAAATGGCAATGCTAAAGAAGTACAACAACTATTAGAGACCATGGCGAGGAATGAAGTGATTGCTGACATTAATTGCAAAGGTAAACTTTGAATGGATTTTGTAGCTTTCTCGTATGAGTCTGCACCACTCTTAGCATTTATGTAATGCTAACCTTTCTGATCTATCATGTAATTAATCTCTCTCATGCTAGGAAGAATCCCACAGATTGGAGGAAATGTCTCTCCTAGTCCCCTCTAAGTCAGAGAAAGTGAGGTCCATTCTTAAAATTGTTATAGATCCCAAATATTACAAGCCACAAGGGTGACCCTAGCCCACAGGATATATCCTATGATAATTTTTTTTCTTCTTGAAGACATTGCAGTTGACCTAGCAGGTTTGAGTGTTTACTGTGTGCTCTGGAGATAATGATGAAGAGGCAGACGGGATCCCTGCCCTCATTGAGCTTAGTCTGTAGATTAATAGATCAGACTAGTCTGCATTACAAAATATGCACCAGGATGTGGAAGTGCAGGTGTCATGGGGGAGGTGTGGAACTGGAACTGGAAGAATCAGCTTCTTGGAGGAAACCATTCTAAGGTGAAATGTGAAAGAGTAGGAGTTAACTAGGTGACAATAGAGAAGAAAAAATGGTTCAAGGAAGAAGAAACAACATAGCAGCCAAGTCATAATGTGCCTTGGGTAGCAAAGGGGCCAATACATCACAATCTTGTATCAAATGTGCAGAGAAATCAAACGTGTTCTCTAAAATGGCTCTGGTATTGTAATAAACCCCTTCATGTTCTCGGAGGTGTCGGGAGAGTAAATGTTAGTCTTTGGGTACTTCTGTCTTTTTTGTTTGTTTGTTTGAGACAGGGTTTTGTTCTGTTGCTCAGGCTGGAGCGCAGTGGCTTGCTCACAGCTCCTGGCAGCCTCAGACCTCTGGGCTCAAGCTTTTGTCCCACCTCAGCCTCCAGAGTAGTTGGGACTACAAGCACACGCCACCACGCCTGGCTAATTTTTTTATTTTTTGTAGAGAAGGAATCTTGCTGTGTTCCCCAGGCTGGTCTTGAACTCCTGGTCTCAAGCGATCCTCCCATCTCGGCCTCTCAAAATGTTGGGATCACAGGTGTGACCCACTGCATCTAGCCATACTTTTTTTAGTAGCCCTTTTGATAAAGTCTTGATCTCCCTTCCCCTGCATTTCCTCTAACTTGGCGTTCGAGTGTAGAGGCGAGCCTTGCTGTGTGTTTGTGCGGTGGAGAGGGCAGGGTTTCCTCAAATCTATGACTCGGCTTTGGTGCCTCAGCCACCCTTGTCTTCCTGGTGCTCCTTAAGCATTGGAAGCTGACGTGAAACTCAGGTAAAAAGTCAACGAATCAGGCCTCTCAGTGTGTCGTGTGGTATAGTAAGCCTCCTTGGCTGTATCAGGAGACTCTCATGTGGCTCGTGTTACCCTCCGTCACATCTTCATCTGGCACCTGGCCTAGGCTTGCTGGTTCAATGCAGACACACTCCTGTTCTCCTCTTGGGAGAGTGGCATGTGGGAGCCAAGGCCATGGCGGAAACTAGAATAGCTCTGGTTACCCAAAATGTAGCCTTCCCTCAGGACACCTGACTGAGTCTACTTTGATGCGGCACCTGGCAGGGGAGTGCTAAGGTGGGCGACCTAGACGGGGTCTCTTCCTGCATCCGGAAGCAGCTTGCCTGTTCTCCGTGTCTCCTCAGTGTATCCCACTTTCTGAGTGTAAGATCCAGAGCCACGCGTCTCAGCTTTTGTCTTTTCTCCTTCCACAGTTCCTCAGTCCCAGAAAGAGCCGGCTTCAGATGGATATTTTATTCTTTTTGCCAATTCCTCCTCTTGTACCAGGGCAGCAAACCTCATGACCTCACCCTCAGTGGGGGAAGAAATAGCATCTTTGCAATAGGGAAGAGACTGTGATCTGAGGATCTGGGTTGTCTAGAGACTGAGTTGGAAACAGGAATCTTAAAATGTCTTCGTTACGGAGAATGATCTGAGGAAAAAAAAATTTAAAAAATAAAAAATGTATAAAATTTCCCCCTATTCTTCAGCAAAGACTGGCTCTTTATCTTTACCTCAGGATTCTATTTTGAGTGCCAAAACATTTGATCATCCTCAGTGACCCTTTTTCTGTCTCCCCTTCCCACCTCCACCCGTGGTTGCCTCAGGCCAATTAGGAGAAAGTCGTCTACTTGGAAATGTAAAGCTGAGAAATATGTTAATTTTTTTTTCAATTTTCACCTCATTATACCTGTCAGTTAGACTTTATCTTAAGGGTAGTTTGAAGGGTTGATGCACAAGGTGACATAGTCAGTTGATGTGCAGTTCTCAAAGGAATGGGGAGGGGTGGGCAAGACCAGGCGTGAATAGTGTTTCCATGTGGGGGGTTCCTTCCTGGCATTTCTGGGTTTTCTTTCCTTTCTTTCTTGTTTTTCCAAATCGTGACAAATTGGGAAAATGGTATAAATTACTGTAATTCTCCTGTAAGAATTAAAGGTTAACAGTCAACACAGAGATGTTACTGTTCGGAAGGAATCCACTGATGTCAAGTTGAAAGTGAGGGAAAGAAGGGCTGATGTGAGTGGAAAGTGAAAGTCAGCTTTTTTAGGGTCTGGGAGAGGAGGATAGAATTAGTTTTGCTTGTAGCTGATGTTGTGTTACAAGTATGTGTTCCTGGTCCTGTCTGTTGCTAGTGTGAGTCATTCTTGCAAATAAAATAAGTATTAATATGTATATATGTCCAGGCACGGTGGCTCGTGCCTGTAATCCCAGCACTTTGGGAGGCTGAGGTGGGCGGATCATGAGGTTAGGAGATCGAGACCATCCTGGCCAACATGATGAAACCCCGTCTCTACTAAAAATACAAAAATTAGCTGGGCATGGTGGTGTGCGCCTGTAGTCCCAGCTACTCGGGTGGCTGAGACAGGAGAATAGCTTGAACCCGGGAGGCGGAGCTTGCAGTGAGCCAAGATCGTGCCACTGCACTCTAGCCTGGCGACAGTGTGAGACTCTGTCTCAAAAAATAAAATAAAAATTACTATGTATATACATAATATACTTTTTGTAAATTCTATGAGTGATGTTCCAAAAAATAATAAATTTTGGAAGCAAACTAAGTACTTACATTGGCAGTCTCAACACACAGTTCTGTGTACTGCTGTCACTTTACTAGGTGGTCCAAATGTGAAGTTTTTTGAATATTTCCCAGTAATACCTGCTGGTGTTTTAGTGTTTTAATATTCTATATAGTGTACTGTTCTTTGTAAAATACTCCAAAGCTTGACGTTTCTTATTCATTGAACACATCCTTTTAGATATCGATAAGTTGTGAAAGAGTATAAAACTTGTTTGAAGTATTTTAAAAGGAAATGTAGGATCTTGGAAATTTTTTCTTTTTTTGAGACATAGTCTTGCTCTGTTGCCCAGGTTGGAGTGCAGTGGTGCAATCTTGGCTCACGGCAACCTCCACCTGTTGGGTTCAAGCGATTCTTGTGCCTTAGCCTCCCAAGTAGCTGGGATTACAGGTGCCCACAACCACACCAGGCTAATTTTTGTATTTTTAGTAAAGACGGAGTTTCACCATGTTGGCCAGGCTGGTCTCCAACTCCTGACCTTAAGTGATCTGTCCGCTTTGGCCTCCCAAGGTGCTGGGATTACAGGTGTGAGCTGCTGCGCCTGGCTGGATCTTGGAAATTTTGATTTCTTGATCCACAGTCCTATTTGGAAATACTAGATGTGAAGACACCAGGTCAGAAGCTGTCATAGGAAGTGAGAGGAGACAGTGTGGTTTGGATGGGGGCAGAAGCAGTGGTAATGGAGAAAACTAGATGTAATGAATATTTAGGAGTTGGAGTCAGTCAAGCTAATTGAGTGGGGGGTGAAAAGGAGAAAGGAAGGTGCTGCTGCTGTTGAGTGAGAGGTGAGGGGAATGAGGGGCCATCCACTGTGAACACACATGTGGGAGGGGCCTGGTGGTTCCTGTGGGTATGTGTATGGAGGACAACAGGTGAGTTCAACTTTGTGCTTTCTGGGCCTGAGCAACCCTTGCCCAGCCCAATGGAGATGTCTAGTGGACACTTTGGAGATGGAAATATGGATTTTGAAGTCAACAGCACAGAAACAATGGAAGCAGTGGGAGAGGGCCATGAAATACCTCTTTTTTTCTTTTTATCTTTCTTTCTCTCTCTCTTTCTCGCTCTCTTTTTTGTGACAGGGTCTTGCTCTGTCTCCCCTGCTGGAACGCAGTGGTGTAATCATGGTTTACTACAGCCTTGAACTCCCAGGCTCAAGTGATCTTCCCACCTCAGCCTCTGGAGTAGCTGGGATTACAGGTGTGCACCACCATGCCTGGCTGATTTTTGTATTTTTTGTAGAAATAGGGTTTCACTACATTGCCCAGGCTCGTCTTGAACTCCTGACCTCAAGCAATCTATCCGACTTGGCCTCCCAAAGTGCTGGGATTACAGGTGTAAGCCACCATGCCCAGCTGAAGTACCACTTTTGAAGTGACCAGTAATGGACTAGTCGGGGAAAATAAATTGTCCAAAGGATATGGAGAAGTAGTGCCAGAGAAATGGGAGGACCCACAGGGTACAGGGCTGTGGCAGCCAGGGAAGAATGTGGCCGTGCTGTCCAGTGATGCAGTGATGGCAGAAACCTGTCCCGGGACCCATTTCTTGATAAAAACTGAGGACGGTGTTCATGACCTGGTGGAAGATGAGCTTCATCTGCAGTGGGTGGGGGTTGACAGGAAGGAATGTTGGGTAGAAAGAGCCAGTGAAGAGTAGAATGGGGAGAGGGAGGGACGCAGTAGCTGCCAGGGAGCATGGAGTAGGGAGGGTTTCATTTGTGTTTCCTCATTAAATGGGAGAGATCAGAGCATTTACTCCTTCCCATGGCAACTAAAGGGGGAGAGGTTGAAGACAGGTGAAAAAGGAGGGCCTGAGAAACAGGAAGGGATGGGCTCCAGGATCCAGGAAGAACGATTAGTCTTAGACCTCAGGAGGAAAGTTTAGCAGAGTGCCTGTAGATCGAGGGGGAATGGTTGATTTGGTGCTAGAAGCGCAGGGAATTCTATGAAAGCTTCTGTTTTCTCTGTGAAGCTGAAATACATCATTTGCTAAGGTAGAAATTGTCTGGGTAAAAGGCTTGAGGAGAATAGTGAAGGACTGAATTACTTTTTTTTTTTTTGAGACGGAGTCTTGCTCTGTCGCCCAGGCTGGAGTGCAGTAGCCGGATCTCAGCTCACTGCAAGCTCCGCCTCCCGGGCTCACGCCATTCTCCTGCCTCAGCCTCCCGAGTAGCTGGGACCACAGGCGCCGGCCACCTCGCCCGGCTAATTTTTTGTATTTTTAGTAGAGACAGGGTTTCACCGTGTTAGCCAGGATGGTCTCGATCTCCTGACCTCGTGATCCGCCCGTCTCGGCCTCCCAAAGTGCTGGGATTACAGGCTTGAGCCACCGCGCCCGGCCTCTGAGTTACTTTTTGTTGGAACATATGAGAGATGCTTGGACAGGGCCTTACAGAAGGGCCTTCAGCTAGTGTGAGGTCCTGAGTTTATGGTGTGTAAATCCACAGGGCTCTGTTGTTTTTCTTCACCATTGATTAGCCACCTGGGTGTGATTATGGAGAAACTGGGCTCGTATACTTAGCAGGCTTTGGAGGTTTTTTAGGCTGCTGTGACAGATATTATAGTGAAGCCAGGATTTTCAGAATATGATAAAGAAATGTTGAAGTGAGGGATTAAAGAATAGACACTGAATGTATTGAAGGAAGTGAAGATGGAGGGTATTTACATATACATGAAAGTGATTAGGCCTGACACAGTGGCTCACCCCTGTAATCCCAGCACTGTGGAAGGCTGAGGTTAGAGGATCACTTGAGCTCAGGAGTTTGAGACCAGCCTGGGCAACACGGCAAAACTCCATCCCTACAAAAGAATCCAAATATTAGCCAGGTGTGGTGGTGCATGCCTGTGGTCCCAGCTACTCAGGAGGCTGAGGTGGGAGAGTTGCTTGAGCCCAGGAGGTAAAGGCTTCAGTGAGTTGTGATTGTGCCACTGCACTATAGCCTGGGTGACAGAGGGACACCCTCTTTTGAAAAAAGAAAGTGATTAGAGCTGGGGGCTGGATAAATTGAAAAGAAAGTGTGGGGGATAGCTGTGTGGACAGGCTGGGAAGTCGGGAGTGCTTGGGAAAGTGGCTTTCTGTGTTCTGAGTCCAGGGGTGTTGGTGGCACCCAGGCTGTGGCTCTGGCAGTGGGTCCCTGACCTTAAGCAGAGGCATGGTTTGTGAGAAATGAGGGAAGCTAAGAAACTGACAGACCAAGGTGCTGAGTAGGCAGTTGGCTCCCTGAGGATGGTGGCAGGATTTGCAGCAGACTGAAAGTCTATATTGCCCGAAGTTACTTGGTGAGGGTAGGGCCACTGGGAGGCTGGCAGATGGCAGCAGAGAAGGCCAAGAGCTTTGGCTTAATGACAGAAGCCTCAAAGGAGGAGCTGTGATGTGAATGGAGAAGTCATCAACCAAAAGCAGTAGTAGGTTTTTTGTTGTTTGAGACAGTGTCTCGCTTTGTTGTCCAGGCTGGAGTGCAGTGGCACAATCATGGATCATTGCAGGCTTGACCTCTTGGGCTCTGGTGATCCTCCACCTTAGCCTCTGGAATAGCTGAGACTGCAGGTGTGCACCACCATGCCTGGCCAATTTTTTTATTCTCTGTAGAGATGGGGTTTCTCTATGTTACCCAGTCTGGTCTTGAACTCCTGGGCTCAGGCAGTCTGCCTTCCTTGGCCTCCTAAAATGCTGGCATTATAGGCATGAGCCACCATGATCGGCTAGTAGTGGGAGTTTTGATGTGGAGGTTCACATGACTTCTGTTCAGTGAGGTACAGTGGGGATGGGAGACCCCACCTGAGGAATAAGTGGGGGTTCCTTATCAGGATGAGCTAGGTTTCACTAAAAACAGAAAGCAAAAGATAGGTTCAGTGAAAGAGACTGAGGCTCTGGGATTTATTGACTGTGTAATTAGGGGTTCCACAGAGCACACACTTGAGAGGAAACAGATGTAGGAGTTTGGGTAAATGGCAAACAATCCCAGGGACACTCTGTTGGCAGCTGCAGTCCCTTGGAGGGTTGTTAGAGGCCTGTTGTGGGTGTGCTGAGGTTGGTGGCTGAGGTTTCTGTGGGTTCAGATCCTGGAATCCAGGAGCTGAGGGTAGTGTGTCATGTAAGTAAGGTACTGCAGCCCACAGTAGCTGTGAAACCATTGCTCCTTCCCTGCAGTGGCCCCTGGAATAACATGTTCTTGGGCTGTAACAGCCCCATCATGGCAGGTGATTTTCGGATTTGATAGGGCTGTATTCGCTACAGTCTGACTGGGAATTGGGGGAAGCTTTTGGGCTATCTCAGCTCTAAATAGTGCTCTGTATATGTTTTTTTGCTAAATTGAATTAGTTTTAGTTTTTGCAACATTCAATTGTTTATGCCTTTCCTCAGCTCTACTGCTAGGATCTGACACTTAATTGCCTTTAACTTTGATCATCTCTTTCACCTTGGCAACCCAATATCCTCAATAACTGAGACTTTATCTGCAGTCAAAGAATCCACTTTCTAGCACTATCTGTAGAGTTCATAGCTTTCCAGATTGTATTAGTCCACTTTCACACTATTATGAAGAACTACCTGAGACCAGGTAATTTATGAAGAAGAGAGACTTAATTGACTCACAGTTACTCAGGCTTACCAGGAAGCTTGACTGGGAGGCCTCAGGAAGCTTACAATCATAGCGGAAAGTGAAGGGGAAGCAGGTACAGCTTACCATGGCACAGCAGGAGAGAGAGAGACAGTGAAGGAGGACGTACCACACGCTTTCAAACCCTCAGATCTCATGAGAACTCACTGTCACCAGAATAGCAAGGGGGAGATCCGCCCCCATGATCCAGTCACCTTCCACCAGGCCCCTGCTCCAATTCAACATGAGATTTGGGTGGGGACAAATCCAAACCATATCCCAGGTGCTGCAGGAAATATTCTTTACTGACACCTGTTGTGGTACAGGTGTACAGAGAGTTGCTATGCGCTGCCTTCATCTCCTCCATCCACCCTCCTGATACAGGTTTTCAAAGAGAGTTGCTTGTTATGAACAATGTCAAGAAAACCCCTCTTGACCTGATGATGGCAAGATGATTAAAGACTCGGAGCCCTAGAGGCAAGAAGCTGCTAGAGATCATCTAGCTCGAATGTAACCCCCGTCCAGTCTCCCTCTACCCCTTTAGAGGTGAGGACATTGAGTCAGAAGGTGGCACCAGATCTGCACCTTGTGAGTTCTCGTCCTTTACACCCATTACACTTCTTACAAGGTCACATACCTTGCCTCTCACTCATCAGCAGTGCTTTGCAAAGGAGAATATTGAGGTCACTTGTTATGGAGAAGTTAATTTTGTTGTAAAATTACCTAAATATAATCTAAAAATACCTTATATTTTTCCATTTTTAGGAAGAAGTAAGTCTAACTTGGGCTGGACACCTCTACATCTGGCATGCTATTTTGGACACAGACAAGTGGTCCAGGATCTGTTGAAGGTCTATTTATGACTAATTTTTAATGACTACAATAAATATTATGGTTACATAAATTTTTAGATGAAAGTCTTAGAAAAGCCACCTGAGCCACAGTGACTTATTTAAAGCAATAGTTTATCATTCAAGACACTTAAGTGTTCTTTATTGAATACATGAATTAGGTTAGCCTGGTTAACTAAAATTGTATGTTTAATCATTAGATTTTTATATTACTAGCCTTTAAAAATTATAAAAGTGGGCATATTAATGAAGATAATATTTTCAGTTTTATGAGTGTGACAGTTGAGAAAATAACCAAAGCACACCCTAAATAATTAAAAAATAATGTCAATACACAAATAAAAATTTAAAAAAAAACAGAAAAAAAGTCACGATCTCTTAGCACTGCATTTAACGAGAATTGAGAGTTCATATTTCTTAATTCTATGATGAATAACTTCTCACATTCTGATATTTCTGAAATTTGATTACATCTTACAATTCATCTCTATGTTTAAATAATGGCATCTTTTTTCCTGAAAACTTATTAAATTGATAATGGAGGAAATGCATTTCATTCAGAGATCATTCTCCTTTTATCAGTATGACTGCTTCTAAAGTAGAGTGAAGGTATATGGATTATTTTTTTTTAATCGAGACAAGGTCTCACTTTTTCACCCAGGCTGGAGTGCAGTGAGCCGAGATTACGCCGAGTGCAGCGGTGTAATTTCAGCTCACTGCAGCCTTGACCACCCAGGTTCAAGTGATCCTCCTGCCTCAGTCCCTCAGGTACTGGAGCTATAGGCACGTACCTCCATGCTTGGCTAATGTTTTTGTATTTTTTGTAGAGATGGACTTTTGCCATGTTGCCCAGGCTGGTCTCAGACTGCTGAGCACAAGCAATCCGCCCGCCTCAGCCTCCACGTGCTAGGATTACAGGTGTGAGCCACTGCGCCTGGCCAAGGTGTATAGATTTTTAATGAAAAGCACCTTTTTACTTTTTATTCTTCTACCTATCAGGTAGATTTTTACCTTCCAGGAAACCTACTATACACACACACACACACACACACACACACATACACATATATGAGATAGAGTCTCACTATGTTGCCAGACTTGCCTTGAACTCCTGGGTTCAGGTGATTCTCCTGCCTCAGCCTCCCAAGTAGCTGGGACTATAGGCTCATACCACCATGCTGGCTTTTTATTTTTACTATAAATTTAATTTATTGTTAGTAGTGACACCTGAACAGTATTAACAATTTTAATTTTTTAAGGCTTTAATGTATTTTGAAGGAATGATTTTCACCATTGTATATTTCTTGATATTTAAAGTGGTCATGTTTACTAGGCTGGTGCAGAAGTGAATGTGTTGAATGACATGGGAGACACGCCGCTTCATCGAGCTGCCTTTACAGGACGAAAGGTGAAAATCTTTCTATGTTCAATGTTTGTAAGTGAGGTATTTGGAAGAGTAGTTACCATTGTTTTCTCTATTATAACCATCTGACCAGCAACTGGAGAAAGCCACACAATAAAATGTATACACCAGAACTTTGGGTCAAAAGGCCACAAGATCTTTGAGTCGGACAGTGAGGTCAAGTATTAAGGTCATGGAGACCCCCATTCTGTAGCATCCCTGTGAGGAGATCATTTTGTTTCTGCTTGTGTACTCCAGCAATGGGGAACTCCTGATTACTCTTTTTTTAAAAAATAGCTTTATTGAGGTATAACTTACATTGCATAAAATTCACCTGTGATATTGTGAAATACATATTTGGTATTTGACCTTGTACACTAAAGATGTACAAAAAGATGACTGGCAACCCCTAGGTGGCTTCAGGATAGTGGCTGGTCACCAGAAAGACCAAGGCAGGACTCGGGGATTGGGACTTTCAACCCAACTTTGCAACCCCCAGGGAGGGTAGAGGGGCTGAAGGGGAAATTGCTTGCTACTGGCCAGTGGTTTAATCAATCATACTTATTTAATGGTGCCTCCATAAAAACCTGAAAGGACAGGGTTCTGGGAGCTCCTGGGTAGCTGAACATGTGGAGGTTCTTGAACGATCGCGCCCCAGCAAGGGCATGGGTGCTCCGTGCCCTTCCCCCATGCCTTGCCCTATGCATTTCTTCATCTGTATGCTTTGTAATGTACTTTATAATAAACCGGTAAACGTGTTTTACTGGGTTCTGTGGGCTGCTCTAGCAAATTAATGGAACTCAAACAGGGAGTCGTGGGGATCCTAACTTAAAGCCCATCAGTCAGAAGTTCTGGAGGTCTGGACCTGCAGCTGTGTCTGAGGGGTGGGGAGAAGTCCTGGGACTGAGCCCTCACCTGTGGGCTTGATACTATCTCTGGGTAGATAGTGTTGGAATTGAATTAAAGGACATACAGTTGGTGTTTGCTGCAGGACTGATGGCTTGCTTGGTGGTGGGGAGAACTGCCCCCACCCACATTGAACCACAGAAGTCTTCAGTGTTGCTTGCTGTGGTAGGAGAGCAGAGGAAAAGCATGATTTGATCACATATTGTAAGTGTGCGTTTTAGTGATTTTTATACATTTACACAGTTGTGCGACATCATCAAAATCCAGTTTTAAAACATTTGTCACCCCAGAAGTTTCCTCATGCCTGTTTATATTCATCCCCTGTTCCTTTTCCATGCTCCAGGGTACCACTGATTTGTTTCCTGTCTCTAGATATTAAATATTTGCCTTTCCTAAACTTTTTTTTTTTTTTTTTTTTGAGACTGAGTCTTGCTCTGTCGCCCAGGTTGGAGTGCAATCTTGGTTCTTGATCTTGGTTCACCTCCGCCTCCTGGGTTCAAGCGATTCTCCTGCCTCAGCCTCCTAAGTAGCTGGGATTACAGGCATCTGCCGCCATGCCCAGCTAATTTTGCATTTTTAGTAGAGATGGGGTTTCACCATGTTGGCCAGGCTGGTCTCGAACTCCTGACCTCAGATGATTTCCACCCACCTCAGCCTCCCAAAATGCTAGGATTATAAGTACGAACCACCGCACTTGGCCTAAACATTTCTTGTAAATAGTACCATACAAACTTTTGTGTCTGGCTTCTTTAATTTAGCATAATGTTTTTGCGGTTCATCCATGCTGTAGCATGTGTCAGTAGTTTGGTCTTTTTTATGGCTGAATATTCCAGTGTATGGATACGCCACCTTTTGTTATCTGTTCAAGTTTTATTGAAACAACTATCTTTTTGCATTGTATTGCCTTGATACCTTTGTTGGAAATCAGCTGACCATAATTTAAATGCTTCTGTATTTTTTTTCTTTTTTCTTTTTTTTTTTTTTTGAGACAGGGTCTCTCGCTCTGTCACCCAGGCTGCAGGGCAGTGGCACAGTCTCAGCTCACTGCAGCCTCTGCCTCCCAGGCTCAGGTGATCTTCCCATCTCAGCCTCCTGAGAAGCTGGGACTACAGGTGTGTGCCACCATGCCTGGCTAATTTGTTGTATTTTTAGTAGAGACAGGGTTTCTCCATGTTGCCCAGACTGGTCTCAAACTCCTGGGCTCAAGTGATCTGCCTGCCTCAGTCTCCCAAAGTGCTGAGATTACAGGTGTGAATAACTAAGTTTTGATATTAAACAGTGTAAGTTCTCTAAATATGATCTTCTTTTAAAAAGTTACTTTGGGTATTCTTAGTCCTTTGCATTTCATATAAGTTTTGGGATCATCTTGTCAGCTTCTATAAAAACATATATTGGAATTTGTATGGAGATTTTATTGTCTTGAATCTATAGGTTAATTTGTGGAGACTTGCCATCTTAATACGGATTCTTCTAATCCATGAATATGAAACCTCTTCATTTATTTAGATCTTCTTTAATTTATCTCAGCAATGTTTTGAAGCTTTTTTTCCTTTTTTCTTCTTTTTTGAGACAGGATCTCACTCTGTCACCCAGGCTAGAGTGCAGTGATGCAATCGCGGCTCTCTGCAGCCTCGAGGCTCCAGCCGTCCTCCTACATCAGCTTCCTGAGTAGCTGGGACTGCAGGTGCACACCACGATGCCTGGCTGATTTTTGTATTTTTTGTAGAGATGGGGTTTTGCCATGTTGTCCAGGCTGGTCTCGAATTCCTGGGCCACCCACCTCGGCCTCTGAGTGTTGGGATTACAGGCGTGAGCCACCACGCCTGGCCTGAAGTTTTCAACGTAGAGATCTTGCAGTCCTTTTGTTAAATGTATTAACCAGCCTGCCTTTAATCTGTGGAATCTGGAGTGAGTCTGGCCAGCTAATATCTCTGCTGAGTTAAAAAAAATTTTTGTAATTGTTTGTTTTAGAGACAAGTCTCACTATATTGCCTAGGCTGGACTTGAACTCCTGAGCTCTAGTGATCTTTCTACCTCAGCCTCTCGAGTAGCTGGGACTGTAGGCATGCACAACTGTGCCTGGCTTTCAGCATAGTATTTTAGGATTCATGCCTGCATCTGTGTAGCCTAGTGGTGAGCCCATATTTGGGCAGCAGCGGGCTCCATTACTCAATCCCCTTAGGCTTCTGCGCTCTGCCCTGGATGTGTGTGCAGGCTGGAGAGTGCTTTCAGAGTCCGGGCATTTCTCACTTCTTCCTCTGCTCTGACTTTTGCAAGGCCCCCTCTCCTTTCTCCTGCAGAGGTGTGGAGTTTCCCAGCAGCCTGGGGTATCTGGGAAGCTTGCCTACTCCTACTCCAGTTCTTTCGTTTTCAGGGTAGTCTTGTTAAGTTTTAGGCTGTTTTGCCATTTGCCTGTGTGGTAGGCAGAATCATGGCCCTCCCAAGACATCCACGTCCTAATCCCCAAAACTTGTAAGTATGTCGGGTTACACAGCAAGGGAAGTTAAAGCTGCAGATGGAGTTGAGATGGCTGATCAGCTAACCTTAAAATAGGAAAATTATTTTGGATTCTCTCAGTGGGCCCAATGTAATCACAGGTGTCCTTGGAAGTGTAAGAGAGGCTGGATATAGTGGCTCAGGCCTGTAACCTCAGCAGTTTGGGAGGCCAAGGTAGAAGGATCACTTGAGCACAGGAGTTTGAGACCAGCCTGGGCAACATAGGAAGAGCCCCATCTCTGAAAAAACGAAAAAAAAAAAAAAAAAAAGAAAGCCCAGTGTGGTGGTGTGCATCTGTAGTCCCAACTGCTCGGGAGGCTGACGTTGGAGAATCACTTGAGACTGGAAGGTTGAGGCTGAAGTGAGCCATGATTTCACCACTTCACTCTAGCCTGGGTGACAGAGGGAGGCCCTGTAAGAAAGAAAGAAAGAGAGAAAGGAAGGAAGGGAAAAGAAAAGAAATAGCTGGGTGGGGTGGCGTACTCCTGTAATCTCAGCTACTCGGGAGGCGGAGGCAGGAGAATCACTTGAACCCAGGAGGCGGAGGTTGCAGTGAGCCAAGATTGTGCCATTGCATTCCAGCCTGGGCAACAGAGCAAGTTTCAGAAAGAAAAAAAAAGACAGAAAAGAAAAAGAAAGAAGTATAATAAGAGGGAAATGTGCCTATGAGAGATTCGTCAGAGAGATACAGTGTTTCTGCCTTAGATCGAGACCATCCTGGCTAACACGGTGAAAACCCGTCTCTACTAAAAAATACAAAAAGCTAGCCGGGCGAGGTGGCGGGCGCCTGTAGTCCCAGCTACTCGGGAGGCTGAGGCAGGAGAATGGCGTAAACCCGGGAGGCGGAGCTGAGATCTGGCCACTGCACTCCAGCCCGGGCGACAGAGCGAGACTCCTTCTCAAAAAAAAAAAAGAAACTGGAGGAAAGGGGGCTGTGAGCCAAGGAATGTGGACAGACTCTAGCAACTGGAAAAGCAAGGAAATGAATTCTCCCTTAGAGCCCTTGCAACACCTTGATTTTTCCCAACGAGACCCATTCTGGACTTCTCAAATACAGAACTATGAGGTAACACGTTTCTTTCTGTTGTTTTAAGCCACCGAGTTTGTGGTCATTTGTTATAGCAGTGATGGAAAGCTAATACACTCTAATAGAAAAAGCAGCCTCACGCTAGCAAGCATGTAGGTGTTCTCATTTGTTTTCTGCTGTATTTGCTACTTTTATTGGGTTTTTGCCTTTTGTTTTAAATCAAGTCATTTCCCTCTGGCAGCAAAACTGCTGGGTTCCACTGCCAGGCCTGCCCCGGTCAGACTTGTTTGGGGAAGTGGGAAGGAGTAATAGCCTGTGACTAGAAAGCTAAAGACTCCCAGTGTTCTTCCTCCAAGCTCCTGCCATTCCTCTGGAGTAACTGCCTCTCAGTTTGTTTATTTAATGGAGATCCAGCACCACAAAATGGTTAGTTTTGACAATTTTGTCCAGCTTTATGCTAATCTTTTCAGTATAACAGTTCTGTTATCCTTTCATAGCTAAAAGTTTCTTTACCCCATATTAATGTTTTTTGACTATTTAAATGATATGCAAAATTAACTATGACATAGAGTGTATTTCTTGTATATTCTAGTTGTTGACCATAGTCCAACATGATACCTAAAGGTTGTTTCGTAATCATATGATTGGAAACTTTATGTGAATTTATCACGAGTTAAAGAACAAGTTTATTATTATATTGTTTCACACTTTTCATTATTCTAATGACTAAATTTAACTAATGTTTAATACATTACCATGAGTCAATTCTGTATGCTAAGCATGTTTGAATTAGTGTATTTTATACCACTCTAGTCTATTTGTTCATAAACTGATACTTGTGAACCAGATATGAAGTCTTAAGCTGAGAAAAAAGAACCTTTTATAATAAACAAAGGTTGTGGTTAATTTCTATGCTTGACTTTGTGAGGTTTCAAATATGAGCTGCAGATGGCTCGATTTGCCTGACTACGTGAGCTACTTGTTGTTCCCCTCTGTAGTCTTGTATTGCTCATTCTTTTCTATATACCTGAGAAAATTCTATTGTCATCTATTTCTGCATAGCCCAGATCTACCCATTCAAAGTGTCGCTCAAATGTTATATCCATAAATTCTTTCCTAACATCTTGCAGCTGGAAGGAAACTCTACTCTTCCAGGTTTCCTGGGCACAGTACAGCACTTTTATTCATCTTCTACCTTGTATTAGTGTTATTTTTGTCTACGTCTTTTTTTTTTTTTTTTTTTTGAGATGGAGTCTCCCACTGTCACCCAGGCTGGAGTGCAGTGGCACGATCTCGGTTCACTGCAATCTCCACCTCTCAGATTCAAGTGATTCTCCTGCTTCAGCCTCCTGAGTAGCTGGAATTACACACGTATGCCACCATAGTTTGTATTTTTAGTAGAGACAGGGTTTCACCGTGTTGGCCAGGTTGGTCTCGAACTCCTGACCTCAGGTGCTGTCAATCCCAAAGTGCTGGGATTACAGGAGGGAGCCGCTGCACCAGCCTGTTGTCTGTGTGTTAACTCTGCTGCTAAGTCGCATTAATCTTGCTAGCAAGGAATTATGTTTTGTTTTTTGTGTCCTCCATGAACACAAGGTAAGTTTTACCTCTCATCTCTGTAATTACCTAGATTGAATAAGTTCATTTATCTGTGTTCAGCTCTTTACATATTTGGCCATTTCTGCTATTTTCTTGAACTTTGAACGTGAGACCATGCTAAACTGGGCCTTAGTTTGACATGAACATCAGCATATATACAGTAAGTCCTCACTTAATGTCAATGACAGATTTTTGGAAACTAACTCTTGCATAAATGATGTATAAGGAAATCAACTTTACCATAGACCAATGCATATAAACAAGAGTTAAGTTCCTACAGCATAGTTCTAGTCGCAAAAAAAAATCACTGCCAGGCATGGTGGCACATGCCCATAATCCCAGCACTTTGGAGTGCCGAGGCAGGTGGACTGCTTGAGCCCAGGAGTTCAAGACCAGCCTGGGCAACATAGGGAGACCTCATCTCTACAAAAACAAAAATTAGCCAGATGTGGTGACATGCACCTATAGTCCCAGCTACTTGGGAGGTTGAGATGGGAGGATCATTTGAGCCCAGGAAGTTGAAGCTGCAGTGAGCCAAGATCATGCCACCACACTCCAGCCTCGGCAGCTGAGTGAGACTCTGTGTCAAAAAAGAAAAGAAAAGAAAATTACCACACTTCTAAATGAAGAGCAAACACTTCTAATATTAAACATTGAAATAAATGTGAGCTATTCATACATTTAGAAAGATTAGTGAAAACAAGTAAGATAATTATTTACCCATTTATCCCAGTTCAGGTACGAGGGTGGCTGGAACCTATCCGGGCAGCTCAGGGAGGACAGGGGGATCCAGGCCTGGACAGGATGCATCTTGTCACAGGGCCACTCACATACACACCCATATTCACACTGGGACAGTTCAGACACGCTCATTCACCTGATATGCACACTTCAGGATGTGGGAGGAAAATAGTACCTGAGATACCTGCACACAGACACGAGGAGAACACGTGAACTCGACACAGACAGTGGCCCTCTCCAAGAATCGATTTTTTTTCTTGTGAACGTTGCAATGAAACGATGTTGAATGAAATGGTGTTGTTGGAAGATCTGTTGTATTTTCTTAACTGTTATCTTAGAAAATAACACTTAGCTGAAGTTACATGATTGTGTTACATAGGAAACATTAAAAAATGTATGTGCTCATTATCTAAGCATGATTGAATTATGCAAAGAGTTTAATTTCTAATTGTTCTCATGAAAAGAATCAATTTATCTAATTTCTATGTGATCATTTACCATGAAGATAATTTTAAAATATCTCATGATCCTGTGATTCAGTAAGTAGAATGTTGAGTTGAAAAGGGATTTGGTTTATTATAAAGCAGTTTAAACTCTTATCCTGTGGAATATTTTAAAAATGCAGCTCCCCAGCCTGGCACGGTGGCTCATGCCTGTAATCCCAGCACTGTGGGAGGCCGAGGCGGGTGGATCACCTGAGGTCAGGACTTCAAGACCAGCTTGGCCAACATGGTGAAACCCTGTCTCTACTAAAAATACAAAAAAATTAGCTGAGCCTGGTGGCGGGCACCTGTAATCACAGCTACTTCAGGAGGCTGAATCAAGAGAATCACTTGAACCTGAGAGGCAGAGGTTGCAGTGAGCCGAGATTGCACCATTGCACTCCAGCCTGGGTGACAAGAGCGAAACTCTGTCTCAAAAAACCAGACCAAACCAAAACAAAATGCAGTTCCCCAAATTTTGAGGGACCTTTGGGCTTTTCTTGGTACATTAGTGCCCCCTAGTGTTCTTTGGTAAAAATCAGAATACTATAATTTTAAAATACATTGTTTAGTATTTGTTCCTTACTTTATCTTTCAGATGCAGTTAGAATTCTAAAGCTTTTATGCCTTTTATAATCCATTTAAAATAGGAATATGGTATGTATAATGAATATTTGGATTGCTGCACTGACCTTTTAGCAGAATTGAGAATACCTTTTTTCAAATTTTTATTTATTTATTTAGATACAGGATCTCACTCTTTCACCCATGCTGGAGTGCAGTGGGGCCTGCATAGCTCACTGCAGCCTTGAACGCCTGGGTGCAAGAGATCCTTCCACCTGGAACTACAGGTGTGCACCACTGTACCTGGCTAATTTTTTAAAATGTTTTATAGATACAGGGTTTCACTGTGTTGCCCAGGCTGGTCTCGAACCTTAAGCAATCTTCCTACCCCAGCCTCCCAAAGTTCTGGGATCACAGGCATGAGCCATCATGCCCAGCTGAGAATGCTTGTAAAACACATGCATGCTTCCAGAGCTCACACCTACAATCCCAGCTACTCAGGAGGCAAAGGCAGGAGGATGACTTGCAGTCAGGAATTAGAGGCCAACCTGGGCAACATAACAAGAGCTGCCCCCCTCCCCGACACACCATATCTCTCTCTTTCTCTCTCTGTCTCTGTCTCTTTCTCTGTAGACAGGGTCTCGTTCTGTTGCCCAGGCTGGAGTACAGTGGTGCAATCTCAGCTCACTGCAACCTCTACCTCCAGAGCTCAAGCGATCCTCCCGCCTTACCCTCCCCGGGAATTAGGACTACAGGCGCGTGCCACTGTACCCAGCTAATTTTCTGTATTTTTTATAGGGACAGGGTTTCGCTGTGTTGCCCAGGCTGTTCTGAAATTCCTGGGCTCAAGTGATCCACCTGCCTAAGCCTCCCAAAGTGCTGGGGTTATAGGCATGAGCCACTGTGCCCAGCCAAGACCCCATCTCTAAAAAAACTCAAAGCTGTTACATGGCATGTGCTTGTCGTCCCAGCTACTCTGGTGGCTGAGGCAGGAGGATCGCTTGAGCCCCAGGAGTTTGAGATTGCAGTGAGTGAGCTGTGATGGCACCACCGCACTCCAGCTTGGATGACAGAGCAAGACCCTGTCTCTAAAATAGTAAATAAACAAATACAATAAATGCTTCGTATGTTCTGTGTCTCAGAAATTCTCTCTCTCTCACCTAACATACAGAATATATGTATAATCCTGGGCTTTAGGATTTCCTGGGAGACCATTTCTCATGTTTATGTATTGAAGGCCTACTGTGTGTCAGGCGATGCCCAGACAACTTGACACGTATTGTTTCATTTGATGGAAAATGACTATCTCGAAATATCTTTGTCATTTGTTCTAGATTGGTTCTCAGGGAAGCCGAGACGGAGATGAGTGGGCAGCAGGTTTATGGAGTGCTTGTGGCATCACAGCTGTGGAAGGGGGTGGGGAAGAAGTGGACAGGAGTGGACAAGTAGCACTGCAGACTCAAGTGATGTCTCAGCCTTCCTGCTGTGTGCGAGGCTTTGTAGAAGAGATGATGCTTCAAAGTTGTCCCTGTTGGGGATGAGAGGCCAGGTCTTGATGCCCTGGAACAAACAGTAAGTCATGGATATAGGCTGCTCTGGAAACCCTTGTCCCTGGAGGTCTGAGCCCCTGGATACCATGCCCTTCTTAGGCTGGAGTTGCTGCCCTTGTCCATTTACTGTAAAAATTGGACAAGAGAATACCAGGAGACACCTAAGTTTCTCATCTGTATGCTAAACCTGTTCTTCCACGTGCATCCCCATTGCATACAGCCCTACTTTTTTCTGCTGATCAAGTTCAATTACTTCTGCTAAGATGGTGACTATTCTTGCCTGCTGGTCCTTGGACGCAAGGACCCCAATGTTCAGGCAGCCTTTGGTGCCTCTTAGCATATGAATCAGAGCATTATCTTTAGGTGTGGAATAAGCTGCCCCAAAACCTGTTGAAGCCAACCAGCACTGTGCTCCCTTCTATTATGGGAAGTGCAACATGCAGTCATTTATTCTTTACTTCTGAGGAAGTGTCTTGTCATTGCCCAGACCAGTGAACTTATAAAAATGTACTGACATGGAAAAGCCCCTGAATTCTTCCTAAGTTTTACCTACCACCCTCTGGATCAGATATGTCTCACCAAGGCTTTGAACATTCTAGCCTCGCAGAAACCTGTTCTCCGGGTTCTGTTAGCATGATGTTATGAAAGGAAATTAAATTGTGGGACCCCAAACTCATTTAGCCAAAGGGAAAATCAAGCTGGGAACTGGGTCATGCAAACCTGCCTCTCCCTTTTGGTTCCTAAATTAGATGGCTGCAAGATGAAAAGCTACACGCCTCCCCCATATTTTGCTCACAAGGAGATTCCTAGTGAGCAGTGCAAATTGGTAGCTTAGCTTTACAGGTGCAGTCACCCCGGGCCACCACACACACATGCATATCTGATTGTTCCCCACCCCATTTTGTCTGTGTTACATAGAATGCAGATTCCCTACGTTTTTCTTCTGCCCCATTTGTTTATGTCATCTTATGTAAAAAAATGCAGATTTACGGAGCCAAAGGCATGACTATTTTTTCCTACCCAGCCCCTTCCCTGAAAACTGTGTACTTCTCAGTATCCTGCCCTTTCCCCTTTAAATTTGGAGCCCTCAAAAATCATCTTCAGAGAAAGTTGCCTGTGTCCTGGGCGTGTGTCTTTAACTTTGGCAAATAAATCTAAAATGTTTGAGACTTGTGTCTCATCATTTTTCTTGATTGACAATGTTATTGGTAAGCGGACCGGTGTGATTTGCTGCCGGATTCCCAGATGGCATGAGGCAAGCTGTACATGTATACTCTTGTCCGTGTGAATCCAAACTGTCTTTGATGTTTTTTCCTAATAGGGATAGAAAAGGTACATTTGCCCTATCAGTTGCTGCATACCATGTACCTGAGGTGGCAGAGTGGCTATAATTGGGGCACTATTTGGTTGAGTTTGTGGAAGGTCACTGTCATCCTCCACATTCCATCTGGGTTTTATACTGACAGATGAGTGAATTAAATGGAAGTATGGGACCATGGCCCCGCGTTCTCTTAGGTTTTTAAGGGTGGCACTGATTTCTGCCATCCTTTCCATATGGGATATTGGTTTTGATATGTCTTGGCCGTGGCTGGGGGTGGGTAGCCACTTCCATTTGGCTCCTGTACAACAGAGCAAGGAGGCAATGTGAGGGTTGCGCCAACAACTAAGTGTGTCTATTCCAATTTCATATTCAGGGACTGGGAGAATGACCACTAGGTGTATTTCTGGATCCAACCAGCACATGCACAGTGAGCCAGCGCTCGGCCAGGGGAAAATCTCACTCCCATGCATGCCCCCTTTCTAACACAGGGGCCTCTGACACTTTGGATCTCTTGGTGTCAGTGCCAACTTGGACCTTAGATCTAACAGCTTGTGAAATGTCTTGGTGCACCCCTTTCCCCATTGCCCAGTTTCTTGAGTCAGTGATCATTGGTCTCTTTGGGAATGGCCTGGGGAATTCATGACAGTGCATGTTTGCTTTGGTGTTAGAGTCTTTCCCTGGAGGATCTGGCCTCTCCTTCAGTAAATAGCTCTATGTCCAAAGTTGACTCAGGTCCAGAAACTGGACAAGGCATCATAACTTTTTTTTTCCTTCAACTTTTGAGAGGGAGTCTTGCCCTGTCACCCAGGCTGAAGTGCAGTGGCGCTGTCTCAGCTTACTGCAACCTCTGCCTCCCAGCTTCAAACAATTCTCCTGGCTCAGCCTCCCAAGTAGCTGGGATTACAGGTGTGTGCCACCACGCCTGGCTAATATTTCTTTTTCTTTTCTTTTTTTTTTTTTGGAGACAGAGTCGAGCTCTGTCGCTCAGGCTGGAATGCAGTGGCGTGATCTCAGCTCACTGCAACCTCTGTGTCCCGGGTTCAAGCAATTCTTCTGCCTCAGTCCCTGAGTAGCTGGGATTATTGTCTCACGCCACCACGCCTGGCTAATATTTGTATTTGTAGTAGAGACAGGGTTTCACCATGTTGGCCAGGCTGGTCTCGAACACCTGACCTCAGGTGATCTGCCTGCCTCAGCCTTCCAAAGTGCTGGGATTACAAGCGTGTGCCACCACGCCCGGCTGGTATCATGACTTTTAATGGGGAGACTCTTTTGCTTCTGACCTTTCACCATTGATATCTTTTGGTGGTACAGATTGGGATGGGTCCTAGCATCAGGGAAAAAGAAATCGTCCCCAGTAAGAGATGTCAAGAGGCCAGAAGTGCCACAGAAGACAGGTTTTTTGTTGTTGTTGTTTTTTGTTTGGAGATGGAGTCTCGCCCTGTTGCCCATGCTGGCTGGAGTGCAATGGTGCAATGTCAGCTCACTGCAACCTCTGCCTCCTGGGTTCAAATGATCTCCTGCCTCACCTTCCCAAGTAGCTGGGATCACAGGTGGCTGCCACCATGCTCAGCTATTATTTGTATTTTTAGTAGACATGGGGTTTCACCATGTTGGCCAGACCGGTCTCAAATTCCTGACCTTGTGATCCTCCTGCCTCAGCCTCCCAAAGTGCTGGGGTTACAGGCATGAGCCAGTGCACCCAGCCTGGAAGGCAGGTTTTTAATAAGTGGGCATGCTAGATTGGATATAGTATGAAGTCCAGAAAACATTCCGGGTAATTAAATTCCATGGAAGGGCCTAGAGGACACATCATTTACCAAAGCAGAAGAAATTGCTGGTGAGAAAGGCACCAGCCTCATTGAGAAGTTCCCTGGCAATTCCCCTCCATGGTCTAGGGCTGCTGTGAGAATGCCACCGTGGACCTGAGTTCACTGACAGCAAGGGGTGGTGTGGGGAAAGTGATTGGACCCCAAGGCAGTAAAAGCCAGGAGAGGCAGCACTGAACCATCAGGAGCCGGGGGCACAGTTATGGTAATGAGTGGCAGGTTCAGAGAGGGAACAGCGGGAGGGCTGACCTGCAGAGTTAAGGAAACAGTTAATAGAGCCCAGCATTCCGAAGGGCAAAGTTAGATGGACAAATGGTAGCAGATACTACTTTCATCATCTTTTTCTTTTTTTCTTTTCTTTTTTTTTTTGTCAGATTGAGAAACTGCTGCCTCGTACTACACCGATGTCATTATACAGCTAATGGATGCTCAGTTCTGTTTCTTTTTTCTCTCCTTTTTCTCTTAGAGTTTGGCTGATTTCTGCTGACTTGTCTTCAATTTTACTGAACGTTCCTCAGTGGTGCTCTGATGTCTACTGATGAGCCCATTGAAGGCATCCTTTATCTCTGTTGCTATGATTAGTTGTTGCTATGGCTACTTCCAGTGCACCTCAGGCTTCACCTTCCTTCCGTTTCCAAATTTGGTATTGCCTCTGCAGAGGGCACAAGCTGATTCGCTGGGAGATGGTTCCCCTGTATTTCTGCTTCACCCTCAGCCTTAGGCCTGCCTTGTGTGCCTCAGTGGTTCTCTCCACACTTTGGCTTCTGCCCACTACGAGACCGCTGTTGCCTGTTCTCAGTACTTGCTAGTCTTGGGGTAGAAGTAGAGGATGTGGGCTGGGGGTTCTCTGTTGTCTGGGTCCAGCCTTCATCTAGACCTGTGTCCTTGCTTAAGGGGCAGGAGTCCTTGAGATGGTTCTTTACCACTTCCAGAAGCACCTACTTTTAATAGTGTTAGCTCTTGCTTGAGTTTTTTTTTTTGACCTCCTGTTTATAGGTAACATATTGATGCCACTAATTGTTTTGTTTTTCTGTTGGCTTATCTCTGGAAGATAAACATTTTGTTCTGCTCTTTGTCTCTCCCATTCTTTTTGTTTGTTTGTTTGTGAGACACGGTCTCACTCTGTCACCCAGGCTGGAGTGCAGTGGCACAATCACGGCTCCCTGCAGCCTCGACCTCCTGGGCTCAAGCAATCCTCTGACCTTAGCCTCATAGCTAGGACTACAGGCTCATGCCACCATGCCCGCCTAATTTATATACTTTTTGTAGAGACGAGGTTTCGCCATGTTGCCCAAGCTGGTCTTGAACTGCTGGGCACAAGTGATCCCTGCCTGAGCCTCCCAAAGTGCTGGGATTACAGGCGTGAGCCACCGTGTCCGGCCTGTTTCTCCCATTCTTAATTCTTGCCAAAGCCACTTCACCTTTTTCATTCTCTTAGCCTATTACTAGATTTTGGTTAAATAATTGAGTTTATATTATTCTGACTGTGCTAGCTTGAGCCACTTAGGATCCTATGTTTGTTTGTTTGTTTTGTTATAACTCCTTATTTTTTCTGGAGTTAACAATTGCAGGCTGGGCACGGTGACTCGTCCTATAATCCCAGCACTTTGGGAGGCTGAGATGGGCCGATCACCTGGGGTCAGGAGTTCCAGGCTAGCCTGGCCAACATGGTGAAACCCCATCTCTACTAAAAATGCAAAAATTAGCTGGGCGCGGTGGCATGCACCTGTGATCCCAGCTACTCGGGGCTAGGGCAGGAGAATTGCTTGAGTCCAGGCAGCGGAGGTTGCAGTGAGCTGAGATCGCGCCATTGCACTCCAGCCTAGGCGACAAGAGCACAACTCCATCTCAAAAACAAAAACAGAAACAGACAAACAACAACAACAAAAAAGCAATTGCATGGGGTTTCTTAGTTTAGTTCTTTTTCTCACATAATTTTGAAGTCTTTGTAAGAGCTCCAAAGATCTTTTTATTGTCTTTTACTATGATCATGTATGTCATGTAATTACCACTTCTGGGAGCAGCTCTCCTGATTTTTTATGTCTTTTTTTTTTTTTTTTTTTCTTTTTCTTGAGACGGAGTCTTCTCTCTTGCCCAGGCTGGAGTGCGGTGGCGTGATCTTAGCTCACTGCAACCTCCGCCTCCCAGGTTCAAAGGATTCTCCTACTTCAGCCTCCTGAGTAGCTGGGATTATAGGTGTGTGTCACTATACTCAGCTCATTTTTCCATTTTTCAGTAGAGACGGGGTTTTGCCATGTTGGCCAGTCTGGTCTCCACCTCCTGATCTTAAGTGATCTGCCCACCTTAGCCTCCCAAAGTGCTGGGATTATAAGCATGAGCCACCGTGCCCAGCCTCATTTTTTATGTCTTCTTGCTCTACCTGGACTAGTTGGCCTCCAGAGCTGTACACATGGTGGTCATTCTGGAGCTTATGTCTCAGTCATTGTGGGAATTCTCTTCACCACTTTCTGATGTTGGATTTCCTGTTTTCTGGGTCCCATGTCTTCCTCCATCTTGATTTGTCTGTCATTTAGTGGAACACAGCCTTCAGGAACTGCTTGAGAAAGGTTGCATGGGAAATAAGTTTTTTGAGAATTCATATGTCTGGAAATACCTTTGTATTTGAGTGATAGTTTGGCTATGTGTAGATTTCTAGGCTGGAAATCACTTTCTCTCAGAATTTTGGAGGTATTGTGTCACCATCTTCTAGCTTTTAGTGTTGTTGTTGAGAAGTCTAGAGCTATTCTGATTCCTGGTCCTGTGTGTGTGATCTGATTATTATTTAATCACTGGAAGTATATAAATTAAAATTAGAATGACAGGCTGGGCTCAGTGGCTCATGCCTGTAATAGCAGTGCTTTGGGAGGCTGAGGAGGGAAGATCACTTTAGGCCAGGGATTTGAGGCCAGCCTGGGCAACATAGTGAGACTCCCTCTCTACCCACTCCCGCCCCCCAAAAAAGAATGACAGATAACCTAATACAGTGACTTACAAAAAAGTTAGTTTATTTCTCTGTAACCTAAAAGTCTAGATAAGTGGTCTTAGGCAGGTGGCAAATACTCAAATACTCAGATTTCTTCTGTCTTAATGTTCTACGATGTGTGACTTTGACCATATCATCCCAATTGGGAGCATCCCAATCCCAGGAAGCAGGCTAGGGGGAGCAAAAAAGGGACAAAGAATATATACAAACTGCCCCTTCTAGAAGATTCCCAGAGGCTGTTATATGAGACTTCTGCTTAATCCCATTGACTGAAATATTCATGGCCACACTAGCTAAAGGGTAGCAAGGAAATGTAGGCTTTATTCTTGGTGGCCATCTGCCAAGCTAAAAAATGTCATTAGGGGTCAGATGGGATCTTCCCTTTACCCTTGGTGTCCTAGAATTTTACTGTGTTTACCTTTAGACTTTTAAACCTGTGAATTAGGTTTCCATTGCTGCATAACAAATTGCCATAAACTTAGAGGCTTAAATCAACACCCATTTATTATTTCACGATTCTGAAGGTCAGAATTCCAAGCACACAGCCTAACTGGATTCTCTGCTCAGGGACCGAAAAGACTGAAATTAAGGTGTCGGCTAAACTGTGTTCTCATCTGTGGTTGGGGGCTTTTTGTAAGTACACGCAGGTTGTTGGCAGAGTTCACTGTGTTTTGTTTTGTTTTGTTTTTTTTGCAAGGGATCACTCTCAGCTCTTACGGGCCACCCTCAAATCATGGCCACACAGCCATGTCTGGACTTACTCATGCTTCTCATCTCTTTGCCAGGAAGAGGCTAGCCCCTTTTGAGGGCTCACTTCAATAGGTTGTGTCTACCTAGGATAATATTTGTTTCTTTAGGTTGACTGTGCCGTATAACAAAACCTAACCAGGGAGATGTCTTCAAGTCTATCTTCTAGTCTTTCTATTGCATATTTTATTTCTGCTGTTATTTTTCCTGGTTAAGAATATTAACTTTTTGACTGGATGTTCCTTTTTTAATAGCATCCAGTCTTGGTTAATGAAGAAATATCTCATTTCTCTGAGGATATTATAGTTCTTTTAAAAGTTTTCTTCCAGATTTTTATGTCTTTCAAACTTTTTTTTCTTGTCTGTCTGGATCTTTCTCCTTTGTGCTGGTCATATGTCAGATCTCAGGTTGTAATTGGCTATTGACTCATGTATTTAATACTGACACAAAGTCTATAGAAGTTATGACAGAATGAGTAAGACTTTTTTTTTCTTTGAGACAGCGTCTTACTCTGTCTCTCAGGCTGGATAGCAGTAGTGTGATTACAGCTAACTGCAGCCTTGACCTCCTGGGCTCAAGTGAACCTCCCACCTCAGCCTCCCAAAGAGCCAGGACTACAAGTGTGCACCACCATGCCTGGCTGATTTTTAAATTTGTTGTAGAGAAAGGGTTTTGCCATGTTGCTAAGGTTGTTCTCGAACTCCTCGGCTCACACAATCCCAGACCTCAATCTCCCCAAGTGCTGGGATTATAGGTGTGAGCCACCGCACCTGATGGTGAGTGAAACTTACTGACTGTTGGGCTTCATCGTGTGGTGAACTTTGTTCAATATATATAGTAGACAGTGGTGTTTCTTTTACCTTTTTGAAGGCTTTTTAATTTCTTTCTTTTTTGAGACAGAGTGTCAGCCTGTCACCCAGGCTGGAGTGCTGTGGTGCGATCTTGGCTCACTGCAACCTCCGCCTCCCAGGTTGAAACGATACTTCTGCCTCAGCCTCCCCAGTAGCTGGGATTACAGGTGCACGTCACCATGCCCTGCTAACTTTTTATATTTTTAGTAGAGATGGAGTTTCACCATGTTGGCCAGGCAGATCTCGAACTCCTGACCTCAAGTGATACACCTACCTCAGCCTCCCAAAGTACTGGGATTACAGGCGTGAGCCACCATGCCTGGCCTGAAGGTGTTTTTATGTATTGTATAAAGCATATTAACCTCTGTGCCTCAGGTTCTATATCTTTAAAAAGAGGTGTAATAATAATACCTACCTTGTATGATTTTTGTGAAGATTAAAACAAGTTTAATAAAAGTGAAACTTTAGAACAGTGTCTGATATAAGTAAATGTTAATTAAATATTGGGTATTATTATATTTACTTAGAAATAATTATTTAACAGCCGGGCGCGGTGGCTCAAGCCTGTAATCCCAGCACTTTGGGAGGCCGAGACGGGCGGATCACGAGGTCAGGAGTTCGAGACCA
>NW_012114932.1:7914989-7922197 GCF_000951035.1 Colobus angolensis palliatus | reverse complement strand
AGTAGCTGGGATTACAGACACGCACTACCATGCCTGGCTAATTTTTGTATTTTTAGTAGAGACGGGGTTTCGCTATGTTGACCAGACTTGTCTTGAACTTCTGACCTCATGATCTGCCTGCCTCAGCCTCCCGAAGTGCTGGGATTACAGGCGAAAGCCACTGCACCTGGCCCAATAAGCATGATTTTTAGAAATTATTTCTCCTTTCTAATCTTGAAACCTGAAGCCTGCATTAAGAAATTGCTTTACGGCTGGGCGCTGTGGCTTATGCCTGTAATTCCAGCACTTTGAGAGGCCAAGACGGGTGGCTCACCTGAGATCAGGAGTTCAAGACCAGCCTGGCTAACATGGTGAAACCCCATCTCTGCTAAAAACACAAAAATTAGCTGGGTGTGGTGGCATGCACCTGTAATCCCAGCTACTTGGAAGGTAGAAGGCTGAGGCAGGAGAATTGCTTGAACCTGGGAGGCAGAGGTTGCAGTGAGCCAAGATCTCGCCACAGCACTCCAGCCTGGGTGACAGAGCGAGACTCCGTCTCAAAAAAAAAAAAAAAAAGAAAAAGAAATTGCTTTACAAGAGGTAAAACTTTTCATGTGGTATTTCTGTTGAAGGTAGATAATTTTACAGAGACATTATCTTTCAAAATCAGTACGGGAGTGTTCATAGCAGCATAATTCCTAACAGTGAAAAAGGAGAGGCTGAGTTTGGTGGTTCATGCCTGTAATCTCGACACTTTGGGAGGCCAAGGCAGAAAGATTGCTTGAGGCCAGGAGTCCAAGATCAGCCTGGGAAACATAACAAGACCCTGTCTCTACAAAACATGAAAAAAAAAAAAAATAGCTGGGCACAGTGGCATGGACCTGTCGTAGTCCCAGCACTTTGGGAGGCTGAGCTTGGAAGATCTCTTGAGCCAGGAGTTTGAGGCTGCAGTGACTATGATTATGCCACTGCACTCCAGCCTGGGCAACAGCGTGAAACCCTGTCTCTACCAAAAATAAATAAAAATAAATAAAAAGTAGAAATAACTCAAATATTCATTAGTTAATTAGTAAACATGTGGTGTATTCATGCAATGGAGTATTATTCAGAAATCAAGAGAATAAAGTACTGATACACGCCAAAACATAAAAGAACCTTGAGAACTTGCTGACTGAAAGAAGCCAGACACAAAGAGCCACGTATTGTTTGATTTATTTATAGAAATGTCCAGAGTAGGCAAATCCATAGAGACTGAAAGTAGATTAGTGGTTACTAGGGGATTACGAGGAGGGGAAATAGGCAGTGATTATTAACAGATATGGGGTTTCTTTTTGGAGTGATGAAACGTTCTGAAATTAGATAGTGATGATGTACAACTCTATGAATATATTCAAAGCCACAGAATTGTGCACTTTTAGCAGGGTGAAGTTTATGGTATGTGAATTACATCTCATTAAAGTTGTTATTTTTTTTTAACAAATAATCTGGGCATGAGGATTTTTCTCTAAGTATTTCATCTGAGATGACTTGTGTGATGGTGACAGCAATATAATGGCGCAATAAGGAAACGACCGACTGCTGAGCGGAAAGTGGAGCTGGGGTGATTTGGGAGCATGATTCATGGCTGTGTTCACGTTGTTCTTTGCTCTCACCCTTGTGGCGCTGCTGGTCCAAACATACTCTATGCCGCCATTAAAAAATAAAAGTATCATGCTTAAAGTGAATACTTTACTCCTCTGACTTTTTAGTCGTTAGTTGTCAAATTGGCCGAAGTGCTGTCTTAGCCAGGAATATTTTCAGTAAAAATCTTTATTCAGGAAAAAGTATTGAAAAACAAATAGCATTGCTCTAGGTGCAGGGAGTGTAGCAGTGAACAAGAGACCAAATCCCTTTTTTCATCAAAGAGGAGCAAACAATACAGGCATTTAGAAGGGCTATGAAAATTAGTAAGTAAGGGGATGAGAGATTGGGAGTGGATAATGCTACTTTAGACAGTGAGTGAGGAAGCCTTCTCTGAGGAGGATGCTTGCATTAAAAAATACATGTATCTACATCTCCTTTATCAATTTCCTTTTTTTTTTTTTGAGATGGAGTCTCACTTTGTTGCCCAGGCTGGAGTGCAATGGGACAATCTCAGCTCATTGCAACCTCCGCCTCCTGGGCTCAAGCAATTCTTCTACCTCAGCCTCCCAAATAGTTGGCACTATAGGTTCACGCCACTACGCCCGGCTGATTTTTGTATTTTTAATAGAGATGGGGTTTCGCCATGTTGGCCAGGCTGGTCTTGAACTCCTGATATCAAGTGATTCGCCCACTTTGGCCTCTCAAAGTGCTGGGATTACAGGCGTGAGTCACTGTGCTTGGTCTTTCAAATTCCTTAACACCTGATTAATCTGACCCTTTCTAGTCTGAGTCTTGGCTCTCCCAGTTAACTGAATTTTTTCCCAAAGGTCGGCAGTGGTTTACATACTTTAAGAGTTTCTGTTTTCTTACTTTTCCATAGCTACACTTTAACGAGGCTGACTACTTCTCTGGGAGGAGGCATGCTACAGTTTATTTCTCTGGCTGCTTTTATTATTCCTGCCTTTTTTTGGTCCTTACCTTTCATTATAGATTTTTTTCGATTTTTTTTTTTTTTTTTAAACATTCTTCTCAGCTAGGTGCAGTGGCTCACGCCTGTAGTCCCAGCACTTCAGGAGGCCGAGGTGGGCAGATCAGATGAGCTCAGGGGTTCAAGACCAGCCTGGGCAACGTGGCAAAACCCTGTCTCTACAAAAAAAAAAATGCAAAAATTAACCAGGCATGGTGGCACACGCCTGTAGTCCCAGCTACTCGGGAGGCTGAGGTGGGAGGATCGCTTGAGCCCAGGAGGTCAAGGCTGCCATAAGCCGAGGTCGTGCCACTGTATTCTAGCCTGGGTGACAAAGTTAGACCCTGTCTCCCCTCAAGAAAACAAAAACAAAAAGACAAAAAATCCCCCACATTCTCTCTTCTCTTGAAACTTTTCCCCCTCAACAAACCAATCTACTCTGTGGCTTTATTTTCTCCTCCTGGGGTTCACTGGACATCGGCACTTTGACCTCATGCTCTGCTCTAGGCGTCCAGGTCCTCTGCTCTGCTGCATGCTGGGCGTCCCTCACTGCCCCTCGGGCATCTGAAACTTCATGCACCTAAAATGGGCCTCATCTTCCTCCAGCACCTGCTCCCTACACAGTATTTGAGTTGGTCTTTGAAGAGTTTTCATTGAAAATCCTCCTCTCTCCACTGCAGAACATACCCATTGTGTTTAACCTAGACTGCTTATTTTATTTTATCTTTTTTTGAGACAGAATCTTGCTCTGTCTCCCAGGCTGGAGTGCAGTGGCACAATCTCCGCTCACTGCAACCTCTGCCTCCCGGGTTCAAGGGATTCTTGTGCCTCAGTCTTCTGAGTAGATGCTGGGACTACCAGCATATGCCACCATGCCCGGCTAATTTCTGTATTTTTGGTAGAGACCACATTTCACCATGTTGGCCAGGCTGGTCTCGAACTCCTGGCCTCAAGTGATCCATCTGCCTTGGCCTCCTGAAGTGCTGGGATTACCTTTGTGGACTTATTGACCATTTGTACCTCTTCTTTGGAGAAATGTCTATTCAAGTCCTTTGCCCATTTTTTAATCTGGTTATTTGTTTTGTTTTTGAGTTTTAGACATTCTCTACATATTCTGTATATAAATTCCTTGTCAGATACATGATTTGCAAGTATTTTTTCCTGTTCTCTGGGTTTCCTTTTTCTCTCTTGATAGGGCCCTTTGATGTACAAAGTTTCAAAGTTTGATGAGGTTTTTCATTTTTTGCCTGTGCTTTTGGTGTCGTATGCAAGAAATCATTGCTAAATCAGGTCTTATGAAGCTTTCTTGGTATTTTTTCTTCTAATAATTTTAATAGTTTTAGTTTTGACATATTTGACCTATATCGAGTTAGTTTTTGTATATGGTATAAGGTATGTGTTTAACTTCATTCTCCTGCATGTGGATATTCAGTTTTCCCAGTACAATGTTTTGAAAAGACTGTCTTTTCTGCATTGAACTGTCTTGGCACTTACGTCAAAAATCATTTGACCATATATCTGAGAGTTTATTTCTGGGCTCCCTATTCTGTTCTGTTGGTCTGTGTATCTGTCTTTATGCCAGTACCACGTTGTTTGGATTATGGTAGCTCTGTAGTTAGTTTTGAAGTCAAGATGTATCTCTAACTTTGTTCTTCTTTTAGATATTATTTTGGCTTTTTGGTGTCCTTTGAAATTCCAAATGAATTTTAGAATGGGATTTTCTGTCTCTGTAAAACTGTCGTTAGTATTTGATAGGGTTTGCATTGAATCTGTAGATAGCTTTGGGTAGTATTCTCCTCTTAACAATATTAAGTCTTTCCATCCATGATCACAGGATGTTTTCCCATTTATTTATGTCATTTTAAATTTCTTTCAGCAGTGTTTTGTGCTGAGTCTTTTGTGTATAAGCCTTTTGTCTTCATGGTTAAGTTTATTCCTAAGCATTTTATTCTTTTTGATGCTACTATAAATAGAATTGTTTTTCTTAGTTTCCCTTTTTGGATTGTTCATTATTGTCTTTGCCCATTTGTAATTGGGTTGTCTTTTTATTGTTGAGGCGTAAATGTTCTTTATATATTCTGGATACAAGTCAAGAGACTTGTATTTATAAATTTTTTTCTCATTCTGTAGGTTGCTCTACTTTCTTTAATTAATATGAACTATTTAGGTAAAGCATGAAAATGTGAATCCCAAAATGTTACCTTTAAGATGATAGAAAATGTTAAGATATTTTATAAGAATTCACTTTATTAAGATATTAGGAGATTTAAAAAAACAATTTTCCTATTTTTAAAATGTGTTAGTACATTTTATAGAATAATACTCAAATATGAAAATGTGTTTGTAAACACTGTACTGTACTGGGAAATGTAGGTATAAAACAATTGTGGCATATAAGTAAAATTATGTTACAAAAACTCAAATTTTGCATAGGGAAATTGATTAAGAAATACACCAAAATGTTTATAGTGGTCATAAAATGATAAGTATATGTATTTTTTGCCTGTTTATGTTTCTTAGATTTTATTTAAGCATTTTTTGCTATGAAAACATTCTAAAAGAATGTAGGAAATGTATGTTATGGCCCAAAGGAAAGATGAAATTCCTAGGACAACATGTAGCGATGCGGGATATCACTTCATATTTTACAGGCACTGTCAGTCTAGAAGTTAGAATGGCACTGTTTTTCAGCCTCCCTTGGTGCAAGACTGAAGAGCAAGCATTGCCATCATCCCCTCCCTAGGTGCTGTGTATCTTAAGATAATCAAACATCAAATTTCTAATACTGTCCACAATATCAGAAATTCTGTTCCTCAATTTCTGCTGTCTTGTTAAGTGGTGTAACTGACCCAGTGATACTGTATGTATGTATATTATCAATTAGTTTGAAATTTCTATAAGACCAGCTAGCCACTTAGAGTAAATACAAATCTGTAGTGTATTATCTGTTGTTGAATATTGACTCCAGGAGATCATCATGCTTATCTATTTTTTTCTTTTTTTTCTTTTTTTTTTGTCATGCTTATCTAATGCTTAATTATAATGCTTCATTATAAACCATTCCTCCAAGAATGGTGTATCCTATCAGTCAATAATGGTGTATCACTTTAGAAAATAATGCTTTATTTTGTTTAAATATCAAGATTAATTTTAAAAAATCTTGGTCTGTTGGGCAGAAATTATATTTCTCAACAGGCCTTAGAGGAATGATCTTCACTGAATGTACTTCCTTCTCTAATTTAAATAGTGGCTGTGTTTACTAACACATTTAATTTGACCACATGAATTATTTTGTCAGAACAGCCAGATAGTTTATGTAAAAAATCAATTATAGAAGTTGGCTATGTATCAGTTGTGGATTGGCAGTTGTTTAGGCAATTGTCAAGTATTATCACAATTGAATCACTTATTATAGACATAACGTGATATATTCTCACATGGTACTTTTTTCTATTGTGGAGACTCTGTAGTAGTTAGAAATTTGGAAAAGGGTGGTAATGCAATAAAATCTTAGCTTAATAGTTAAAAATCAATTCTCTGATTTTTAGGAGTTGGTAATTCTTCTCTTAGAATATAATGCTGATACTACTGTTGTTAATGGGAGTGGACAGACAGCAAAAGAAGTTACTCATGCTGAAGAGATCAGAAGCATGCTTGAAGGTAAATATTATGGATGTGAACATAAACAGCATTTACTTTCATTATAACCAAGGTTCAGATTATGACTAAAAATGGCTTCTGAGAAAGAGGACAAAACAGAGGATAACCAGCTGATGGCTGTAATGATAATGTCATGTTGGAGTCATTGATTAAACACACAATTACCTATATGATAGTTTCTTCACTTAAAGCTTTTAAACTCTTAATTTGTACAAAATTATGGCAAGTTTTAAAAATCTGTTTTTCAGGCTGGGTGTGGTGGCTCACGCCTGTAACCCTAGCACTTTAGGAGGCTGAGGCAAGAGGATCACTTGAGGTTAGGAGTTTGAGACTAGTCTGGGCAACATAGTGAAACTCCTGTCTCTACAAAAAATAGTAAAAAAGTTAAAAATTAGGTGGATACGGTGGTGTGCACCTGTAGTCTCAGTTACTTGGGAGGCTGAGGCAGGAGGATCATTGAGCCTAGGACCTTGAGGCTGCAATGAACCCTGATTGTGCTACTGTACTTTGGTCCAGGCAACAGAGTGAGACTCCCCCAAAACATTTGTATTTTGGGTCTCAAAAAAAATCTGTTTTACAAATACTCAACAAAATGAAAAGTAGAAAATTGGAGACATGAGGGAATGTGCCTAATAGGCTGATGAAGTATGACAATGAAGGGATACAGAAGTGCAGGACAGTAAGAGGTGGCAGTTCAAACTGTAAGAGGTGTTGCTTTTGGGAGTCACTTGATGTTGGGAAGATAGCTCTGGCTGCCTCAGTTTTCTTTTCACCCAAGCTGGAGTGCAGTGGTGTGATCTTGGCTCACTGCAACCTCGCCTCTTGGGTTCAAGTGATTCTCCTGCCTTAGCCTCCCAAGTAACTGGGATTACAGGCACGCACCACCACACCCGGCTAATTTTTTGTATTTTTAGTAGAGATGAGGTTTCACCATGTTGGTCAGGCTGGTCTTGAACTCCTGACCTCAGGTGATCCGCCC
>NW_012114932.1:7912387-7914423 GCF_000951035.1 Colobus angolensis palliatus | reverse complement strand
CTCTGGAGTAGCTGGGACTACAGGCACCTGCCACCTTGCCCGGCTTGTTTTTTTGTATTTTTTAGCAGAGATGGGATTTCACCGTGTTAGCTAGGATGGTCTCGATCTCCCGACCTCGTGATCCGCCCGTCTCGGCCTCCCAAAGTGCTGGGATTACAGGCTTGAGCCACCGCGCCCGGCCTCCTATAATTATTTTTTAGTAGTATTTCTGATATTGAGAAGAGAAGATCTTTAATTTTCTACTTAATAAGTAAAAATACTGAATTAGAGTTGCAATTTCACACATACCCTTTCTTTCTTTTGGAATTCAGAGAAAGGCAATATAATTTTGTGCTTAAAGGATGTTGATTTCTTAATTTAAATTTTCAATATTTTTATTTATGTAAAAACCATGATCCTGTTGTTTATTACCCCAAAGCTAAAATCTTCTCACTTGTTCTATAGTTTAAAAAACAACACAAAGTCTGTTTGTCAGACTTCTTAAGGTCAGTGTCTTGTTTCTGCACTCAAAATGAATCCTCTCCTTATCAATGAACAAGCAAATTAGCACATAACATATTCTATCAGACACTGTGTTATATGAATTTAGTAACATGTAGAACATATTAGCTGTGATTCCTGCCCTTTAATAATTTGTGACCAAATAGGATGAGGTACTGTCTTTAATTATGTCCTGTTATTTTAATTAGAACAAGAAGAGAACCCAGAACTGAGGTTTTCCTGACAGACTGGAATGTTAGGTTAGTCTGACAAGTTGACATTTAGTAAGGGCAATTGTAAAGACATGCTCTAAGACATTTCAAAACCAAACTTCACAAGGAAAAGGGCTTAGCTGACTTTACAGGTAATATGATTTGTCAGCTGATGTGGTCTTAGCCTGGGAAATAGAAGTAGAGACTGAATTGAGTGATTCTGCTCTAATGAGAGCACCTTACCTACACGTAATATCATTTGTGGATAGAGTGTTAAATGGATCATTGGCAGACTACTGGAAGTACCTTGAGGAACCCACCATAAGTAGGCCATAAGACCATAAATAGATCAGAAACCATGTCATAGGGGCCGGGCGCCGTGGCTCATGCCTGTAATCCCAGCACTTTGGGAGGCCGAGGTTGGCAGATCACTTGAGGTCAGAAGTTCGAGACCAGCCTGCCCAACATGGTGAAGCCCATCTCTAATAAAAATACAAAAATTAGCTGGGCATGGTGGTGGACACCTGTAATCCCAGTGGCTTGGGAGGCTGAGGCAGAAGAATCACTTGAACCTGGGAGGCAGAAGTTGCAGTGAGCTGATCGTGCCACTGCACTCCAACCTGGGAGGGCCGGGCGCAGTGGCTCACACCTGTAATCCCAGCACTTCGGGAGGCTGAGGTGGGTGGATCATGAGGTCACAAGTTCAAGACCACCCTGGCCAAGATGGTGAAACCCTGTCTCTACTAAAAATACAAAAATTAGCTGGGCGCAGTGGCAGGCACCTGTAGTCCCAGCTACTCAGGAGGGTGAGGCAGGAGAATTGCTTGACCCCAGGAGGCAGAGGTTGCAGTGAGCTGAGAGTGTGCCATTGCGGTCCAGCCTGGGCGACAGAGTGAGACTCTGTCTCAAAAAAACAAACCAAAAAGAAACCATGTCATAGGATAATGCATGGAGAGACAGGAAGTGTTTTACCCTAGAAAGAAAGACATAGGCAGGCACAGTGAAATTATACTCAAGTACCTGAGAGCTGTTACTTGGGAGAAGGGATGATCTTATTTGTGGCCAAACCAGGGCTGGTTGATTGCCCAGTTGATGGAGTAGCAGGGAGTTTATGTTTGGGTCCAACATATAGGAATAATGGCTTGGATTGCCTTGAAAGATACATGATTGGAGGTATTCAGCAAAGGAGAGACTTGTTAGGCACTATTACTAATGCCACCTTCTTCTATATCTTGTCTTTTTATTTTGAAAAATTTCGGCTGGGCGTGGTCGCTCACGCCTGTAATCCCAGCACTTTGGGAGGCTGAGGCGGGGAGATCACAAGGTCAGGAGATTGAGACCATC
>NW_012114932.1:7899045-7911842 GCF_000951035.1 Colobus angolensis palliatus | reverse complement strand
CTCCCAAGTAGCTGGGACTACAGGCGCCTGCCACCAGGCCCAGCTAATTATTTTTGTATTTTTTTTTAGTAGAGGTGGGGTTTCACCATGTTAGTCAGGATGGTCTCGATCTCCTGACCTCGTGATCCTCCCACCTCGACTTCCCAAAGTGCTGGGATTACAGGCATGAGCCACTGCACCCAGCCTTCAGTATCTCTTAAGAACAAGGATTATTTTCTTCCATAATCACAATATAGTGCTCAATTTCAGGAAAATTAACATTAACATAATATTGTCTAATATATATTTTTATATTCAGATTTAGCCTGTTGTCCAAATAATGTCCTTTGTAGCATTTTCCCCTCCAATCTAGGATCTAATCCAGAACCTCACATTGCATTTAATTTTGACATCATCTCTTTCATGTCCTTTTATCTGAAACAACTCCTCAGCCCTTATCTTGATACTGATTTTTTTTTTTTTTTTTGAGACAGTTTCACTCTGTCACCCAGGCTGGAGTGCAGTGGTGTGATCATAGCTCACTGAAGCCTTGAATTCATGGGCTCAAGTGATTCTCCTGCCTCAGCCTCCCAATTAATTAGGACTATAGGCATGCACCACCATGCCTGGCTTATGTTATGTTTTGTTATGTTATTACTTATTTATTTATTTATTTATTTATTATTTATTATTTTTATTTTTGTTTTGAGACAAGGCCTCAATATATTGCCCAGGATGGTCTGGAGCTCCTGGCCTCAAGTGATTCTCTTAATTTGGCCTCCTAGAGTATTGGGGTTAACAGGTGTGAGCCTTGCCACCTGGCCAATATTGACCTTTTTGAAGAGGAAAGCGGTTGTGGAATTATTTGTAGAATGGCCCTTGATTTTGGTTTTTCTCTTGTGATTAGATTCAGGATATGTATTTCTGTCAGAAACATTATGTAGGTGAGTTTATATCCCATGCCAGTGCATCCCATTAGGAGGCACATAATGTCACTTTGTTTCATTATCAGTGATGTTAACTCTGATCACTTTGTGGTCCACTGTAAAGGCATCTTTTCCCTTTGTAATTAATAAATGACCTACAGGGAGAAAAATTGAGACAATGGAAATACCCTATTTACCAATAAACTTCTACTCAGTGGTTTTAGCATTCATTGATAATATTTGCCCTAATCATTGATTAGTGGTTGCAAAGTAATGATTTGCTATCATGAATGAAAGATATTTTCCAGGTGCTCTCCTGCATTTCAAGTGTACTACTATTCAGCCTATTCTCTGCATGTATGTAAGCATCAGTCAGGACAGTGGTAGACTTTGTGACTTATAAGATCCTTATTTACTTGATTCTGATGGAAAAGAAAGACAGTGATACTAAATTTAAATCTTATAGGACAAATATTTTTTGGATCTGTAACATTTGCTTTAAGAATATTGAGATATAAAGTATATGCAGAAAAGTTCACATTATGAATGTATAGCTCCTTTAGAACTGTTTCTGTGGAGTATGTCTCTGTAAACAGCATCCACATCTATAAGTAGAACATTGTGAGCATTCTAGAAGCCTGACCACCCAGACTAGAATATTTGCTTTTCATTGATGTAATCAGCAGTTTTGTTTCAGTGTCCTGAAAGAATACAGGACAGGAACATAATCTAAGAACATATATAGTATTTTCAACTCCAAATTCCTGCCATTTTCCTTCACTTATAAGCCTAGACAACCTAGAAAGAAACAATAGGGTATCTTTTCTTTTCCTTCCCTAAAACCTGGGACAAATATTAAGCATTATTTGAATATTCAACGCATATTTATTGACCAACTACGCATTGTGCCAGACTCTGTCATAAATGCTTTGGTTACACAGATAAGAACAAGTACCTGGCCGGGTGCGGTGGCTCACGCCTGTAATCCTAGCACTTTGGGAGACTGAGGCAGGTGGATCACGAGGTCAGGAGATCAAGACCATCCTGGCTAACATGGTGAAAGCCCCTTTCTACTAAAAATACAAAAAAAAAAAATTAGCCAGGCGTGGTGGCAGGTGCCTGTAGTCCCAGCTACTCCGGAGGCTGAGGCAGGAGAATGGCGTGAACCCGGGAGGCGGAGCTTGCAGTAAGCAGAGATCACACCACTGCACTCCAGCCTGGGCGACAGAGCGAGACTCCGTCTCAAAAAAAAAAAAAAAAAAAAAAAAACCATACAAAAAAAGACCAAGTACCTGGCTTCAAGATTACAGAGGGATAAATTACAGGTCAGGGTGATACATGCAGTGGTGGAGGGATGTACAAGAGGTATAGGAGATGTCACTGTTCTCAAAGAGTTCCTAGTTCAGCAGCCGTAGAACCAGTGGGAGGAAAGATCGAAGATAGTGCATCCCAGCCACAGAAGCCATACACAGTCTACAGAGAGGCTTGGCTCAGCAGAAGCCATGGACAGCCTACGGAGAGGCTTGGCTCAGCAGAAGCCATGGACAGTCTACTGAGAGGTTTGGCTCAGCAGAAACCATGCACAGTCTACAGAAAGGCTTGGCTCAGCAGAAGCCATGGACAGTCTACAGAGAGGCTTGGCTCAGCAGAAACCATGCACAGTCTACAAAGAGGCTTGGCTCAGCAGAAGCCATGCACAGTCTACGGAGAGGCTTGGCTCAGCAGAAGCCATGCACCGTCTACGGAGAGGCTTGGCTCAGCAGAAGCCATGCACCGTCTATGGAGAGGCTTGGCTCAGCAGAAGCCATGGACAGTCTACTGAGAGGCTTGGCTCAGCAGAAGCCATGCACAGTCTACGGAGAGGCTTGGCTCAGTATGAAGCCATGGACAGTCTACAGAGAGACTTGGCTGTCTTCTGAGGTAGAGTCTGGGTGTGGAAATAAAAATGTGGGAAAAGAAGATGATGGTATATAGCAATGTTAGTTATTTCTTAAGACAAAGGTAAACTAGTTTCAGCAATTCCTGGATTCAATATATGTGTTCCTTGTAGTTTAAATGCAATGGTACGTGTAGATTCTTTTACAGCATTTAGCACATAGTGATTACTGTTAACAAATGTTCATCTATTTCCCCAGTCACCTGGCTCCCCTACCTGCTTCTCTATCCATGACTTGACTTTAGCCAGGATGACCTGAAAAACCTTTTATAGTTTCTCCTTTGCAGCCTCTGCACAGGACATTGTAGACGTATATTTAGTGGGATCACCAAGCCTTTCTCTGAAAGCACTTCCTTTCTATAAACCAAAATAGAATTCAGATCTAGCAGAAATTAGACCTTACTTACATATTCCAGACTCTTACACAATCAGATTACCAGTTGCTCTTTTGCTGTAAGTATGACTTCAGAGAAAGCGTAGTGATAAGAGCACGGACTCTGGAACTAGCCTGCTTGAGTTCAAATCCCAGCTCCTCCACTTCTGGTTGTACAACCTTGGTTAAATTCCATAACCTCTTGGTGCCTCAGTTCCTTTGTCTGTAGAAATCAATATAATAACAACACCTACCTCAGAGTAGTTAATGAGGATTTTATGAGTTAGTATTTTTAAGGAGCTTTGAATAGCACTTGGCATGTAGTAAGTGCTAAAGTATTTGTTAAAGATATAAAAATAGGCAAGGTGGCTCATGCCTATACTCTCAGTGCTTTGAAAAGTCGATGCAGGAAAATTGCTTTAGGCCAGGAGTTTGAGACCAGTCTGGGCAACAAGTAAGAACCCCGTCTCTACAAAAAATAAAAATATTTGCCAGGTGTGGTGGTGCACACCTGTGGTCCCAGCTACTTGGGAGGCTGAGGCAGGAGAATCATATGAGCCCAGGAGTTTGAAGCTGCAATGAGCTATGATTGTGCCACTGCACTCCAGCCTGGGTGACAGGGTGACAGGCTTGGTGATCCCACTAAATATACATCTACGGTGTCCTGTGCAGAGGCTGCAAAGGAGGAACTATAAAAGGTTTTTCAGGTCATCCTGGCTAAAGTAAAGTTATGGACAGATGACTTTCTCAACATATATACATACATACATACATAAATTTTATATTTTTATGTGGCAATTTATAAATAAATTGATATGTCTGCATATATTTATATGATGTGTACGTCTATCAGTGCTATTTCTTGTTATTTTTCACATTCTAAGGTTCTGGAAGCTATGAACCCCACTTATCTACCTTTCCAAGGCACATATTTAATAGTATTTCAGTACATAAAAGTAATCCATAATTAGTTTCGATGGTGATTGTTAGTGAGTAAAATACTTAAAGACTTCTGAATTAAAAACCCAAATTCATCCAAACCTGAAATAAATAGAACTCTGTCATCCGACTTGTAAGGTAATAACAATACATTTTAACTGCATTTGAATTACAATTGAAAACATTTTGGTTTTTCTCATCATGATCACTTTATTCTTTATAATGAATTTGTAATTTGATCCTGACTAGCAGTGGATAATAAGTACTTTTCTTTTGCAGCTGTAGAAAGGACTCAACAAAGAAAGCTTGAAGAATTACTTTTAGCAGCAGCAAGAGAAGGCAAAACAACAGAACTCACAGCTCTGGTAAAACAAACAAAAAAACCCCAAAAGACAAAAAGCAGTCTTTCTTTATACTTCAGGAAAATTTTTACTTAATGTTAAGTACATAATTTAGTTGAATTGTGGAACCAAGAACTCCAGAGATCATAATAATAGAACCAAAGTTCTTAAATATCTAAAAACACTCAGCATGGTGATAGTTGAAGCAGGACACATTTTAAATGGTGATATTTTTCTGGATTTCTGATTTATACCCATCCCAATCCCCCTGAAAACCTGATGGATAAGAATCTGATTTTTCATGGTAAATAGTTAATGTAAGGACAACTTATATATATATATATTATACACATTTTGTGATTAAGCCAATTGAAGCATAATAAATAGGACCCTATAAAGGAATGTCTTTCTAGTTTTGATCAGCAGTAGTATCTGGGAGGAATGCTACACTTCTGGAAGGTACTATGCAAAGAAGGGACAATATTTTGGAATACTTATACCACATTAGACTGAAATGTTTGCCTGTTCCCCGCCCCCCCGCAGAAGACCTACTTTGAGTTTCCATTCCTTCACAGTCTCATTAAACATGAAACTCTAAATTTGTTCTGAATTCATGACTGAAGCACTGCCATTTGCTTTAAAGTTGTTTCAGCTCATTTGAAAAGGCCTCTTTGGTTTCTAAGTATAGTGCCTAAAGCAGTTTTTAAATTTTGTGAAATGGAAGCTATATAAAGAAGCTTCTAAAGCAATAAGTTGGGAACAACAAATTCAGTAGAACCTTGACATTTACACATTTAACATTTATGGTTTTAACTCCTCTGAAAGACTGGCAGACTGATTCTGCTGTCACAAGTGTGAATTACAAGGCTGGTAGGGGCAAGTAAATCATTGTGAAATCTTAGCGTCTGAGGTGTGCGAGATGGCGCTGGCACAGTGCAGAGTGTCTGTTGTCAGAGGGGTGTGAGACCTGGACACAGACCTGAGAGCTATCTCAGGGCATCTCAGAATAAGCATAGGAGTGGCAGGTTTGGCTGGTTTAGTGAGCAAGAAACCACTAACAGCCTAGATGCCAAGGAGCTTGGCTATTCTTCAGGCTCTGCTGATACACCTTCCTGTGAATTATGAGAGAAAGTCTATCTTTGATATATAATTCTGCATTGCATTTTTTTAATTGTTAGCTCAACAGGCCCAATCCTCCTGATGTTAACTGTTCGGATCAGTTAGGAAATACCCCCTTGCATTGTGCAGCTTACCGGGCCCATAAACAGTGTGCCTTAAAGCTTCTAAGAAGTGGAGCAGACCCTAATCTGAAGAACAAAAATGGTAAGCATGTTGGTGAAAACCACTGTTGGCCATTTTGAAACTATAAAATGAAGTCAATGCTATATAAAATTGTTTTGTTTCAGTATCCAGCCTTTGTTAAACTGTATGGTTTGTTATTTGCAGTATCTGTATTCTATAGAGTTGCCACCAGCACTGAATTAGGGAATGCTGAACTATTGTTCCTAGAGGAAAATACAGGATTAGGTTCCTGCAAGCCTCAGGTCTCAACATTTTCATGAATTGATCATTATGAAATCTTACGGTTTTTTGTGGATTTTTTGCTGTTTCTATTTAATACATGTTGTTGACTCATTCACATTGAACTCATAGCCAACAGCATCATAGCTCACACTTGAGTAAAGTTTTCTTCATAAGGCACATCACAGCCTTTTCCACTGAGGTACATTAGACTGTACTTCAGCACAATGCTTGGGGCCATTTTTTTTTTTTTTTTTTTTTGAGACAGAGTCTCTCTCTGTTGCCCAGGCTAGAGTGCAGTGGCACCATCTCAGCTCACTGTAATCTCCTCCTGTGTTCAAGTGATTCTCCTGCCTCAGCCTCCTGAGAATCTGGGATTACAGGCATGCGCCACCACACCTGGCTAATTTTTGTATTTTTAGTAGAGATGAGGTTTTGCCATGTTGGCCAGGCTGGTCTCGAATTCTGACCTCAGGTGACCCGCCCGCCTCAGCTTCCCAAAGTGCTAGGATTATAGGTGGGAGCCACTGCGCCCAATCTCTTTTAAAAATTTTCTCCTTAGAGATGGGGTCTCACCCTTTTGCTCAGGCTGGAGTGCAGCGGTGCAATCTTCGCTCACTGCAGCCTCAAACTCTGAGCTCAAGTGACCCTTTGCCTCAGCCTCCTAAGTAGCTGGGACCACAGATGCATGCCACCATGTCTAGCTAGGACCTGAGCTTTACTGACATCAGTAGAAGTGGAAAGGAGAAAGAAAATTGGTTAGAGATCCCCTGCTAGACTGGCTGTTATGCTCGAGACTCTCACTGTCTAATAGAAATATGACAGGAGTCACATGTAATTTTAGGTTTCTAGCAGCCGTGTTAAAAGTGAAAAAAGGTGAAATTAATTGTAATTATGTGTTTTATTTAAAGTAACATATCCACAATGCCATTTCAACATATAATCGGTAAACAATAATTATCAGTGAGATCTTACATTCTTTTTTTGATACTAAGTCTTTGAAATCTGGTGTGTATTTCTGCGCTTACAGCACATCTCAGTGTGGACTAGCCACATTTCAGGTACTGGGTAGCCGCATGTGATTACTGTCCACCATATTGGACAGTGTAGCTCTACACATAGCAAGCTGTCCCAGAGGCTCTCTGGTTCACTGCGTTGTCCTCACCTTGCACATACTATTCTCTCTGCCAGAAGTGCTCTTGTCTTTCTTGTCCATCTGGTAAACCCTAGTCTTGCTTTAAGAGCTAGCTCAAACTCTGCTTCCCCAGAGAGCCTTTCTCTGTATCCCTAAGACCGATACAGATTTGTGGAGCTGGAGAGAATTCAGAAATCAACCTATGTAAGTATGGTGATTTAATTTTCGACAGAGGTGTGAAGGCAGTCAATGGAAAAGGATAAACTAGGAGTTACAAAAACAAAAATTGACGTCAAAGTGAGATTTTGGCCAGGTACAGTGGCTCACACCTGTAATCCCAGCACTTTGGGAGGCCGAGGTGGGCGGATCACGAGGTCAGGAGATCGAGACCATCCTGGCTAACACGGTGAAACCCTGTCTATGCTAAAAAAAAAAAAAATACAAAAAATTAGCTGGGCGTGGTGGCACATGCCTGGTAGTCCCAGCTACTCGGGAGGCTGAGGCAGAAGAATTGCTTGAACCTGGGAGGTGAAGGTTGTGGTGAGTTGTCACTGCACTCCAGCCTGGGCGACAGAGTGAGACTCCATCTCAACAACAACAACAAAAAAAGAAAGTGTGATTTCTAGTGTCTTTACCAGTTTGCCAAAGACTTGAGCAGTTTTTCTCAAGTTTTCTCAAGTTTTCTCAGTTATAATGATTTTTCCTTCAAAAATGTAGATTCAGAAGAGTCCAAATGAAATAAGAATTAATATAGTTTCATACAAATACCAGTCTAAATGGAAAAAAAACTTCCCTTGTAAATATTGAAAAGTTATTATTGGTATTCAAAGGTATAGTTACTCTATAGTTTATATTAGTAACCAAAGTTGAACATTCCTATTAAAGCTATTAAATTTTTTTTGACAGAAGTCAGAATGGCATCTTCTGAAAGAGAATAATTTTAAAAAATCAGGCCAGGCACGGTAGCTGAAGCCTGTAATGTCAGTACTTTGGGAGGCTGAGGTGGGCAGATCATTTGAGGTCAGGAGTTCGAGACCAGCCTGACCAACAAGATGAAACCCTGTCTCTACTAAAATATAAAAATTAGCCAGGTATGGTGACAGGTGTCTGTACTTCCAGCTACTTCAGAGGCTGAGGCAGAAGAATCACTTGAACCCAGGAGACGGAGGTTGCAGTAAGCCGAGATCGTGCCACTACACTCCAGTCTGAGTGACAGAGTGAGACTCCCTCTTAAAAAAAATTTAAAAAATCAATCAATCAAAGGCTGGGTGCAGTGGCTCACTCCTGTAATCCCAGCACTTTAGCAGGCCATGGGGGTGTAGATCACTTGAGGTCAGGAGTTCGAGGCCAACATGGTAAAACGTTGTCTTTACTAAAAATACAAAATTAGCTGGGCATGGTGGAGCACGCCTGTAATCCCAGTTACTTAGGAGTTTGTGGCAGGAGAATTGCTTGAACCTGGGAAGTGGAGGTTGAAGTGAGCCAAGATTGTGCCACTGCACTCTAGCGTGGGTGACAGAGCAAGACTCCGTTTCCAAAAAAAAAAAAAAAAAAAGAAAACACCATAAGAGCAACATTTGCATTATAGAAATCTTCAAAAATAGGGGGGAAAAAAAAAACACAAATTACCAAAGCATAGTCACAGTTACTTTGGCATCCTTCTAATCTATTTTCAGGTCTATTTTAGAACATTTTTTAAAAATTGTAGAACTCATGCTTGTTATAGTTGCAATGAGGAAAACAAAAACAGTAGAAAAGTATATAATCACTTCTAATCCGAACATCCAAAGATTTAGTTTTTCGTTGTTCATGTTTTAGTTTTAGTTGTTAATGTTCCATAGTAACATATTTCTCTTAAAGTTTTAAATAATAGATACTACCTTAAGAATATAAGCAAAATAAAAGTTATATATTACTCATAGACGAATACACAGGCATTTCATGATATTCCAAAGCGGGAAATGGCATTAGGCATCAGATGGGATGGAACTGGGAACCAGAAGACTGTTAGGAACCAAGATGGCTGCCTTGTGTGTGTCTGTCTCTCACTGCGTGGTCTGACCATGTCTTCTAGCAGACCAGCTGTTTTATTTTCCAGTATACATGATGGGACGATGGCTGCCCCGTGACTCCACTTAGGAGATCACAATCTCTCAACCTCAGTGTTACATTTCAGAGGGAGATAATGTGTTAGTACCTGCTTGTGTCAGGCATCTGTGCCTAGTGTGGCCACTTGGGACTTTAGGGACAGGACATGTGGTACCGAGATGGCTGCCAGGGCCTCCTCCTGGGAATGTGGATAGGGACAGAGAGGGGTGAATGGATGAGGACTGGCAGACACCTCAGAAAGTGTCTCTTCATTTTAGTTGACAGGTTGTAAATAGAGTTGACCTATTAAAATTCCACTTTTATGAAGCATCAGCAGCTTTTCCACATTGTCCCCAGTACTTCATGAGGATATAACATAATTTTTTCACTCAAAAGTCTAGTGATAAGAACAATTCTGTATTTTTTTTTTAAGTGAAAATGTCCTAGTCTTTTTTTTTCTTTTCTTTTTTAAAAAACAAGGGGCTGGCTATGGTGGCTCATGCCTGTAATCCCAGCACTTTGGGGAGGCCAAGGCAGGAAGATTGCTTGAGCCCAGGAGTTTGTGGCCTGGGCAGCACAGCGAGACCCATCTCTGAAAAAAAAAATTAAAAAATAAAAGCAAGAATATTTAAAATTTTTAATCAAATTGGTTAATGCATCTCTTTGATTTCTTCTAAGACTTCTGAGCTTAGGTAGAGATTTGGTAAATGTTTAATTCTCTTTCCTCCCAGTTTAATCACATTCATTCATTCAGCAATGCTGTGCCTCCACTGTGTGCCAAGAACTGTCCTAGGTGCTGGAGGCCCAACAGCGAACAGAGCCCAACAGTCTCCATGCTCTTGAGCTCATATTCTGGTGCGAGGAGATAGACAACAAATAAATGCATATGTGCTATCAGGCCGTGAGGTGCAGGAAAATAAAATAGGTTAAAAGGGCTAGAGAGTGATGGTAGGGTGGGGGTATCTTAGAACAGATATAAAGGAAGCGCTCTTTAAGCAACTTTGAGCAAACAGCTGAGTTGAGTGCAGGAGTGAGCCCTGAGGATTTCTGGCAGAAGAGCATTCAAGGAAAACAGAAAGCCAGTGTAAAAGCTCTGGAGTAGAAGAACACGTGGCACACTGAGGAAAAGGAAAGCTGCCAGTGTGCCCAGAGCAGGGTGAGCTGGAGAAGAGTGGAGAGCATCAGAGCTGCCAGAGGCCCAGGCTTGCAGGGCCTGGTTGGCTGTGAGCAGGAGCTTGGTGGTGTGTGAGTGTGGTTGGAGGGCTTTGAGCAGGAAAGTGAATGTGAGAGTGTGTGTTAAGATGTGGGAGTCTCAACTTGTCAATCCCTTACCTTTATACCCTTTATCAAGTAATCTTTCCTTTTCCATTATTTTGTCATGCCTTTCTCATACATTCTAAGAATTCCTTTTCTTTCTTTCTTTTTTTTTTTTGAGACAGAGTCTTGCTCTGTTGCCCAGGTTGGAGTGCAGTGGTGTGATCTTGGCTCACTGCAGCGTCCACCTCCTGGTTTCAAGCAATTCTCCTGCCTCAGCCTCCCGAATGGCTGGGATTACAGGTGCGCACCACCACGCCCAGCTCATTTTTATATTTTTAGTAGAGATGGGGTTTCACCATCTTGGCCAGGATGATGTCTCGATCTCTTGACCCCATGATCCGCCCGCCTCGGCCTCCCAAAGTGCTAGGATTACAGGCATGAGCTACTGTGCGCAGCCTCTTTTTTTTTTTTTTTTTTAAATAGTCTCGCTCTGTCGCCCAGGATGGAGTGCAGTGGTGTAATCTTGGCTCACTGCAACCTCTGCCTCCAAGGTTCAAGCAATGCTCGCACCTCAGCCTCCTCAGTAGCTGGTACTACAGGCATGCGCCACCGCACCTGGCTAATTTTTGTAATTTTAGTAGAAATGGGGTTTCGTCATGTTTGCTGGGCGGGTCTCGAACTCCTGGTATCAAGCAATCCACTTACCTCAGCCTCCCAAAGTGCTGGGATTACAGGCATGAGCCACGGTGCCCGGCCTCTTTGTGTATTTTTTATTGTTTTTCATTCACTCATCTGTCTCTTCTTTTGACAGTAGTGCATTTAAAAAAAAAAAAGTTTTTTAGATAGTATTGCACTTTTGATGATTATAATGTTTTAATGTGTGAGATTTCCCCTTACCATTTTTAAGGATTTTCTTTGACATCCTTATCTGTTTATTCTTCCAGATGGCATTTAAAATAATTTTCTTAGGCTCTTCATTGGAATTTCATTGAAATTACATCCTATGTAAATTAATTTAAGGAGAATTGGCATCTTCATTGAGTTTTCTCATTAAGGGACAAATCTTTGTTATGCAAACTTTTAAAGATTACATCATTCCTGGTTTTCACTGTATTTTGTTGTGGTTGGTAAGAGAGGTAGTGTATTTTTTAACTGGTTATGGAACCCATCTAGATTCCATCTAGGAGGCTATTTCATTTAGTTCGAAAGCATTTTATTGAATTCTTACTGTGTGCCAGGCATTTTAGGCATCGAATCCAGAAATGAGGTCTCTGGCCTGGAATTTCATCTAGTTGGCAGGAGCTCAGAATTTATTTTTGGTATCAGGGCAGAATTCTATGAAAGAAATCATAGTGTTGTCTATCTCTCTGCCTAAAGAAATAATTTCTCCAAAGTGCCCAGTAGATATAATGAAAATAACACAGAATTGGCAGTCCTTTGTAAGACATTTTCCTAGGTGCTAGGCAGAAAAACTAAACTGAGTATTCATTTTTTGGTTAATGTTTTAAAAAGATTTTTTCCCCACTGAAGAAGTAATGTATCACCAGCCCTGGGTTCTCCATCAGCAGCTCTATAAATCTTCCTCCAAAATAAATCTTAAAGCCACATATAAGGCCGGGCGTGGTGGCTCACGCCTGTAATCCCAGCACTTTGGGAGGCCGAGGCTGGTGAATCACGTGGTCAGGAGATGGAGACCATCCTGGCTAACACGGTGAAACCCTGTCTCTCCTAAAAAAAAAAAAAAAAAAAAAAAAGCCGGGTGTAGTGGCGGGCGCCTGTAGTCCCAGCTACTCAGGAGGCTGAGGCAGGAGAACGGCGTGAACCCAGGAGGCGCAGCTTGCGGTGAGCCAAGATGGCGCCACTGCACTCCAGCTTGGGCGACAGAGCGAGACTCCGTCTCAAAAAAAAAGGAAAAGCCACATACTTCTCTCTATATTAAAATGATCTCCATTTTACTACTGACCTTCTAGTCCAAACCACCAGTATCCTTTACCTGCACTATTGCCATCTCTTTGTAATTAGCCTCTCTACATTTCTTTTGCCCATGTTTATAAGCCATATTGCACACAGCAGCCAGAGTGACCTTTTTTGAAAAAAATATGGAAATTGTTAAAGCTTAAGAAATCAAATAGCATCATTAATTGATGAACCCATCACCCTCCTCCAGAACTTAGCAATAATGGCCACTCTATATCTCTTACCACTCCCTGAATTATTGTAAAGCAATTCTAGACATCATGCCATCTCTTTCTTTTTGTTTTTTTTGTTTTTTTGTTTTTTTTGAGACGGAGTCTCGCTCTGC
>NW_012114932.1:7897831-7898914 GCF_000951035.1 Colobus angolensis palliatus | reverse complement strand
CAGGCGCCCGCCACGTCGTCCGGCTAGTTTTTTGTATTTTTAGTAGAGACGGGGTTTCACCATGTTAGCCAGGATGGTCTCGATCTCCTGACCTCATGATCCGCCCGGCTCGGCCTCCCAAAGTGCTGGGATTACAGGCTTGAGCCACCGCGCCCGGCCTCTTTTTGTTTTTTAAAACTTTATTTGTTTTTCTTTTTTATACCCTGTCAACCCAGCTTTTCCCAATTCTGGGAAGAACTGGAAAGAGACGGCCTGCCATGCCATTTTATTTGTACATACCCAGTGCTCCTTAACTAACTGTGGGGCCACGTCTCCATAGACCCATTGTAAGTTGAAAATACACTTAAGGCCAGGTGCAGTAACTCCCACCTGTAATCCCAGCACTCTGGGAGGCTGAGGCTGGTGGATCGCTTGAGCCTAGGAATTTGAGACCAACCTGGTGAAACCCCATTCCTACCAAAAAAAAACACAAAAATTAGCCAGGTGTGATGACGCGTGCCTGTAGTTCCAGCTACTAAGGAGGCTGAGGTGAGAGGATCACTTGAGCTCAAGAGGTCGAGGCTGTGGTGAGCTGTGATAGTTGAAAAACCATTAAGTAAAACTGTTGTAAGTTGGGGAACATCTGTAGTTCAGTATATTAGTAAAAAATAAGGGCACCCTTTAAGAAAAACCACAAGCATGTGATAGTTGCAAAACTATGCACCTATAAAAACCATTGAATTTGTGCAGTTTAAGGAAATAAATTGTATGGTATGTTAATTTCTATCTCAATAGGGATATTAAACAGCACAATAGCATCATCCTATTAATAATCTAGTAATTTATCAAAATCATGAAACAGCCAAAGTTCATATTTTCCCAGTTATTTTTATTATTATTATTATTATTTTTGAGACAAAGTCTCACTCTTGTCCCCCAGGCTGGAGTGCAATGGCACGATCTCAGCTCACTGCAACTCCGCCTCTCAGGTTCAAGTGATTCTCCTGCCTCAGTCTCCAGAGTAGCTGGGATTACAGGCGCCTGCCACCACGCCCCGCTAATTTTTGTATTTTTAGTAGAGATGGGGTTTCATCATGTTGGCCA
>NW_012114932.1:7893551-7897511 GCF_000951035.1 Colobus angolensis palliatus | reverse complement strand
TCTCGGCTCAGTGCAAGCTCTGCCTCCCGGGTTCCGGCCATTCTCCTGCCTTAGCTTCCCGAGTTGCTGGGACTACCGGCACCCGCCACCACGCCCCGCTAATTTTTGTATTTTTAGTAGAGATGGGGTTTCATCATGTTGGCCAGGCTGGTCTCGAACTCCTGACCTAAGGTGATCCGCCCACCTTAGCCTCCCAAAGTGCTAGGATTATAGGCATAAGCCACTGCACCCAGCCAATATTATAATTGTTTAACACTTTAATAGAGTTTTAAACATGAGTCAGATCATGTTACTCTTACTTAAAACCCTTCAGTGGCTTTTTTTCCTATTTAGAATAAAACTCAAACTCCTTATGCTGGCTTACGAAAGTCTGGCCTACAAACCCCTTGTGTGATGTGGCTTCTGTGTGCCTCTCTGACTTTCTCTTGCCTGCTGAATTGTTCCTACCTCAGAGCCTTTGCATCAGCTGTTCCCTCTGGTAGAATGTCCTTCCCTGTATTTTCACAAGGCTGGATCCTTCTTTTCAACGTAGACATCCCTTCCTCAAAGAGGCCTTCCCTGATCAACCCCTCATTTTCCAATCTAAAGTGGCATCCCAATCATTCTGTCAAATCATTTATTTAAAAAAGTCTGGGCTTACCGTGGTTCACTGTCTGCTATGTCTTTTAAAATTAATTTATCATCTGTCTTTCCCGGCCTTCTATGCTTTCCCATCCCCCCAGTATTTTTTCTGTTATGTTCACTGCTGAATCCTCAGTGCCTAAAATAGTAATCGGTACATAACAGACCCTCAGTAGGAGATATTCATACAAATTAAAAAAAATTGCCAACACATACCAGGTGTTTGGTATTTATAAAAATAGTAGTATTTTAAACCAACCCCACACCCCTTTTTGTTTTTAGAGACAGAGTCTCACTCTGTCACCCAGTCTGGAGTGCAGTGGTAGCCGGGACTGTAGACACATGCCACCGTGCCTGGCTAATTAAATTTTTTTTTTTTTTTTTTGGTAGAGATAAGGTCTCACTATGTTACCCAGGCTGGTCTTAAGCTTCTGGCCTCAAGCCATACTTCCACCTTAGCCTCTCAGAGTGCTGGGATTACAGGTGTGGGCCACTGCGCCCGGCCTAAAAAGTTATCTGATAGAATATATCACCTTACTGCATAAAAAGTTCCAGAGTTCTCATTGATATGTTGTTTTGAAAGGACTGTTCTAATTTTCGTAGGCAGCTTTCGTTTCTCTAATAATAAGCTATTTGAGGCTAGGAGATGGTTTGATTTATTTGTGGGTTTTTTCTTTTTTTTTCTTTTTTTACCTTTTATCCTTCATTTAATGTCCTGCTCACTTCAGTACTCAATGAATAACTTTGATAAGACAAATTCCGTTTTTGTTGTTGTTTGGCAAGACGTGGAATGTGCATGTGTAAGGTTGGAAAAATTAACATTGATAGCTTGCTGGCTTTATTCTCCATTGTCACCATTTTCTTTTGTCCTAAATTGTGGACCATCACACCCTCAGCTTGTGAGCCATCTCTGCTACCCGTTATGCAGCATGGCGGCTGAAGTGTAGCTGGGGTCGGCTAGAGTAGACCCCAAATTTGTGATTAGTTATGTATCTTGAGATGAGGGAAAACCCTGAATTATCCAGGTAGACCTATGTAATTACTAGGCTCCTGACAGGAGGGAGGCCTATATATAGAGAGAACAGAATGCTGGAAGCAGAGGTTGGAATAATGTGCTTTGGAGATGGAAGAGACCCCATGTCAAGTCATGTAGTTGGCTGATAGGAGTGGAAAAGGCAGGAAAATGTTTCCCTTAGAGCCTCCAGAAGGAATGCAGCTCTGTCCACATGTTGATTTCTGCCCAGTGAAATGGATTTCAGACTTCTGATCTCTGAAACCATAAGATAATAAATGTGTATTGTTTAAGCCACAAATTTGTGAGTTCATGATAATTGGTTGTGAAGTTAATCTGATTTCCTGGCTTAATAGCAACCAAAAGGGAGGTCAGCAACCTCTCTCTGGTAGGTAATTTTTGGGGAAAAGAAAAAGATACAGGCAATAGAAAAATGAAGGAATGTTAGATGCTGCAGTTACAGCATTGATGGTTATAGTACATTTAAGATGTTGATGGCTTTTTTCTTTGTATTTTACACAGATCAGAAACCTCTTGACCTTGCCCAGGGTGCTGAAATGAAACACATTCTTGTTAATAAGGTACAGAGTAATGAATTAAATTTATCTAATAATTTTTAGAAAACAATTTTGAATGTGTGAAATATGTAGATGCATTTTTCATGAAAACATGTTTTTGACAGGTCATCTACAAAGCATTGAAACGATATGAGGGCCCTCTCTGGAAGGTAGGTTGGGGTGGTTTTTTAATTATATAACTGTAAAGAATAATTCTCAGGTGCTCTATTTCTGTTTAAAACTTTTTAAAAATCATTTCTGAAGTATATGTGATTTAATCGCTCTTGGATCTTATAATGTAAACCACTTATTTTTTATTTTTAGTTTTAGTTTTTGAGACAGAGTCTTGCTGTGTCGCCCAGGCTAGAGTGCAGTGGTGTACTCACTGCAACCTCCGCTCCCTGGATTCAAGTGGTTCTCCTGCCTCAGCCTCCCAAGTAGCTGGGATTATAGGCGCCCACCACTGTGCCCGGCTAATTTTTGTATTTTTAGTAGAGACAAGTGTTCACCATCTTGGCCAAGCTGGTCTTGAACTCCTGACCTTGTGATCCACCCGCCTCGGCTTCCCAAAGTGCTGGGATTACAGGTGTGAGCCACCGCACCTGGCAAACCACTATTATACTATTGGATTTCAAGAGGCATCCACTGGTTGTAGCAGTTACTTTTCTGTGTGTTGATGGTCACTTTTAGGTGTTTTTTTGGTTTTGATGAGTCACTTTTAGGTGACTAAGTTCTTACGAAAAGGAATGGGGGGAAAATATATTTTTTTCTTGCTAGATCAAAGAATTACAGTATTCTTTTTGTTATGAACATCAAACCATGGAAGATTTAGAAGAAAATTGATATTTGAATTATCACGTGGTACATACATAAAATTCTTCTGGTCCTAATACTTGCTACATTTTAGAGAATCCTGTTTTCTAGAATTAATCATGGAAGAGCACATAATTCTTTTGCATTTGCACACAATCCCTTTATCTATTTATGTATCTGTATGCTTATATTGTATAAGATAAATTTAGGATAATTTTCTTTTTTAGACATTCATTCATGACTTTGAGGAAATTGTCTTTGAAGCCCACAACTGGTATATTTTCTGTAAATAATCCCTGAACAGTTTTGTCAGAACCATAAACTGTAATCATCATTGATCTTATCAGTATGGCATTTCTGCTGTTCCTGTCACCCTGTAGTGGTATGTTTTCATTCCTGCACTTAGTACCTAAGTTCATGTTTGATCATTTTTTTTTAATGTTCAGTACTACTGTCTAAAGACTCAAATATGACTGTCATCACTTAATTACTTTTTATCAGTCAACTATTTGAATCTAGATGTGTCAGCTTGGGAAATCTTTGTTATTTTTCCCTTAGAGTTCAAGATTTTTTGGCTGGAGATTATTCTGGGTAGTGTTAGAGCATGGAGTCCTTTCATGGTATAGGAAACAGTAAGTATTATGATCTTTACACTTAACAAATTCCACTATATACATTTTGAAATATTAATATTTTTCACTTATCTCTTTTCCTTTTGTCTTAATAATTTCATCTTTATTTTGAAGGCCCGATGCCGTTCATAATATTTATCGCCAGGGATGCAAACACCTGACTCAAGCAGTATGCACGGTAGGATGAAACATGGATCATTTGCTCCTCTGTGAAATCAGTTCTTTAAGTGACTGACCCAAATCATTTATACAGCCTTGTAAAATCTTGGGGTTCTGTGGAATGCTGTAGAAAGCACTTGTGTGTATATATATATATATATATATA
>NW_012114932.1:7885998-7890521 GCF_000951035.1 Colobus angolensis palliatus | reverse complement strand
ATGTAAATGACGAGTTAATGGGTGCAGCACACCAACATGGCACATGTATACATATGTAACTTAAAGTATAATAATAAAAATAAATAAATAAATAAATAATGAAAATAAAAATAAAGCAGTGTTCATAAACATATCTTGATTTTTTGGTAAACTATGTAAGAGGTTAAATTTATTTTCCAAAGTGGTAAACTTTGGCCCTGCAAAGAACCCTAAACAATCTAACTCATGACTCTCCCAACATTTCATAAAATGGTAAGATTTGACCCTGAGTATAGTGTAAGAAAATGAGGAAAAAGTAAAATAGGGTACTTTTAGGCCAAACATTCTTTTTTGTGAAATCACTGTTATTTTAAAAATAGAGTAAAAGTTAAAGCATCAGGGCAAGTATTGGCTGTTTTAACATGACCTTAGTTTCTTGTGCTTCTAATTTGATTGTAAGTTAGTAAAACTGTGTATCTGGATCCATTACGATATAGTAACTTATTCTGTTAAGTTATAAAATGACAGGTTCTTAATATTGAAAACGAGAACCTATAATTTTTTTTTTTTTTTTTTTTTGAGACAGAGTCTCACTCTGCGGTCCAGGCTGGAGTGCAGTGGCGTGATCTCGGCTCAGTGCAAGCTCTGCCTCCCGGGTTCCGGCCATTCTCCTGCCTTAGCTTCCCGAGTTGCTGGGACTACCGGCACCCGCCACCACGCCTGGCTAGTTTTTGTATTTTTAGTAGAGACGGGGTTTCACAGTGTTAGCCAGGATGGTCTCGATCTCCTGACCTCGTGATCCGTCCGTCTCGGCCTTCCAAAGTGCTGGGATTACAGGCTTGAGCCACCGCGCCCAGCCACTTGTATATATTTTTATTTGAGAACAAGTAACATCGTGACATCTCCATTTTGAACAAAATTTTAAAATATAGTCAACTTTTATTTATCTCCATGTATTATGGAATGAGAGATGGATTGTCCAAAAAATATTTGTTAAATTTACTCAGGCTTATTTGATTATGAAATATCCTAGTACATGCACTTGAAAAGAATGTGTATTTTGCTATTATTGTTGGTTATAGGGTCCTATCAATATTAATTCAGTCATGGTGGTTGATAGCGTTCAGATCTTTTGTGTCTTGGTTTTGACTAGTGGTTGTATCAATTGCTGAAAGAGGGATGTGAAAGTGTCCAACTATGCTTGTGGAATGTTGCATTTCCTTCTCTGTTATTGATAACATACTTATGATTGGTGTCTTCTCGATTAATTGATCCTTTTATTGTTTTGTGGCCCTCTTTATCTCTTGTAATACATTTTGTTTTAAAATTTATTTTGTCCGATATGAACGTAACTACTTTGACCTTCTTATGTTTACTGTTCACATGGTGTCTTTTTCCTATCAATTTACTTTCAGCCTATATGTATCTTTATATTTATTTTGTCTCTTGGAGATAGCATATGTTTTAGTTCCTATTACCCATTCTGGCAATTTTTGCCTTTTAATTGGATTTTTCTTTTGTGAATGTCTTCTACTTTCATGCTTCTTCACATGTAAGGTAATTCTGGGTTTTGTTTTGTTTTGTTCTTGTTTTTGTTTTTTTGAGATGAAGTCTCACTCTCTCACCCAGGCTGGAGGGCAGTGGCACAATCTCAGCTCACAGCAACTTCCACCTCCCAGGTTCAAGCGATTCTCTGCCTCAGCCTTCTGAGTAACTGGGATTGCAGGTGAACGCTACTATACCTGGCTAATTTTTGTATTTTTTTGGTAGAGATGGGGTTTTGCCATGTTGGCTAGGCTGGTCTCGAACTCCTGACCTCAAGCAATCCTCCTCCGTCGGCCTCCCAAATTGCTGGGATTATAGGCATGAGACACCACACCCAGCCTGAATGTCAGGTAATTTTGGATGGTACTCTTAATATTATGAATGTTGAGTTCTGGAGATTTTGGATTCTTTTGTTTCTCTCTGTTAAGTATTGTCCGTTGCAGCAAGTCCTTTCCTTGGCTTGGTTTGGATCATGAACTGTGTGTCTTGGGCAGTGGCTCCGGACTCAGTTCAGATAGGTTGTGTTTATATGAGCTGCTTCCATGTGTGTGTGGCTCATGAGTCAGAGATGTGAGTAGTAGACAGAATCTGGGGACCCCCCCTCTGTGTCTCTCCCTTGGGGGATTCCCCTGTTCTCTTTAGTGCTTATGGATTCCCAGGTTTGCTTTACTAATGTCCAGAGACAGGGGTTTCCACTTGTGCCCTTGCTGCTGTCCTGTCACCATGTGGACTGGGCTTAGTCCCAGGTGCAAAACCTGAGGCGTGGGAACTTACTTCCACAGCTCCTTGGCCCCTTTCCTCCAGAGAGCATGACTCCCTGTCGGAGTCTGTCAGCTTTTGTTCAGGTCCAGGTTCTTCCATGTGGTTGCCTTTTTTTCTGTATCCAGGTTTTAGAGTTGTTTTCCGCACTATAAAGGTGTTGTTGGTACACCTTTACACCAACTACAGAGGTGGGGGGCCTCTGATAGGGTCTTGAAGAAATCTACCTTTTTCCATTCTTATTAACCCATTTATGCCTGATGTTCCATTATTGGAATGCTAAGCTTGTGGGAGTTATTTATATCCTACTGCTCAAGGTCATCACCAAGGTCTGATTTTTCACAAAACATTTTGCAACCTCTGGCATAAATGACTTAAAATCCTTTTCATGCCAAATTTTTATTTTAAAACCCATAATTATTTCTGATTCTTCTTACTCTCTCCCTTTTCTCGTTCTTTATCAACCTTATCTACTGCTGATTATTTTATACTCAGCTCAAACAAAAAGGTAATAAAAAATGGGAACTGTGGTAGCTAAACGATTTTATAACCCAAGTGCATATTAAGTTATATTTAAGAAAGGATAAAAGTAAAACGACATACCTGATGAACCAGAGTATTTATGTTGAGTAAGAAGTTGAGAGCCAGACCCGATATAGGTAAACTACAGTGCATTTGATACTCCCACTGTAATCTATTTTTTTCTGATTTTTATCTGTCAATATTTAAGTGTTCAACTGGGTATCCTTAAGTCATGTGAGTACTTTAAATTTTATGTATAGATAATTTTAGGATCCTCTTTTATGTGAATGAAGGTTGTCTTACTGACTTTTTTATATCCAAGGTAAAATCCACCGATAGCTGCCTCTTCTTTATTAAATGCTTTGATGACACCATTCATGGCTTCCGGGTTCCTAAGAATAGCCTTCAACAGTCAAGAGAGGTAATCTTATGGATTCATGTATCTTCCCTAAAACGTACAGAACATTTAAAGACACAGAGAATATAACATGGGTTCAATGGTAACATCCAAAATCTTGTCGATTGTACTTTTTATTTTTTATTTTTATTTTTATTTATTTGTTTTTTTGAGACAGAGTCTCACTCTGTAGCCCAGGCTGGAGTGCAGTGGTGCGATCTCAGCTCACTGCAACCCCTGCCTCCCAGGCTCAAGCGATTCTCATGCCTCAGCCTCCCAAGTAGCTGGGACTACAGGCGCGTGCCAACACACCTGGCTAATTTTTTTTGTATTTTAGCAGAGACGGGATTTTACCACATTGCCCAGGGTAGTCTCAAACTCCTGAGCTCAGGCGATCTGCCCACCTTAGCCTCCCAAAGTGCTGGGATTACACGCATGAGCCACTGTGCCAGGCCTGATTGTACTTTTTAAATGAAGCTTTTACAATTTAGTATGTGAATTAGTTATTTATCAAAATGTACCTGCAGATATTTTCTGTTTGTAATTTGTTTTTCAATTTTAATTATCTGAATGTAAGGGGCATCCTTTTAATGAAAATGACAGGTCTACACCTTAACTTAAAGGTGAGGAAACTAAGGATTGTAAGATTGAAGTGATTTCCCAAGGCCAGGCAGCTTGTGAGTGACAGAACCTGGACTACAAGACACTCATTACAGTGCAGACTCAGCCTTCCTATGTGATAAATTAAACAATAGCAGCAAGCTAGAAAATTGGGATTTACTTGACCAATACTTATGGTGCAGTCACTTAATGGAGTATCCCTATTCTTTTCTTTTCTTTTCTTTTTCTTTCTTTCGTTCTTTCTTTTTTTTTGAGACAGAGTTGCTCTGTCGCCCAGGCCAGAGTGCAGTGGTGGGATCTTGGCTCACAGCAACCTCTGCTTCCCCAGTTCAAGTGATTCTCCCGCCTCAGCCTCCTGAGTAGCTGGGATTACAGGTGCGCACCACCACGCCCCGCTAATTTTTGTGTTTTTAGTAGAGACGGGGTTTCACTACATTCGTCAGGCTCGTCTTGACCTCCTCACCTTGTGATCCGCCCACTTCAGCCTCCCAAAGCGCTGGGATTACAGGCATGAGCCACCACACCCGGCCCTTTTCTTTTTCATTTGTTTGTTTGTTTATTTTTATTTATTTATTTATTTATTTTTTGAGATAGAGCCTCCCTTGCTCTGTCACCCAAGCTGGAGTGTACTGGTTTGATCTTGGCTTACTGCAACCCCTGCCTTTCTGGTTCAAGCAATTCTCCTGCCTCAGCCTCCCGA
>NW_012114932.1:7870839-7885253 GCF_000951035.1 Colobus angolensis palliatus | reverse complement strand
ATGTAAATGACGAGTTAATGGGTGCAGCACACCAACATGGCACATGTATACATATGTAACTTAAAGTATAATAATAAAAATAAATAAATAAATAAATAATGAAAATAAAAATAAAGCAGTGTTCATAAACATATCTTGATTTTTTGGTAAACTATGTAAGAGGTTAAATTTATTTTCCAAAGTGGTAAACTTTGGCCCTGCAAAGAACCCTAAACAATCTAACTCATGACTCTCCCAACATTTCATAAAATGGTAAGATTTGACCCTGAGTATAGTGTAAGAAAATGAGGAAAAAGTAAAATAGGGTACTTTTAGGCCAAACATTCTTTTTTGTGAAATCACTGTTATTTTAAAAATAGAGTAAAAGTTAAAGCATCAGGGCAAGTATTGGCTGTTTTAACATGACCTTAGTTTCTTGTGCTTCTAATTTGATTGTAAGTTAGTAAAACTGTGTATCTGGATCCATTACGATATAGTAACTTATTCTGTTAAGTTATAAAATGACAGGTTCTTAATATTGAAAACGAGAACCTATAATTTTTTTTTTTTTTTTTTTTTGAGACAGAGTCTCACTCTGCGGTCCAGGCTGGAGTGCAGTGGCGTGATCTCGGCTCAGTGCAAGCTCTGCCTCCCGGGTTCCGGCCATTCTCCTGCCTTAGCTTCCCGAGTTGCTGGGACTACCGGCACCCGCCACCACGCCTGGCAAATTTTTGTATTTTCAGTAGAGACGGGGTTTCACCATGTTGGCCAGGATAGTCTTGGTCTCCTGACCTCATGATCCGTCCGTCTCGGCCTCCCAAAGTGCTGGGATTACAGGTGTGAGCCACCGCGCCCAGTCACGAGAACCTATAATTTTAAGTGACAAAGTTTTCTCTCGTTATTTAATTTCTGTAATGTGTTTGAATATTAACATTCATGAATATGTAAACTTACAGATGATTTTTTTAAAGTACTAGGAAAAGCTTTTATCCAGACATATCACGAACAAGAGACCCACATTGCTGTTTCATTATTGGTTACTTTGCTTTCCTTTTTGAGGCCGTAATATTTATTTCACTAGGTAAATTTTATGCTTTTCATATCATTGTAATATTATCTCTTTGGAATAAAAATGCTTTTCACTCTCGTCTAAATCCTTGCATGATTTCAGGACTGGCTGGAAGCAATAGAAGAACATTCTGCTTACAGCACTCACTACTGTTCCCAGGACCAGCTGACTGATGAGGAGGAGGAAGATATGGTTTCTACCGTAGACTTAAAGAAATCCTTAGAGGTAAATAGGAAAATGTAACCTGACCTTTATAGCTATCTATGTCATACAAGTTTTATTAAGAACTTTTTTTTTTAAGATGTAAGGTTTTGAAATTATGATTCCTAACAATAGAAATAGTATTGTTATTTGCTGACTTACTTTGTGTTGGTAGTTTATGTCTGTCATGGTAATACTGTCAAATGCCTTTGTAGATATGCTCTGATGAGATGGACATGTGCCTTAAAGGCACTGTACTTTTTTAGGTGAAACTTTTTACATTGCTGTTAACAGACTGTCATTCTGTTTGAAAATTGCTGCCAGGACGGGGAGCATGCATAGCTTGACTTGCTGCCCTTTATGACTTCACTGCAGATTTCAGAGTTTAAATAATGCAACCATAGTGATACCTTTCCTGGTCGGTAGGTTTCCTTTAAAACCACTTGTAATCTGTAGCTTGGTTGCTAAGAGATAAGGTTAAGGCATCAATAATGAATGGAGAAGTCATCTGAAGTGACACCAGTGCCTTATCCCTAGAGGATTATCAGCATAGGTAATCAAAATGAAATAGGTGTTTTGAGGGGTCATCAATTTTCTGGCTGTACCTTTTATTTACATCTTGTATCTAAAAGAATGGGAATTGAGTTTAGAAGAATTAGAACTATGGAATGATGATGAGTTTCAGTCTGAATAATTATGTCAGGATATATGAATTTGCCTACTACATTTAATTTTTTTGTCTTTATAAATAAAATGAGTTGGTGGCAAGATTTGAATGTTTCTAGTTCAACAATTTTAATGAAGTTAAATTCCCTAATACCTAAGGAGTTTTATCAACTTAGGGACCTATACATTTAAATATAAAAGGTATTTTGACTCTTTCAATCCCTAATCTTAATTTATGACAGAACATTAAAGAATTTGAACCCTCCCATGTTTGTCAAAGACATTCCCCGGAATTGCTGACAACTCCTTTACCATACTCCCTCTGGTTTAAAGCCTAGTGTGTATGTGAGAACCAGAAACAAAATTTTCAGATCAGTGGACTTTGCAAAAGTAACATCTACTACAGCATTTAAATAACATTAAAACTGTGAAAATATGGAAGATTTAATATATATGGCCAAAATTTCATTAAAGAAGTAAAAAAAAAAAAAAAGATGCTAAGATGCTAAATATTTTAACTTTCAGTTGGTATTCCCTAATTGAAAAGAAATCCTTCCCTATTTACCTATCCTCAATAAGAGGTAAGTGATAAAACCTGGAAGGATTTACAAAGCATACTAATAGCTTCCCTAGGATTATGATAATTTTAAAAGTTTTTAAATGGAAGTTACAGGTAAAATAAAGGCATACTAACTTACATACCATTAAAAAGATTTACTCTTTAGCATAATTTTCAAATTTTCAGGTCATCAACCTCGACTATATCTGTCAGTTTATTCCTTATTTTAATGTTTTTTTCACATGTTAACTTTAAAACCATGAAGGTTTTGCCTTTTAGATGTTATTGCACCTAAAGCCAATGAGAGTTTGAGCACTATAGTATTAAGCACATTTAGCTTTTACGTGTTCCTCTCCAACAGAGTTTGAGTGCTAATTCTGTAAATCTTTTTTTTCTTGTCTTTTTTTTTTTTTTTTTTTTTTGAGACAGTCTTGCTCTGTTGCACAGGCTGAAGTGCAGTGGTGTGATCATGGCTCACTGCAACTTCGACCTCGCGGGTTCAAGTGATCCTCTCACCTCAGCCTCCCAAGTATCTGGGATTACAGGCCCACAACACCACGCCCGGCTAATTTTTGTATTTTTAGTAGAGACGGGGTTTCACCATGTAGGCCAGGCTGGTCTCAAGCTCCTGACCTCAAGTGATCCTCCCGCTTCAGCCTCCCAAAGTGCTCGGATTACAGGCATGAGCCACCACGCCTGGCCAATTCTGTGAATCTTGATTCTGTCTTAACATCTGGAGACTGGTTCAAAATAGGTAAAATCTGAAATGAGCTTTGAAGTGTGTTGAATTATAGCTTGTTAGTAGACTGGCTCCAGGATGCCCTTCATTCTTGAGTTCTTAAGTTCTAGTGAAATTCAGGGGCCAATTTATGGAAAGGTCTATTCTTGGTACCTATGGACATTCTAAGGGGAATTAGGAATTCTAGGACTGATATACTCTAAAATCATCTGAATTAACAACAAAACTGATTTTATTTCCTTAACATGCTTTTGGATTAGTACACAGACCTATAAGAAATTAGGGAAAGGCTGAGGTGAGAGGATCACTTGTGCCCAAGGGTTTGAGTTCAGCCTGGGCAATATAGTGAGTCCTTGTCTCTTAGAAAGAAAGAAAAAGAGTGAGTCGGTTTTTCAGTACAAACATTTTTCAGTAAACATTGTCTTATACAATATGATTGTATAAGACGAATCCTAGAATTATTGACCTCATGGTTGTTGCTGTAATAGCAACTTGAAAATATTTCAGAAATAAAAATTGGAAATTAGTCAAGCACAGTATTGGTATAGAACTGCACTGTCCAATATGATAGCTATTAACTATCCTGTGGCTATTTACATTTAAAATAATTAAAATTTAAAAATTCAGTTATTCAGCTGGGCACAGAGGCTCATGCCTGTAAACCCAGCACTTTGGGAGGCTGAGGTGGGTGGCTCACTTGAGGTCAGGAGTTTGAGACCAGCCTGGCCAACATGGTGAAACTCCCTCTCTACTAAAAATACAAAAATTAGTCAGGCATGGTGGCGGGCGCCTGTATTCACAGCTACTCAGGAGGCTGAGGCAACAAAATCGCTTGAAGCCGGTGGGGCGGGGCTCACAGGTTGCAGTGAGCTGAGATTGTGCTGCTGCACTCCAGTCTGGGCGAAAGAGGGAGACAACTAAAAAAAAAATTTACTTATTCATTTTAACTATATTTAACTACATATCAGCCACATTTCAAGTGCTCAGTAGCCACATGTGGCTACCACAGTGGACAGCGAAGTTATAAAATATTTCCAGCATCATAGAAAGTTCTACTGGACAGTGCTGGGATAGGCTCTTAGATGCTCTGGGTGGTACTAGCAAAGTGGGGGTTTTATTTGTTGAAGATGTCTTGATTCTGTAGGATCTGAACTGCTTCTGTGTTACAAGAAGTGATGAGCAGGCCAGGCATGGTGTCTCACGTCTGTAATCCCAGTACTTTGGGAGGCTGAGGTGGGTGGATTGCTTGAGCCCAAGAGTTCGAGACTATCCTGGGCAACATGGTGAATCCCCATCCCATCTTAAAAACAAATTTTTTTTTTTTTTAATTTTGAGGCTGAGGCTGCAGCAAGTTGTGGTCACATCACTGCACTCCAGTCTGGGCAACATGGCAAAACCCTGTCTCTACTAAAAATACAAAAATTAGCTGGACGTGGTGGCCCATGCCTGTAGTCCCAGCTACTTGGGAGGCTGAGGTGGGAGGATCACCTGAGCCCAGGAGGTGAAGGTTGCAGTGAGCCAAGATCACACCACTGCACTCCAGCCTGGGTGACAGAGTGAGACCCTGTCTCAAAAAAAAAAAAAAAAGCAGATGATGCTCGAGTTTAATCGAATGAGAAAATAATATAAGGCTTTTCTGATTTAAGAATAAATGATTCCCAAGGTGGGCAGATCACATGAGGCCAGGAGTTCAAGACAAGCCTAGCCAACATGGCGAAACCCTGCATCTAAAAATACAAAAATTAGCCAGGCATGGTGGTACATGGTCTGTAATCCCAACTACTCACGGGGCTGAGGCACGAGAATCGCTTGAACCTGCGAGGCGGAGGTTGCGGGTGAGCTGAGATCGCACCACTACACTCCAGCCTGGGCAATAGGACCATAGAGCCAGACACTCTCAAAAACAACAGCAAAAAAAGAATAACTGATTCTCAACTAAAATAAATGTGCAGAAAGTTGCATGTACATCAATGTGGAGCTAATAAAGATTGGTACATCCATGCAAGAATGAGGCAGATGTATATATACTGATACATTTAAAATATACAATTAAGTCAAAAGGACAAGGCATAAAATGATGTATCAAATATGATACTACTCGGGAGAAAAAACAGGGATGTACACATATATACTTGAGTAGACTTAGATCATTCAGGAAAGATGAGAAATTAGCACTTGTTGCTCTGCAGCTGAGAAAGGTGCAAAATAAGATTGTCAGGTGTGTGAAAGGGAATTACTTTTCTCTACATATCCTTTCATTTTTTTGTTTTTTATTTTTACTTTACGTAAATACATATTGCAAAGTGAAACACTAAGAAAGTTAGACAGCAGGGGCATAATAATCGCCAGATGTCAGAAAGAATAAATGTGCTTTTGGGTTGACTTAGGAAAGATGGAGTATGGGTTTTTTTTTTTCTTTTTGGGACAGGGTCTCACTCTGTCGTCTAGGCTGGAGTGCAGTGGTGTGATCACAGCTCACTGCAGCATTGACCACCCGGGCTCAAGTGATCCTCCTGCCTCAGTGTCTTAAGTAGCTGGGACTATAGGCATGTGCCACCAAGTCTGGGTAATTTTTTTCGTTGTTGTTTCTTTGTAGAGATTAGGTCTCGTTATGTTGCAAGGGAGGTCTCGAAATGCTGGGCTCAACTGATTCTTTCGCCTCAGCCTCCCAAAGTGCTGGGATTACATGAGTGAGCCACCACACCTGGCCGGAGTATGGGGCTATCTTTGAAATGGATTTGGTTGGAGTTAGCAAGACTGAAAGATAAGTGCTAGGACACCACTACTTGTAATAGTGGCCATTTTCTGCAAAGAAGAAAGTGATTAGAGTTCTCCAGTCTATTATTTTTAAAGTTTGAATTATTATTGAAATATAATGTTTGCAGAAAAAAGGAATTCACTTTATGTCTTCAATTTGATGTATTCTGACAAATGTATATTGTCTGTGTAACCACCACTCCTATCAAGATAGAGAACATTTTTATTATGTCAAAATGTTGTTCCCTTGCTGCTCTTCCCAGATAATACCCTCCACTTCCATCTCTGGCAACCACTGACCTAATGATACTGATATAGTGACAATGTCATTATAAGCATAGTCAGTTTTCCTGTTCTAGAATTTCGTGTAAATGGAATCATACAGTATGTGCTCTTAGTTGTCTCTTTTCACCATAATGTTGTGTGTATTAGTAGTTTATTCGTTTTTATTGCTGAGTAGGTGGCAATCTGCTTCTGTGCTTAATTAACCAAATGTGGATTTTCTGCAGCAAATAACCTGGAATTAATTACTTCTCTCCTAGCCTATGCATTCCTCTCTAGCTATTCACCCCCTTGATATGCATTTTCCAGCTGCCCTGTAGGTTAGGGATCATAAGGTAATTTAACATCAGCTTAACTCACAAAACCAACAGCTAAAATTTTGGTTTCTAAGCAGGAGACCTGTGTTGTAAATGTGGCACAGGTGCTCACCTGGGGTAATTTCTGATCCCCTAGGCCCCTGTACCAATGGGTTTAATCCTTGCTCTTGTGTGCTTTCTCCAGATAACTTGGGCAAAGTTAAAATACTGTTAAACTTTAGGTATTATAACATTGCTCATAGTGAGATTCCATTTATGTAGAATAAATAAATAGAAATTAAAACTTAAAAAGAGTCCTTGTATTAGTTCGTTCTCATGCTACTAATAAAGACATACCCGAGACTGGGTAGTTTATAAAGGAAAGAGGTTTAATTGATTCACAGTTCCACATGACTGGAGAGACCTCACAATCTTGGTGGAAGGCGAAGGGGGAGCAAAGGCATGTCTTACATGGCAGCAGGCAAGAGAGCTTTTACAGGGGAACTTCCCTTTATAAAACCACCAGATCCTACGAGACTTGTTCACTATCATGAGAACAGCACAGGAAAAGCCCACCCCTATGATTCAATTACCTCTCACTGGGTTCCTCCCACAAAACGTGGGGATTATTGGAGCTACAATTCAAGGTGAGATTTGGGTGCAAACACAGCTAAATCATATCAGTTCCTGACATAATGTCAATGGCATAGAAGTCAAGAATGAGAAACCATGTTGGACTCTGCAAAATATTAATAAGAATTAACTTTCATAAATTGATTTTTAGTTTTTCAAAATATAACTAGTGGCAACTAAGCAAATGGGAGACCATATTATGTTTTATTATATTAATAACCTCTGTTCTTTTTAGTATCAGTTAGAAAGCACTAAGTTGTTTAGAACAAAAGACATAGTTTGTACCCAACTTAAAACAGTATGTGTAGATTGAATCTTCTCCAGCTGACCTGTTATGTACCCTTTAAAACAAGTAAACCATCGATCAAGGAAACTTTTTAGTAACTGTTAGATGAAAATATGATACAAGGGAAGATAAATGTGATTCATGTATTTGAAGATGATGCTACAGAAGGTGTTTCCTGCCTTTAATTATAACTTCAGGACAGATTCATAGTCTGCAATTGAAGCCATTGCTTACTTTTATGCCTCTAGCTTACTTTCATCATAGAAAGGAGAGGATAAAACAGTATCATTGACTTGCACATAAGCATATTATTAAATATGTATAGAGCAAGAATGATGATTTTCTATTACTAAATCATGAGTGATGCATTTGGTTGTAGTGCATGTTTCGGTGCCTCTAGATAGACTTTTTCCCTGCCCCTCAACCTGTAATCACAGGCTGTGTCTGGAAAAATTATCAGGCATATATGGTGTTTTAAATTGCATGGTGTAGGTATTCTCCCCGCTCTCCCCACCAAGTGAATTATACAAAGGTGTTGTTAGAGCCCTCAAAACAAAGGAGAGTAATACAAATTTTGAAGAGAACATTGCCTGTCACTAATGTGATAACATGAATAATTCTACTGTGGTTGCATTGAGCTTTGTAAGCACTAAAAAATGTATAAGGTGAAATAGGAGAAAAGAGTATTTACTATTTACCTATGCCACCCTGACATACTGATCTATAGAAAGTTTGATTTTGGGGGTGCAAAATGTTTTGTGATGGGTTAGCTGAGATTAGGAGTGTAAAGTAGGGAAGTTTCATAAGGGTAAAGATACTACTCTACCTAAAAGAATGTGATTTTACTGCTTATAAGGTCAAGATTCTCAGAATAAATATTTTCTATTTTGATAACCAAGCAAATTTACAATGATAATTTTCTTATTCTTCCCACCTCTTTAAAGGGAAATGGTATATAAAACTACCTTCAAAATGACGTTTTTAATATAATACATGGATTTGACTCATCTTTCATTTTGGATGTCTAAATCTGCACTAAGATGGGATGCAACTTTCATCATGAAATTCTATATTTATGGGTTTTTTTTTTTTTTTGCCTTTAGGGATCTAAAAATGTAGAACTTTCAAATTACAAGGAAGAATGCTTTCTATAACTGAATTTACCTTATTTTGAGAAGCTTTGACACACTAAGAAAATGTCCTTTTTGGTCTGATGATGTGGGGGCTGTATGCACTTAGATTGCTGAACGAGAATCAGTTTGTGGTTTCCAAATGTTAGGACCATCTGGAATTTTTTGTTTTTTTTTGAACAAAACAGTTTTTAAAATACATTTTTAAGAAATGCATTTTATAATTTCTTGATGAATTTCATCAGGCCTAGTAAAAGTGTTAATAAATCAGAGAATTTTAATTCCTCAGATATACATGGTGTAATGAGATAGTAATAGTAACTGATGCAATTGTATGGTATCTACACAACAGATGTTGAATGTATTTAAAACTTAAAAATATTTATTTTTACTTTATACTTGATTAACTAAATGTTATATTCAGTTTACAAGGAAATTTTCTCTCACCTTTTTTTTCTCTGTAAGACATGTGTCTCTATTATGGTGTATCAATCTATGTACTGAAAGTTTTGGTAGAAACATTAAAGCATAAGTAATGTAAAAATCTTTTATTAGTTTGTTTTAATTTTGTCTTTTCTTTTTTTGCAGAAAGCACAGTCATGCCAGCAGCGACTAGATAGGGAAATTTCCAACTTTCTCAAAATGATTAAGGAGTATGACATGGCTAAAGGTAAACAGAAAAACACTATCCCTAAAATCACTCTTGAACACATAGGTATTGACCTGTTGTAGTTTTGTTTGACTTCATTGTTAAATAGGTTTTGGTTTTGAATTCAGAGTTACATTTGATAAAACTATTTTGAAATTCTAAAAGGGTATTTTAAAGTTTCTACTCACAGAGGATGCCTGCTTTAGAGATTAATAATGTTTTTATTCTTTTTTAAAAAAATAAATTTAAAGTTAATGTTTTTGGCCTGTAAATTAATTTTGGCTACAGAATGAGAATTCAGCTTATGAATCCCAGAAGACTTGGGTTTTGGAGTCAGAATGTCTAAAGCTTGAGGCCGGGCATGGTGGCATGTGGATCACGTGAGGTCAGGAGTTCGAGACCAGCCTGGCCAACATTGTGAAACCCTGTCTCTACTAAAAATATAAAAATTAGCCACATGTGGTGGCATGTGCTTGTAACCCCACCTACTCGGGGGGCTGAGGAGAATCGCTTGAACCCAGGAGACGGAGGTTGCAGTGAGCGAGATTGTGCCGGCGCACCCTAGCCTGGGCGACAGAGCAAGACTCTGTCTCTCTCTCTCTCTCTCACACACACACACACACATATACACACACAAAGAATGTCTTAGGCTTGAATCCTTACTCTTCCACTTACTGACTGTTACTTTGAACAATACTTTTAACTCTTGCGAGTTTCACTGCCCTCATCCCTAAAATAAATAAGTTGATTGTTTTCAGGCCTTGGCCTTTTAGGATTCTACAAACATATATATGATCTTGTCTAGCTAATTATTAATCTTCCTTTCAGTAATAACTTTTTATGTCTTCATTCTCTATTATGAGTTATCAGGAGTTGACTATAAATAGCCTACAAGGCCAGGCACAGTGGCTCACACCTGTAATCCTAGCACTTTGGGAGGCCAAGGTGGGTGGATCACCTGAGGTCAGGAGTTCAAGACAAGCATGGCCAACATGGTGAAACTCTGTTTCTAATAAAGATACAAAAATTGGCTGGGTGTGGTGGCACATGCCTGTAACCACTACTTGAGAGGCTGAGGCAGGAGAACTGCTTGAACCCGGAAGGCTGATATTGCAGTGACCTGAGATCGTGCCACTGCACTCCAGCCTGGGTGACAGAGGGAGACTGTGTCTCAAAAAAAAAGAAAAAAGTCTACAAATCAAACTTAAGCTTTGAGAAAAAGGTGCCTATTCCTGTATAAATTTAAAAATTATGTTTCTTAAACTCTTAACGGATGCTTAGACTTTAGCCATGATGCATATATAAATGACTTCACTAAAGTATAAATGATGTAGTTATTTGTGAGTCTATGATTAACTTTTTTCTTTTTTTTTTTTGAGACGGAGTCTTGCTCTGCCTCCCAGGCTGGAGTGCAGTGGCATGATCTCGGCTCACTGCAAGCCCTGCCTCCTGGGTTCACGCCATTCTCTTGTCTTGGCCTCCTGAGTAGCTGGGACTACAGGCGCCCACCACTACACCCGGCTAATTTTCTTTTGTATTTTTAGTAGAGACGGGGTTTCACTGTGTTAGCCAGGATGGTCTCGATTTCCTGACCTCGTGATCCGCCTGCCTTGGCCTCCCAAACAGCTGGGATTACAGGCGTGAGCCACCGCACCTGGCCATGATTAACTATTTTAATCACGTGTTAGTTTCCTTTAGTTGATTCCAAGATTCAGTTTCTATATTTCCAGGGAGTGTGAGGAAATGTTAATATTAGAGTAAATGGACCATGAGTATTCTGTATCTGTCCAAGTGTACCTATGGCATCTCTTTACTTCAGTTGAACAAACATATATTTTTATCAGCAGTGATAGCTTTGGGAAGGACAGTGGTTAGGTTGTTTTGATTATTAGTTGCAGGCTGGAATATTATATTACTTAGCACTGTTCATTTTCAATGGACTTTAAGATAATAACAGCATCATTAGGTATAATTCACATAACAAAATTCACACATGTAAAGTGTACAATTCAGTGGTTTTACTCTATTCATAGAGTTATGCCACTGTGACTGTCAATGAGCTTTTAAAACACATCAAGAACTACCAAAAAGTAGGAAGATTTAAAAGATGTAGAAACATTTTAAAGATGTAGAAAAAGACAACTTTTAAAAGATGTAGAAAAAGTCCAGTGGTATGGAATATGAAGATTAATTCATTTAACCTGGACCAAATCAATAAATTATGTTAGAATTAGAATTACAACCAAATTAAGTTTTAAAAAGAATCTTGAGTCAAATCTCTTGTTTCAGATTACTTGTATGACATGTCATTTGTAATGATGGTATGCATATCTGTATTAGCAATGATTGAGCAGATAATTAATCCAACTTGGAGAAACAGAAATCAACATTGTTTAGAGATATGCATAATATTGATACCACAAAAGAGATGATTATGAACATTTTTTGAAAAATCAGTACAGATAAACTGCATTTTATATAAATAATAAGTAATTAGGGTCAATACCAAAACCAGAAAAGGACACAACAAACAAGGAAAACAACAGACCAATATCCCTGACGAACATAGGTGTAAAAATCCTCAACAAAATACTAGCTAATTGAATCCAACAGCATATCAGAAAGATAATACACCATTATCAGGTGGATTTTGTACCAGGAGTGCAGGGATGGTTTATGTGCAAGTTAATAAATATGATATATCACAAACAATTAAAAGTAAAAACCATGTGATCACCTCAGTAGATGCAGAAAAAGCATTTGATAAAATCCAGCATCCCTTTATGTTAAAAGCTCTTAATAAACTAGGCATAGAAGGAACTTACCTCAAAATAATAAAAGCCACAAATGACAAACCCATAGCCAACATCATACTGAATAGGGAAAAATTGAAAGCATTCCCTCTAAGAACTGAAATAAGGAAAGGATGCTCGCTTTTACCACTTCCTATTCAATGTAGTACTGGAAGTCCTAGCCAGAGCCATCAGTTAAAAGAAAGAAATAGACCAGGCGTGATGGCTCACGCCTATAATCCCAGCACTTTGGGAGGCCGAGGCGGGCAAATCACGAGGTCAGGAGATCGAGGCCATCCTGGCTAACACGGTAAAACCCCATCTCTACTAAAAATACAAAAAATTAACCCGGCATGGTGGTGGGCATCTGTAGTCCCAACTACTCAGAAGGCTAAGGCAGGAGAATGACGTGAACCCGGGAGGTGGAGCTTGCAGTGAGCCGAGATCGCACCACTGCACTCCAGCCTTGGGGACAGAGAAAGACTCCATCTCAGAAAAAAAAAAGAGAAAGAAATAAAGGCATCCAAGTGGAAAAGAGGAAGTCAAACTAGTGTTGTTTGCTGATGGTTTGATCATGCACCTAGAAAACCCTAAAGATTCATCCAAAAGACTCCTAGATCTCGTAAACAAATTCAGTAAAGTCTCAGGTTATGAAATCAATGTGTACAAATCAGCACAGCTGTACAGCAACAGCGACCAAGCTGAGAATCAAATCAAGAAGTCAATCCCTTTTACAACTGCTGCAAAAAAATAAAATACCTAGGAATGTGCTTAGCCAAGGAGGTGAAAACTCTCTACAAGGAAAACTACAAAACACTGCTGAAAGAAATCATAGATGACACAAACAAATGGAAACATATCTCATGCTCATGAATGGGAAGAATCACTATTGTGAAAATGACCATACTGCCCAAAGCAATTTACAGATGAAATGCAATTCCCATCAAAATACCATCACAACTTTTCACAGAACTAGAAAAAAAAAATCTTAAAATTCGTATGGAACCCCAAAAGAACCTGAATAGCCAAAGTAATACTAAGAAGAACAAGTCTGGAGGTATCACATTATTGGACTTTAAATTATACTAGAGGGCTCTAGTTACCAAAAACAGCATGGTTATGTTATAAAAAATAAATAAATAAATAAATAAAAAAGGCTCTTAGACTAGTGAAACAGCATAGACAACCCAGAAATAAAACCAAATATTATACAGCCAACTGATCTTTGACAAAGCATACAAAAACATAAATTGGGGAAAGGACAGCCTATTTAATTTATATAGCCTTTCCCCAAAATAGGCTGTCCTTTCACCAGTTTATATGCTGGGATAATTGGCAAGCCACATGTAGAAGAATGAAAGTGGATCCCATCTCTATCTTATATAAAAATCAACTCAAGATGGATCAAAGACTTAATTCTAAGACTTGAAAGTATAACAATTCTAGAAGATAACATTTGGAAACCTCCTTGCTGTCCCCAGATTTCACCCTTCCCCCTACATCTTCTGCCCCAAATCTTCCCAAAATGTCAGTGGATTGATGTCCTTTGCTGGAAACATCCAGTGGCTTCCAGATCTTCTCACTTGGATTGAGAGACAGAGTCCTTCTAATGACCTGCAGAGCCTTCCAGCCCCTTCCACCTCTCAGCCCCCCACCTCCCAGTTCCCTTTCTGACTCCTCTCCAGCCTCATTGGCCTTGCTGTGCTTCAGACAGGCCCGGCTTATGCCTGCCTGGGGCTTTTCATGAGCCACTCCCTCTTCTGGAAGGCTTTTCCCCTGAGTGGCGTAGTCACTCTCTTCCTTCGTTCCCTAGGCCTTTCTTCAAAAGGTGCCTGCCCACGGAGACTTTTCCTGGCCTCCTGCGCTGGTTTGCTCCCCCTGGTCCGCTCTGTCCTGCTTTGTGTACTGCAGCCTCATCCCTGGGGCTTCTTGGCCCTCGGACTTGTGATTGGATTGAGCAAATGGGAGGCTCTGTCCAGAGACCCGCGGAGGGACGCGAGGGAAAATCGTTTCAGGGCTTTATCTTCATCCCCTCCAGCCGGACTGTGGTTCCGCAGTGCTGCTGGGTTTCTCTACCTGGCCACTGTCCTCTTCTAGACTTCAGCTCTTGCTGGGCTTAGCAATACTGTCCTCTTCCCTTTCCGCCTCTGTGCCAGGGTGGTAACTGTGTCCTGCACGCCAGTCTCTGTTACTTCAACCCTCCTCACCTTTGTGAGCAATTTCTTCTTCAAATTCTTCTCAGGTAACGTTTTTCTTTTTCCTTTTATTTTTATTTATTTATTTATTTTGAGACGGAGTCTTGCTCTGTCGCCCAGGCTGGAGTGCAGTGGCCTGATCTCAGCAATACTGTCCTCTTCCCTTTCCGCCTCTGTGCCA
>NW_012114932.1:7869789-7870711 GCF_000951035.1 Colobus angolensis palliatus | reverse complement strand
GTTACAGGCTTGAGCCACAGCGCCCGGCCTCCTTTTATTTTTTTTGAGATGGGTGTCTCTCTCTGTTGCCCAGGCTGGAGGCAGTGGTGAATCTTAGCTCACTGCAACCTCCGCCCCCCAGGTTCAAGCGATTCTCCTGCCTCAGCTTCCTGAGTAGCTGGGACCACAGGCACGAGCCACCAGGCCCGGCCAACCTTTATATTTTTAGTAGAGACGGAGTTTCACCATGTTGGGCAGGCTGGCCTCGAACTCCTGACCTTAAGTGATCCACCTGCTTCAGCCTTCCAAAGTGCTGGGATTACAAGCGTGAGCCACTGTTCCTGGACCTCAGTTACCTTTGAGCAGGCCAGCTTTTCCCAGCTGAGACTCTTAACTGATACCTCGTCCTCTGAAGTTCACTTCCCTTCAGCACTTGTTACCCCTCTACCTTGCCGTAGTTTCTCTTTGTTACTTATCAGACTTCCTGTGAGCGTGTGTAGTTGATTGCCTGCCTTTCCCACCAGGGTATAAACTTCAGGGCAGGGATTTTTACCTGTTTGCTGATTATCTGTGGTACCTCAACAAAACTTGGCATGTGATGGGGGTCTCTCTTTCTCTCTCTCTCTCTGTGTGATGAATGAGTGAATGAAATGAATGACCTACTTATCTAGCTTAAATTTATACCTTAGATCTCTCAAACTCAGGGAGAAACAAATAATAAATTTCTGTCAAGTTAGTAAATTTAAAGATTGTACAAGTCAAAGAGACCTTTTAGAGACATGAGATAGGGAAGAAACCATCAGAACTGTGGCATATTTTGCATTCTTTTGCCAAGAGGGATTCCACAGTTAATGCCACTGATTTTTATATTCTACTCCTCTCCCCTGAATTCTGTTTTTTTTTTTTTTTTTTTTTTTTTTTTTTTTTCCTGAGGCAAATCTTT
>NW_012114932.1:7867272-7868980 GCF_000951035.1 Colobus angolensis palliatus | reverse complement strand
CTGCCTCCACTCTTTTTTTTTTTTTTTTTTTTTTCCTGAGGCAAATCTTTGAGTAATTCTTTCATTGGGGGTCTGTGAGTAGAAGAATTTCTACCTTATCTGAGTCTTTATTTCACCCTCATTGGGTTATAGTTATCTTCCACTAGCATTTTGAAGATGTGATTGCAACTTCTTCTGACTTCTGATATTTTCTTTTTTCTTTTCGAGACAGAGTTTCGCTGTTACCCAGGCTGGAGTGCAGTGGCACAATCTTGGCTCACTGCAACCTCTGCCTCCTGGGTTCAAGCAATTCTCCTGCCTCGGCCTACTGAGTAGCTGGGATTACAGGTGTGCCCGCCACCTCGCCTGGCTATTTTATTTTATTTTATTTTATTTTATTTATTTTATTTTATTTTGTTTTATTTTTTATTTATTTATTTATTTATTTTATTTTTTCATAGAGACAGGGTTTCACCATGTTGGCCAGACTGGTCTCAAACTCCTGACCTCAGGTGATCCACCCACTGCAGTCTCCCACAGTGCTGGGATTACAAGCAGTGCATTTTTTTTTTTTTTTCTCTCCCCTCTCGTTACTGCAAAGATTTTCACTTTGTTTTTGGTATTCTGCAGTTTTATTCTGTCTCTGGGTTTGGATTTTGTTGTTCTGTAGGTTGCTTGAAACTCTGTTGTTAAATTCAAGGACTCATTTATTATCTTGCTTGAAGTTAGAAAAGTTCTTAGCTATTATCTCTTCCAATTTTACTTCATCATTCTTTATATTCTCTCCTGCCAGAACTCTTAATAGACATATGTTGAGCCTTCTCGTTCTGTCCTCCTACCTCATTTCTCATTCCATTTCTTTCTGTTGCATTCTGAGTACTTTTCTCAGATCTAGTTTCTAGCTTTAGTTTTTCTCAATTTAGTCCGTTTTTCTGCTTAATCTTTTGACTTTCTACTTTCTAATCTTAGTGACTGTATTTTGTAATTCTAGAAATTTTAGGTGGTGGTTTTAAAAATGTGTTGTTTTTCCCCATAGTGACATTTTTTTTATATTACATGCATTTCTAATTTTATCTCTAACAACTTCAGACATATTAATTTAAAGCCTTTTTTCAGAATGTTTTTATACCTCAAGTTGTTGCACAGCTAAGTCTTTTGTTTCTTCTGCTGAATGTCCTTCACATGGGTTGTAACTTTATGGAGAGCTCATCTTCAGTGGAGCTTGAGGTTTTTTTGTTTGTTTGTTTTATTTTGTTTTGTTTTTGTTTTTCCTGCTTCTTGGGTTTAGAGGTCTCCATAGAGTAGTTTTGTGTGTGTTGCTGTTGAGGCTGTAAAGGTTTCTCTGCTTCTGGGCTACTAGTGTTGAATTTGGATTTCATATCTAGGCATGCTACAAGCTAAGGGCTTCAGCTTCTCAGGTTTCCCACCCAGAGCTTAAGCAAGAAAGTGTCCTTCTTCCCTGAATCTCTGAGCACAAGGGCAGTTTTCTACTCCCACTGTCATTAGGGGTCTGCCCCCTTATCAGGCCTTACCCACTTGATTTGGGAGACCAAACCCACATACCTTCCATTCATGTAGCTGTAAAGTCTCATCTATTTTTTTGTTGTTGTGTTTTTTTGTTTGTTTGTTTTTTGGAGATGGAGTCTCGCTGTGTTGCCCAGGCTGGAGTGCAGTGGCATGATCTCGGCTCACTGCAACCTCTGCCTCCCAGGTTCAAGCGATTCTCCTG
>NW_012114932.1:7865323-7866466 GCF_000951035.1 Colobus angolensis palliatus | reverse complement strand
CGGCCAATCTTGGCTCACTGCAACCTCTGCCTCCCAGGTTCAAGCGATTCTCCTGTCTCAGCCTCCCAAGTAGCTGGGACTACTAGCACACACCGCCACACCTACTAAAAAAAAAAATACTTTCGTATTTTTAGTAGAGATGGGGTTTTACCATGTCACCCAGGCTGGTTTTGAACTCCTGAGCTCAGGCAATCCACCTGCCTCGGCCTCCCAAAGTGCTGGAATTAACAGGAGTGAGCCACTGTGTCCGGCCGGGCTCATCTGTTAATCCTCTGGGTGTATGTTCTGTCTGACACCCACCTCTATGCTTGACCTTACTACCAGGCATCACTGGTTAGGCCTGTTGCATCAGCCTTGCCTTGTGTTTGTTTCTTTCTTTCTTTTAGCATATCTGGGGATTTTATTCTTTCAAACTCTGCACTATGTTATTTTACTGATTTATTCAGTGTCTTTATGGATTGTGATTGGAGAGATAGTCCCATCAGCCTAGTCTGCCAGGTACCACCAATGTCCCATGCTCTTTCTAACATAAAACATGTCAATACTCGACAATTTATATTATCTAGTATAAAGCAAACACATATATCCTTTTTTTGTAGATTGTCCTGTGTAGTTGATGTATAGACAGTCCCTAACTTACAATAGTTCAACTTACAATTTTTCAACTTTACAGTAGCGTGAAAGTGACATTTTCAGTTGATGGTGGGTTTATTGGGATATAACAATATTGTAAGTTGGGGAGCATCTGTATTAACTTATTTGTGCCTAATAACAGCCCTATGCAGTATATACAACTATTCTTTCCATTTAACAGATAAGTTAACTGAGGCACAGGGAGCTTACATAACTTACTTAAGGTCACAGAGCTTATAAAAATCAGAGTTAGCATTTGGCCCCGGGCACCCTGGCTCCAGAGTGTGTTCTTAACCAACAAACAGGTTGGCACGGTGGCTCACGCCTGTAATCCCAGCACTTTGGGAAGCTGAGGTGGCGGATCACCTGCGGTCAGGAGTTTGAGACCAGCCTGCCCAACATGGCAAAACCCCATCTCTACTAAAAAATACAAAACTTGGCCGGGCGCGGTGGCTCAAGCCTGTAATCCCAGCACTTTGGGAGGCCGAGACGGGCGGATCACGAGGTCAG
>NW_012114932.1:7861858-7865013 GCF_000951035.1 Colobus angolensis palliatus | reverse complement strand
CCGGGAGGCGGAGCTTGCAGTGAGCTGAGATCCGGCCACTGCACTCCAGCCCGGGCGACAGAGCAAGACTCCGTCTCAAAAAAAAAATACAAAACTTGGCCGGATGTTGTGGCGTCCGCCTGTAATTCCAGCTACTTGATCCTGAGGCAGGAGAATCGCTTAAACCCAGGAGGCGGAGGGGTTACAGTGAGCCAAGATCGTGCCATTGCATTGCAGCCTGGGTGACAGAGCCAAACTCCATCTCAAAAAAAAAAAAAAAAAAAACCAGGAAAAAACAATAAACAGTCTGGAATGAATATCAAGAATTCAGTGTTGACCCCTGAACATTTGATCTAGGAACAAGAGAAGACTTGCAGATTTATAACCAGATCTACAATGTAAGGTAGAATTTGTTGAGGACAATTACATTAGCTTGGCTGTTGTAGTTCAGGTGGTGTTTAAATCTTCATTGTCTTCTATTCAGAAGTTCAAGGGTAGAGTGGGATTGATGTAGAGCCGGAGTTTCTATTCCACAACAAAAAAATCTCCCTTTTTTGCTGTTTTTTTTTTCCTTCTCTTTTCTTGTCCTCGTTCTTTCAGTTCTTCATCACCAAAAATACATCATCAATTCACTCAATTTCCCAAGACCAAACTTTGGAGTCATTGTACTTCCTCTTTCTCCAAATATATTTTGTTGATTAGCTCTCCCATTCAAGTACTAACCAGGCTTGACCCTGCTTAGCTTCCAAGATTAGCTGAGATTGGGTGTGTTCAGGCTATAGATAGTCCTGTCTCTTAGTACCGCTTTACTTTGTTTCTCTTCCTATGTCCCCCTACCATTATGCTAAAATAGGCCATAGCCATCTTTCCCATTGATTACCACAACTTCTTGGCTGACCATACTGCCTCCACTCTTTTTTTTTTTTTTTTTTTGAGGCAGAGTCTTGCTCTGTCACCCAGGCTGGAGTGCAACGGCCAATCTTGGCTCACTGCAACCTCTGCCTCCTGGGTTCAAGTGATTCTCCTGCCCCAACCTCCCAAGAAGCTGGGATTACAGGTGCATGCCACCATGCCCAGCTAATTTTTGTATTTTTAGTAGAGACAGTGTTTCACCATGTTGACCAGGCTGGTCTTGAACTTCTGACCTCAGGTGATCCACCTGCCTTGGCCTCCCAAAGTGCTGGGATGACAGGCATGAGCCACCATGCCCAGCCCACTTCTGCCAAAGTCTAGAAGACAGGCAAGTCATACCCTGAAGCTCTGTCAAGCACTCAGAGTGGATTAACTCTAATGTGTCATCCAGTTCTGCGCCTTATTCTTTGTGGCAGAGACCTTCCCAAGACTCCTCCCTTGACCTTGGCCACAGGTGGCCCTTTCTAGATCATATGTGGCTCAACCCTAGTTACCATTTACTTCATTGACTCTGTTTTTCTCATAAGGCCATTACTATAAGGTGAGGAACCCATTGGACAATTCAATCAGAAGTGATACAAATCCAATTATACCCTCTGAAGAAGATTTTACTCGGTTTGATTAAAATTAATCTTCCTTATTGCCTCACTTCATTCTCATTTGCAAGAGAGTGCAAAACACATTCTGTAGTTCTGCTGGCTTCTTTCCTGTTTTGTTTGACTCCAGGTCTTTGTGACTTGTACTCTTTTCTAAATTTTTAAATGTAATTATTTTTTCCAAATAAATATCCCTCTCCTCTTACTCTTCTAAAGTCTCCCTTTGATCAGTATTATTCTTTCAATAGGAATTGTTTTATTTTCCATTTTCCTTGCTAGACAGCAAGCTCTGCAAAAACAAAGACTGTCTGTCCTACTTACCCCTTTTTCTCCAGCACCTAGCTGGTGCCTGCCACACAACTGCCACTCCATAACTGGCAGATGAAAACTTCTCACCTTGCTAGAGTTCTCATTGATCATAATTCTGAAACTGTCTTCCCTCAGGACTAGCATTTTTGGCACTCTATTTTAGAAGTGTTTGTTTTATTGGGTTTATATTTAGCAATTAAAAAAAGTTCCTTGTTCTTTAAGATCCAACTCAAGTGCAACATCTTTTCATCAAACTATAGATTAGTCTATAATAACAGTGGTCTTCTCTGAAATTTTAATGTTTTTTAAAAGCATGCACAACTTGCTAGTTATGTCTCACAACATCCCTGATATTATCTTTTTATTAGTCATTTAATACACGGCACTTTGAGCTATATATTTTATATCCTCCAGTGTAATGAATGTAAATTATATAGATGTAGATATATAGATAAAATGGTCAGAGGTACTTCTTCAGTGGATGATTGTATTCAAGGTAGCCATTTTAATTTCTATGTCTTTCAACATGACCTCTTTTGATATTTTTCAAGTTATAGTTTTATGGAGTAGAAGTTTTTAGAAGGTTAGTTGATTTTTATGTGCAAACAGTGTTTCCCTGTTTTGAAAAGAGTACTGATTTTCATTGAGGCATTTATATAATTCCAATCTGATATGAAAGTCCCTTTTATTTATTTTTTGAGACGGAGTCTTGCTCTGTCACCCAGGCTGGAGTGCAGTGGCGCAATCTTGGCTCACTGCAGCCTCTGCCTCCTGGGTTCAAGTGATTCTCCTGCCTCAACCTCCTGGGTAGCTGGGAGTACAGGCGCACACCATGACGCCCGGCTAATTTTTGTTTTTGGTGGACACGAGGTTTCACTATATTAGCCAGGCTGGTCTCGAATTCCTGACCTCACGTGATCCGCACACCTCGGCCTCCCAAAGTGCTGGGATTACAGGTGTGAACCACCATGCCCGGCCTTGAAACTCCGTTTTAAAATGGACTTTGCTTATTCAGGTTAGATCAGGTCTTTCATGTATAAAGTCATTATGTATTGCATTTTTTTACACCACAGAAGAGAAATCATCCCATTTTGTTGTTATTTTCTGTATTTTCTCTGATCTTTAGCTTTGTTACTAGATTTTGTAGTTTTTGGACTATTTAGTCTCTCTCCTGTTTGTGTTTAATTATTTATAAACACCACATACATATTCAAGGCAGCACCATTACCAGAAGGGCAAGGATGAAATAAAATGCCTTCATCCAGTTTTTTTCTTTTAAATACTTGTCCCAAATGATGGAAATATTTTAGTTAAATGTTCAAAAACAGGCATATATATATATATATATTTTTTTTTTTT
>NW_012114932.1:7841855-7861808 GCF_000951035.1 Colobus angolensis palliatus | reverse complement strand
GTATTTTTTGTAGAGACGGTGTTTCGCCATGTTGCCCAGGTTGTAGTCACATTCCCTTTTTTTCTTTTCTTTTTGAGGCGGAGTCTCGCTCTGTCACCCAGGCTGGAGTGCACTGGCACGATCTCGGCTCACTGCAAGCTCCGCCTCCTGGATTCACGCCATTCTCCTGCCTCAGCCTCCCCAGTAGCTGGGACTACAGGCGCCTGCCACCACGACCGGCTAATTTTTTTGTATTTTTAGCAGAGACGAGGTTTCACCGTGTTAGCCAGGATGGTCTCTATCTCCTGACCTCCTGCCTGCCTCGGCCTCCCAAAGTGCTGGGATTACAGGCGTGAGCCACTGCGCCTGGTCGCAAAATATATTTTCTTGTGCCACAAGTGAAAAACAAAATGTAGTTAAAAATTACTTATTTCTCAATCTACCCCAATCAACCAACCCATAGTAATATAAATGAAAAAGTTTTCATTTCACATTTTTAAACTAAAGAACCATAATAATTTTAAGGTAAAATATAATAACTTGAAGCTATTTGGATTCAGATTATATTTTACATTAAAAGAATTATGGTAGCAAAGGGTGGAATGAGATATTTTATTAGTTTTATTATTCATTTAATAAATATTTGAGAGGTTTTATTTTGGCAAAGCTTGGTGTTTGGATGGAGATAAGGAGGTTGAGAGTTTACAGAGGGTGGCAGAGAGACAACATAGGTACAGTGCCTCACGCACCTATAACAAGGGGGTGTGGCCGCTGTTGGAGTCTAGGAGCAGCTACTGTCATGTCCCATGGTGATATTTTGTTGTTGTTTTTAGAGACAGGGTCTTGCTCTGTCGCACAGGCTGAAGTGCAGTGGTGTGGTCATAGCTCGTTGCAACCTTGAACTCCTGGGCTCAAGTGATCCTCCTGCCTTGACTTCCCAAAGTGTTGGCATTACAGGCGTGAGCCACTGCACCCAGTCTCTACAGTGATATTTAAGGAAGGCTTCCTGGGGGAGAATGGCATTTGAACTAGGCCTTGAAAGAAAATAATTTTTTTTTTTGTCAAGTAAGATAATTATTTCCAATGTTCAAGTAAGATTTCAGTATTCAGCATTCAACATCCAGTATTCAACAATATTTTGAAGACTGTTTTTAGGTAAACAAACATTTCCAGGAGAACAATCTGGCTGAAACAAATTTAGTTTATTGAGCATCTTAAATGTTAGGCTAAGGAAATGTGGACTTTTTTTTTACACTAGGATAACAGTGGAGGTTATCTGTACAAGGGGTTAATTTGTTCACATAAAGAAACAAGTGTCTTCCCACTGTTTTAAAAACGTACCCAATTAAAAATTGTTCAGTGTATTCATGAAAAACGACAGATTGTGAGCTTTTTATGTCTCTAAAGTTAAGCTTTTCCAATACGATCTTCTCACAGCTTTCATGACTTTAAAAACATTTTTAGTACAAAAAATAACGTTTTTCCTGAAAATCAACAGCATCAAATTCTTATAGCAGGCCAAATAAGGCAACATACTGGCCTTTTTGCATTTATTCATGACAGTTTAGTCTCTAAATATTAACCAGCTAAAACATATTTGCAGTGATTCCCAGTTGGTCACTTTTCTAGAAGCTTAGCAATTTTAATTTTTTTAAATTAACATTATGTAAACATCATTCTATAAGAAACGTGCCAGTGTGAGTTGAATGGACCCTGATGTGCTATACTGCAGTGTGGCATACGGCAAGGTTCAGCAATTCTTAAATTGTTCCACTGTGGAAGTTCACTTCAAAAATCTTGTTTTAACACTAGATTGTCAGAGAAATGAGGTAACATTTAACTCTTTTGGACAAAAGAATTCGACATTCTCTTAATGGTGGATTTTTATGAAAACCTCTTTATATATATATATATATATGTATGCATACATATATTCGGAATATTTTTTGAAACCTTGCAGAACCAGTATTTTCAAACATTTGTAAGTATTCCTAAGCATGTATTTGAACAATTAATGTTTCTTCATGTTAACAAATATCTAAAGTTTATGAACTATCTAAAACAGACAAAAACAGGATGATTAAGCTTATGACGGTGTTTAATAAAAAAACGATATCTATGAATGGTTATGCTTCTGTCTTCCTGTCATTTATGCCCTGAAAGTGGAAAATGACTAGATTACCCAGAAAATGTATGGAAGGCATAGGCTGTGTCTGTTTCTTCTGGTACTTGGTCCACAGTTCATGTTGCGACATCTGTTCAGGCACTATTTAAGTCATATGGCACCTAGCATATGGTACTCTCTTTTTCTATTTAGCAACTAAGTAGAGAATAAATCTTCACAATGTGTATCAGAGGTTCAAAATGGAAAATAAAGTCTGTAAAGTCAAATTTGTTTTAGAATATGGTAGTTTTCAATTAGTTGGGCTTTATTAAAGAAGCTAACAAGAGAAAACTATTCTGTAAGATGTATTTTGTAAGATGTAAACTGTGGCAAAATATCATTTGGCCTTCATATCCGTGTGTGTGTGTGTGTGTGTGTGTGTATATATATATATATATATTTTTTTTTTTTTTTTTTTTTTTTGAGATGGAGTCTCACTCTGTCTCCCAGGCTGGAGTGCAGTGGCACCATCTCCGCTTACTGCAAACTCCACCTCCCGGGTTGAAGCGATTCTCCTGCCTCAGTCTCCCGAGTGGCTGGGATTACAGGCGCCCACCACCATGCCCAGCTAATTTTCGTATTTTTAGTAGAGATGGGGTTTCACCATGTTGGCCATACTGGTCTTGAACAGTAGTATAGAAAACTTGAACTCCTGGGCTCAAGCGATCCTCCTGCCTCAGCTTCCCAAGTAGCTGAGACTACAGGTGCACACTACCATGCCCAGCTAATTTTTAAATTTTTTGTAGAGATGAAGCCTTACTTTTTTGCTCAGGCTAGTCTTGAAATCCTGGCCTCAAGTGATCCTTTTACCTTGGCCTCTCAAAGTGTTGGTGTTACACACATAAGCCACCCTGCCTCGCCCTAGCTGTAATCTTGTGTCTTTTAACAAATCTTGTTCTGTCCCCACCTTTTAGTTATTTTTTGATGAAAAGACTTCTTAAATGTTAAGACTTTTATTTGACAGAAGGGACAGATTTAAAGTATCTTAATGTATAATTAACAAAATATCAGAAACCATTTCAACTAAGTACATTTCTTTTGCATTAATCTGGACATGATACTTGTTTTTAAGTGATATATATACACTTTGCACCTTCCTCTTGTCAATATTTTGTTTTTGTTTTTTATTTTTAATGAGTAAATGGGTTAAGGTTTTCTTTAGAGGACCAGGGCATATACTGATACTACCATTTCTTTATTCCCAACTTAAACATATACTCAATGGTACTGGACCTTCATAGGAACACATTTTTGAGAGTGAAAAGAACTACTTACGCCAAACAGTGGTTCAAATAGGAAGTAGAGTTAATGCTGTTTTCAGATATGTTAACCACCATGATAACTACAGAATTATTTTTGTTTCTTTTTAGTACTTGCTTTTGAAGAAAATTACTTATCTACAAAGGAAATTTTAATGTTTTATAAGGATTGCTGTCAGTTCTTCTTGTCAGTTGTTTTTCTTAAACATTACATTGTTATTTAATTCCGACAAACTTTTTGTTTTGTCTTGGTGCTTCTTGTAGGGCAGTGCTCCCCAACTTTTTTGGCACCAGGGACTGGTTTTGTGGAATACAGGTTTTCCATGGACTCGGGGGTAAGGGTGGGAGTGGGGCTGGGGAGATGGTTTTGGGCTCAAACTGTTCTACCTCAGATCATCAGGCATTAGATACTCATAAGGAGCCCACGACCTAAATCCCTCATATACACAGTTCGCAATAGGGTTCGTGCTCTCATGAGAATCTAATGCCGCCACTGATTTGACACGAGGCAGAGCTCAGGTGGTGATGCTCACTCACCCTCCGCTCACCTCTTGCTGTGTGGCCGGGTTCCTAGCAGGACCACAGACCAGTACTGATCTGCAGCCCGGGTTTGGGGACTTCTGTTGTAGGGTATAGACCTTTCTAGGATAAGGCTTCATTCTTTCTTTTTCTGTACCAATTTATGTGCCCTAAATAAAGTGTGTGCTTAATAATGATGCCCAAGAAATATATGAGACCAGGCTCAGTGGCTCACGCCTGTAATCCCAGCACTTTGGGAGGCCAAGGTGGAAGGATCATGTGAGGTCAGGAGTTCGAGACCAGCCTGGCCAACGTTGTGAAACCCCATCTCTACTGAAAATACAAAAAAAAGTTAGCCAGGCATGATAGCGTGTGCCTGTAGTCCCATCTACTCTGAAGGCTGAGGCAAGAAAATCTGTTGAACCCAGGAGGTGGAGTTACAATAAGCCGAGATTACTCCACTGTACTCCAGCCTGGGCCACAGAGTGAGACTCTGTCTCAAAAAAAAAAAAAAAGTCAGGCACAGTGGCTCACACCTGTAATCCCAGCACTTTGGGAGACTGAGGTGGGCACATCATGAGGTTAGGAGTTCGAGGCCAGCCTGGCCAATATGGTGAAACCCCGTCTCTACTAAAAATACAAAAATTAGCTGGGTGTGGTGGTACGTGCCTGTAGTACCAGCTACTCGGGAGGCTGAGGCAGAAGAATTGCTTGAAGCCTGGAGGCAGAGGTTGTAGTGAGCCAAGATTGCACCACTGTACTCCACCCTGGGCAACAGAGCGGACTCTGTCTCAAGGGAAAAAAAAAAAGAAAGAAAGAAAAGAAACATATGTTTTGCTTAAGATAGCTAGATGGAAAGATGAGGTTAATAGATATGAGTATTTTTGTGGTCCTAGTTAACCTTAAGATTCCTTAAAATCCCATTCACTGTATTTATTTTTTTATTTATAGAAATGCTTCCATCATTTCTTCAGAAAGTTGAAGTTGTCTCAGAAGCTTCTAGAGAAACTTGTGTAGCTTTGAGTGATTGCCTTAATCTCTTCACTAAACAAGAAAGGGTAGGTAGTTCAGAATTGAATTTGTAAAATCATTGTTTGGATGTTGCATGCGTGGTTGTCCATGAAGTCATTGCTTTCAAATTGTTCAAAGGTAGGAAAATATTAGTATTGACAAAGGAAAGCTTCATTTGTCACCAAAATTTAGAACTTATTTATTATTGATTAAGCAGGATGAAATAACTTGTGTTCATATCTTTTGAATTTGTTGATGTAGCCATATTTAATAAGTATACTTAAAATTGATCAACTCAGGATTGTTGTGACACTTCAATAACAGAGATGTGAAAATACTCTAGAAACGGAAGGTCTTTACATTAAAAAATACTTTTATTTAGGAAATAGAGTACTATCATATTTATCTATGTAAACTAAGCTCAATGGATTAAATATTTTTTGTGTTCTTTCCCCTCACTCTCTTACCTTTAACAGTTTGCCATTTGCTTTTCTAAATATGAGTAAGGGCTGAGCGTGGTGGTTCATGCCTGTAATTCCAGCATTTTGGGAGGCTGAGGTGGGCAGATCATCTGAAGTCAGGAGTTCGAGACCAGCCTGTCCAACATGATGAAACCCCGTCTCTACCAAAAAATACAAAAATTAGGCCAGACGCGGTGGCTCACGCCTGTAATCCCAGCACTTTGGAAGGCTGAGGCAGGCAATCACTTGAGGTCAGGAGTTCGAGACCAGCCTGGACAACATGATGAAACCCCATCTCTACTAAAAATACAAAAATTAGCCAGGCGTGGTGGCGCACACCTGTAATCCAGCTACTTGGGAGGCTGAGGCATGAGAATTAGTTGAGCCTGGGAGGTGGAGGTTGCAGTAAGCTGAGATTGCACCACTGCACTCCAGCCTGGGTGATGGAGTAGACTCTGTCTCAAAAAAAAAAATTAGCCAGAGAATCTTTTGAACCCAGGAGGTGGAGGCTGCAGTGAGCCGAGATCGTGCTACTGTACTCCAGCCTGGGTGACAGAGTGAGACCCTATTTCAAAAAAAAAAAAAAAGAAGAAAAGAAAACCAAATATAAGTAAGAGTGATATGTTGTATGCTGAGCTATTAGTGATTCTTTTTCAAAGGATTGAAAAGTTACAAAGATGTGTTTTAGTTGCCAGAGTTAGGATTTTTCTTGTTTTGCTGTTTTTCCCCTCATTTTTATGATTTCAATGTAAGTCAAGTGTCAATAGGCTTTCTTTTCCATTTTGTTAATTTTTATATATATGTCTAATCTTCAGTATTTTAGATTAAGATACCAAATTGTTTTAGTTTACTTGTACCTTTTGGTTAGAGATTAGGTTTCAGTAAAAAGAGAGATGAAATTGCTTTTATATATTTTCCTCTAATACGTAAAGATTTAAAATTTTATTTCCTCATGATTAGAAAGGGATCCTTATGAATTCATATACAATTTCACAGGGTCTCACTGTGTTGCCCAGGCTGGAGTGCAGTGGCACAGTCATGGCTCACTGCAGCCTCTGCCTCCTGGGCTCAAGTGATCCTCCCACCTCAGCCTCACACGTAGCTGGGACTACTGGCCTGCACCATGATGCCCAGCTAATTTTTGCTTTTTTTTTTTTTTTTTTTTTAAGACATGGGCCTTTCTATGTTGCTCAGGTTAGTCTTGAACTCCTGGATGCAAGCCATCTGCCCAACTCGGCCTCTCAAAGTGCTAGGATTACAGGCATGAGCCACCATGGCAAGCATATACTAATTTTTAAATGCTGTGTTTGCTATATGTAGCACCAATTCCACATATTAATTTATTTGGAAAATAAGACAAATGTGGAAAAAAATAATCATTTAAAACAAACTTACCAAAAATCTTTTAATAGAATTATATTAACTATCACAGGAAAACATAATTGTTCATTAAACATTTCAAATGGTTGATTTTTTTAATACTGTTTGAAAGTATCCCTCCTCAGCACTTTTATTTTTGGTGGTTTGCAAATTTCATGTGCAAGTTTATTTAAATAACAGGTGATTTAGTGTTATAAATAAATTTGATCAGGATGGTTGCATTGAGAATATCTTTGAAATTAATAAAATATGATATCATAGGATTCATGACATATTTAGTACATTGTAAAACCACATTTCACTCACGTCTCTTATGTGGTACCTAACGGATGTATCGATAGCTTTTTTGTTCTAGAGATGTATGGTTTTAAGGCTGAACATTAGACTGGAAGTAACATGTTATGTTGGTGCATGTTTAATTTCTGAAGCAATCAACCTATTCTATTTTTTAAACTCTCTGCTTAAAAAATAGCCTAATTCTTTCTCTTTGTGAAAATCTAGATGTGCAAGAGTATTAGCCTAAAGTTTAGGCTAATTGACCTCTTTTAGCCTCTTAAATTTATCATGAGGATTAAATAAGATAATGTAAGCAAAATACTTAGCATAGTACCAGACACAAAGTAAGCCCTGAATAAAAGTTAACAGTTATCGCAAGATCTTAACTAATTAACATTTGTAGCCTCTCTTTTCTGATAGTATCTTAGAGCTTTTATGTGTGTAACATTGGATTTACCTTGTTTTGGGAGAAAGTAGCATTGTCTAAAGAACTTTTATTTGACCACTATCATTGGAATGATCATGTTGTGTTTCCATTCTTGTTATTTAAATGACACCGCTACTTCACTTCTCTGAACCTTGTGTTCATCTTTTAAATAAGGGAAACCATGTAGCAAGCTTTTAGAAGCACTGGTCTGAAAGTCTGATGGACCCGTTTTAAATCTCAGTCTTTCTCTAACTTTTCTGCAACTGTGGGACAAGTTTCTGTAAAATGAAAATAAACACCTCAGAGTTGGGTGTGGGCATCAACTCTATGTAGGTGAATGATACATATATAGACGTTAGCATAGTGCGTGGAACACAGTATTCTGTTTAGTAACTAGCATTTAATGTTTCAAACTTTTGGAATATATTTAAGATATCTTCTGAGTAATTATATGAAATGTCAACTCCATGAAACACTTAGAATCCATGGATTTCCTTCTCAACAATAAGATAAACAGTGAGAAGGCACTGCAAAATTTTGAAAGGTAAGTGGCATTTCTAAAGTTAGTCTTTCAAATGCATAAGGATTACAGCATGGGAATTTAACAGCGTAATCGAGGTCAGAGTGGTGTAATTATGTGCTGTAATACCTTATTTGGCATTATAAATTACATTTCTCTTATCTGGAAATTTTATTAAAAGAGCAGACGTAAGCTTTGAAGACCTACAGCCCTGGCTCTAATTCCTGGCTCTGCTATTTACTCTCTTTGACTCAGTTTTAAAATACAATCTCCTATTTAAGATGGTGACCAATCAAAGGGATTGTTTTGAAGAGTAAATGCAATCATATTGGTAAAACACCTCTGTAGGGACTGGCACAAAACAGGGATCCGGTAGATGTAAGTGACCCCAGCCCCCACAGCAGCAACGCTGTTTTTATTCTAGTCTTTTCTGATGGCCGTTATTCTAAATGTTCCACATTTACTTCCTAATCTAAAATTTTACAACTTAATTTTATGTTTCTTTCTTTTTTTTTTTTTTTTTTACAAACGCTTGTCAGGCCATAATTTTACATTTTCTAGGTGTCTCGAGATTGGCCTTTTGTGCGTCAATAATTACTCTGTGCCTTAATACAGAGATGTCCTCAGGGGATAATGTTTATACGAGTCTGTGTTTTTCTACTAAATGGCCCGGTCCTGCCCATGGTTTTTGAGCTCTTGGTTGCTCTTTATAGGTTTTTTAAAATTACCTCTCTTGATTTTTCAAATTAACTGTGTACCTGCCTCTAGCAGTGGAATACTGATGCCTTCTGATGTACTCTTTCTAAGCTCCCATTTATTAAAAAGAAAACCAGATAACCAAACTCCATAAAATTATGTCCAGTCAGAGTAAACTGGCTCTCTGTGAGAATCTTGGGGGGTTACAGTGTGTGCAGGCCTTCATGCCTTCTATTTCTGTGGTACGTGGGGGTTTTTTGCTTATTTGAGGATGTACTGATATGACCTACATAATCGAGGTGTTCATAGGAGCTGTAAATAAATGAGGCATTATTGTAGGAAGATTTTATTTGTAAGTAAAACTGCTCATGCCTGTAATCCCAGCACTTTGGGAGGCTGGGGGGCGGGGGGGTGGATCACCTGAGGTCAGGAGTTCGAGACTAGCCTGGCTAACATGGTGAAACCCCATTTCTACTAAAAATACAAAAAATGAGCCGGGTGTGGTGGTAGGCGCCTGTAATCCCAGCTACTCGGGAGGCTGAGGCAGGATAATCTGTTGAACTCGGGAGGTGGAGGTTGCAGTGAGCCGAGATTGGGCCATTGCACTCCAGCTTGGGCAACAAGAGCGAAACTCTGTCTCAACAAAACAAAAAAACAAACAAAAAAACTGTTTATGCTGTTGAGAAAATGGCAATATATAAAATACTTTGTAAAGTTTGTGGTTGATCTACTGAAGAAAAACCTAGATACTGTTTTTAGGGTGGTTTTCTTGGAAACAGTATAACAGAATGTGAGTGCTGGGTCTTTCTTAGCCTGGTCTAAGAGTTCCATTCAAAATGCCAGAAACTGGTTTCTGGAATTACATTTGTTTCTGTAGTTTTCCTTGCCAGAGGATGCCCTCCTCATTTTGTGTACTATCGAGCTTCCTTGATGTTAGTCATACCAATTTTTCCAAGGTAAGAACTGCCCATTTAAAGTTAGTATAAGCTCACTTATTAAGTGTTTTATACATATTTCATGTTAAATCTCCTGACTACTGAAGAGCTGTGACCCAACTGTATGCCTAGAATGAGAGTGGTGCCGGCCAGGCACGGTGGCTCATGCCTGTAATCCCAGCACTTTGGGAGGCTGAGGCAGGTGGATCACCCGAGGTTAGGAGTTCGAGACCAATCTGACCAACATGGTGAAACCTTGTCTCTACTGAAAATGCAAAAAATTAGCCGGGCGTGGTGGCAGGCATCTGTAATCCCAGCTACTTGGGAGGCTGATTGAGGAGAATCACTTGAACCCAGGAGGCAGAGATTGCAGTGAGCCGAGATTGCACCGTTGCCCTCCAGCCTGGGCAACAGAGCGAGACTCCATCTCAAGAGAAAAAAAAAGAGAGTGGGATTAATTTTGTGGTATAATGGAAAGATTCAGACCCTACATTGGAACTGTCTGAAGGGTTGGAATTCTGTACTGCTTCTTTGGACCGGACACTGCTATCTTTGAAGAGAAATCATGTGTTCATATGGACTTACAGCTCTACAAAGTCACGATCTCTTCCATTCATTTCATTTCCCGTGCTGTCAGGCAGTCCTGTAGTCATTTTGTGACCCTGATATCTTTTGTTTCCTAATGTTCTTAACAGCTCTTTTGGGACTGCACCCCTCTCTGGCCCTCTGTCTCTGTAGTCCTCTCAGATCTCTTTCCACTCTGAGCAGAATTCCTTTGTTAAACATGAGGAAGTCACTGTAGATGGCTCCACTCCCTACCACTCTTCACTCCAGTTTTTATCTGCATCTGCTCTTACCCTTTCTTCTTGCCTTTTGCTGGAGGCATCTGTCTCCTTACATTCTGCTTCTCTGGGGACCTTGCTTCAAAAAATAGCTCCTCTCTTTGGAATTCTCTACCCCCTTATTTATAGCTTTTGTCTATCTCCCTGCATCCTTTTCCAATTCCAATTTTGAAAATGTGATACTTTCTGTTTCTACTTCTTAATTTTCAGCAAGTCCACCGAAACTGTTCTCGCCAGTATTTCCTTACTGTTAAACCAGAGGACATTTAAAAATTGTCTTGCTTGTCCTCTGAAGGGCCTGGCATGTGACTACTTCCTGTTTTTTGGAATTCCGCTGTGGCTTCCATAGTGCCACCTCTTTTGGCTTCTCCTTCCTCAGTAGCAGCTCCCTCTCAGTCACCTTTTTTTTTCTTTTTGAGATGGAGTCTTACTCTGTTGCCCAGGCTGGAGTGCAGTGGCACCATCTTGGCTCACTACAACTTCAGCCTCCCGGGTTCAAGCGATTCTCCTGCCTCAGCCTCCTGAGTAGCTGGGATTATAGGTGCATGCCACCACACCCAGCTAATTTTTTGTATTTTAGTAGAGATGGGGTTTCACCATGTTAACCACGCTGGTCTCAAACTCCTGACCCGAAGTGATACACCCGCCTCGGCCTCCCAAAGTGCTATGATTACAGGCATGAGCCACCACGCCTGGCCTCAGTCACCTTCCAAAGCATTTTTCATCTGCCTATGTATTAAATGTTAGTTAGGTTTCTGTGAGTGACCTTCTTACTCTTCACATTCTCCCTGGATGATCTCACCTACTCCTTTAACTAGAATTTCCTGAGGACTCAGATGTCTCCACTTCAGACTTCTCCTGAGTTGTGATCTAGTATATCCAGCTGCCTTTTGAACATTTACATATGCTTACATCAGAAGCATTTCAAAACCAATGTGTCTTAAACTGAGTTATCCATTCAACTCATAGACTTGCGCCACCCATTCAGTAATTCAGGCCAGGATCATGGGAACTGGCTTCAGTTCATCCTCCTCCTTCCTCCCTATCTTGATTCAAGTCCTGTCAATTTTTTTTTTTTTTTTTTTTAAAGAAGGAGTCTTGCTCTGTTGCCCAGGCTAGAGTGCAGTGGCACAATCTTGGCTCACTGCAACCTCTGCCTTCTGGGTTTCATCAGTTCTCCTGCCTCAGCCCCCCGAGTAGCTGGGATTACAGGCACACACCACCACACCCAGCTAATTTTTGTATTTTAGTAGAGACAGGGTTTCACCATGTTGGCCAGGCTGGTCTAGAACTCCTGACCTCAAGCGATCTGCCTGTCTCAGCCTCTCAATGTGCTGGGATTATAGGTGTGAGCCACCGCACCCGGCCCAATGTGATCTTTTTATGTCTTGGTTGCCTATCTCCCTTTGCTCTGTCTTCCCTGACTCCAGCATACTGTTCCCTATTGCTGTTCTGTGAGATAAATTCTCAAGGTTGCTCTGTTGCATGACTGTAACCATTTCCTCATCCAGGCTCCACCCTTCAAAGCTAGGTGAGGTGTCCCTGCTGCTCCATGAGTTTCTGGCTGTCATAGCATTTATCACATTGTATCATTATATATTCACAAACTGGAGCTCCCTAAGGAAGCAACTGTATCTTAGTTATTTTTGTAGCGTGGTACTTGGCATGTGGTAGATGGTGAATAAATATTCGAATGAATGAATAATGAATGTACAAAGGAAAAGATTCAGGCTTTGGGATCAGACCAATCTGGATCTAAACTCTGTTACCTCAACCTTGAACAAATGAATATATGTTTAGGAATTCTGTTTCCACATCTGAAATTGAGCACATATATGTGTTATTTTATGTGAGGTGCTTCAGTACAGTACCCAACACGTTTAGGGCCCATGTAGATTGCCTTTTAAAACAAGAAGGTAATTAGTTGTTCATTGTTTTGCTACCTAGCACTACTTTTATAAACTGAGTTTATTCTCTAATTTTCAGGGCCTAGGGAGAGATTCTGTAGCAGAAACTCCTCTTTCCATATGTGATTTTTCCAAATACAGTAACTTATTATTTCGAGTGAGAAAAGAAAAAGAAATAAACTGTCTTTTTAAAGATGCCATGAGGCTGGGCGTGGTGGCTCACGCCTGTTATCCCAGCACTTTGGGAGGCCGGGGCAGGTGGATCACTTGATGCCAGGAGTTGGAGACCAGCATGATCAGCATAGCAAACCCCCCGACTCTACTAAAAATACAAAAAATTAGCTGGGCGTGGTGGCGCAGGCCTGTAATCCCAGCTACTCAGGAAGCTGAGGCATGAGAATCACTTGAACCCAGGAGGTGGAAGTTGCAGTGAGCTGAGATTGTGCCACTGCACTCCAGCCTGGGCGACGGAGCAAGACTGTCCCCAAAATAAATAAATAAATAACAAATGAAAACATGCCATGAAACCTCACTGACATTCATTCCTAATTTTCCCAGCATGGCCTGGAATGGTCTTTAACACATTCTAGGTCTGCAGTGCAATTACAGCTACCACCAATTACAGTGGGACTTAAAGTACCTAGGATCTGTGCAAGAAATATTTAATTTTGTTCATTTTTACTCTGAACTCACTAAAGTATGAGGACAGATTTATATACTTTAGTAAGGTGAAAGGTTTGAAACATGTTGAAACAAAAATATTTTTTTCCCTCCATCAGAGTGTTACAGTTAACCATAAATTTCATTAACCCGAACATCCCACTTAAGTGTGGTATTTGGGTGGTGGGGTTTCCTGTCCTCTGAACCTTTGCCCTTCAAGCCTGGCTGGAATAATTTTACCTAAGTAGATTTCACGGTAGTAGGATTAATACCGTTGTTTTCCTTGTTGCTCAGTGTCCCAACTAGGGTATAAACAATAAATATGTGAAGACTGCCTTTCAGTCTTGGTTTTGGAACCGTAAACGCGAACGCATCAGCATAAGCCTGAGTAAGTGACAGGCAGGACTGGAGAGAAGATTCCTTTGCTTTCCAGTTTCCCGAGGGGCGGGCTGGCAAAAAAAAAAAAAAGAAAAAAGAAAAAAAAAAGTTGCCAGGGCCGGTGTCTCCAGGAGAGGGCCGAGCGCACAGCCGCTCTAGGACCTCGCAGGCGCCTCGGTGCGGCGCTCACGCAGAGCCCAGGGAGCAGTCCCCGACCTCTCCTCGGAGGGCCCTGCAGGCTTCCCCGGCCGTCCCTACCTGCGCCTCCGCCCGCCAGCGGCACTGGGGAAGGGGAGGAGCGGCCCGGACGCGGCCGCAGCGCGCAGAGAGCCGCCCGCCGCAGGCCTTGCTGCCGCCCGCCCGCGCACTCCCTGCGAGCCCCGGAGGGCGGGTCTGCGGCCGAGCCAGCGGCGGCCGAGGGGTAGCTCGGACCTTCACAGCCCGGGCGGGCGCGGCGCGGGAGTCCTGGGCCGCTGGCGGGCAACGCCTCTGCGCGACTTCGCTGGAGAAGGCGGGCGCTGCTGCCCGGCCGGAGCCAGGGGCGGGCTGCGAGAAGGTGACTTAGGGAGACCTTGCGGGCCGCCCTGGGTCGCGCCTCCCGGATCGGCTCGGCTCGGCTCGACTGGAGGGGAGGAGGAGGAGCAGGCCGGGCGCATTCGTGCTGGAGCTTGCGAGGAGCGCAGGGTGGAGCGTGCCAGCCGGGGTCCTCGGATCTGGCCCAGGTAGGTGGGTGTATTTGCAGCTCGGTGGCTTTGCGGGGCAGCCTGGGGCCACGGAGGACTCCGGGGGAGGGAGCGGGGAGAGCGGCCAGACTTGATCCAGGGATGCGAGTAGATCCAAGAATAGTTGGATGTGTGTGTGCAGAGTGGGGTGCAGCCGCGGGCGCGTGGGGAGGGGTGCACCAGCCGGGAGACCCTGTTCTTCCCAGTGCGGGTCTCCCTGCCGTGGGGATCCTGCAGGAAGAGCCCCTGGGGAAAAAGCCCGTGGACTGATGTGTTTTTCAGCTGAATATTGGTATTAGGTCCAGAAGGGCTGGAGTGGGAGGAGTAAGACAGTGAAAGACATTATTGTCCTAAATAACCTTCCAAGTTAGTGATTTTTCGCATGGCTCTGCTCGGGCTGACATTGAGATGAACTTACCATCCGCTGCTCAGAGGCCGCTGAAATTCCAAGAATACGAGAAGTGCATGAGCGGATTAAGGAGAGAAAGGGAAATTCTATTTGTGTTGGGGAATGGGGAGGTGGCTTTTAACTTTAGTGTTTTGATTAAGGATTTTTGATTACTCATAGGCTTTCTGTGTAGCCTAAATCAGTGGGGATCACGTTTCCTAGCGTTCAGAGCATGTGGCTAGTTGTTTTGTGCTTTCTGTTGTGCTGGATTTTTCTGGGTTTGGAGAGAGGGTCAGGAGAGGAACATACCAGGGAAGAGCTTAGTACAGCTTTTCTGAGTTATTAAGGCTATTAAAAGTTTCTTAATTTTAATTAGGTTCAAAGACTGAATTAAGGCATTGCTTAGCAGGAATCTTTTTTGAGGGAGAAAAATGCTTGAAATGTGTGTTGGTGGAATAATGTGTAGGCTGGAATACGGGGCGAGGTGGGGGGTGTCTAAATGTAAACTTTCTTTCCATTTTGAGAACACACCGAAGTTAATCTCCCCTCCAAGTCAAATTTGATTTTTAGCCCCTAAGCTGGTGTCTTTGGCAAGGTAACTCAATTTCTGTTTAGTGGATATTTAATCTGAGCGTAAGACCAGGGAGCTATTTCAGCCTCTGTCCCAGTGCTACTTTTGCCAGACTGGAGTTTTAAAGGAACTTGGATCAGCCTGAATATAGTTTCTGGACTTTAGTCTCCCCTGTTTAGAAACCTTTGAAAGGTTAAATTTAGGAGATTGTATTGACAGTGAAAGTGACTCATAATTTCTTTGCCCCCAGTTGTGAGCCCTGCATAATGCAGGGGAAATAAAAAAGCCTGTTAGATGTTCCATATTAAAGCAAAGGTCTTATTAATATTCAAGGTAGTTTATAAATAGTATGAGCATGTTTAAATATTGTGCATAACTGAGAAAATATTTATGCAACATCATAATCTAAGCTCCATGTACAGTTTTTGACATTTATCATTTACATTCTTTATGAAAAGGTTAGCTAAACTTACTACTTCTGGCACTCAAATATATGACTGTTTATTAGCTTTCTGAGGATTATAAGAAATATTTTAATTCCTTTAAAAAATAGAAATTTAGAATTGTTATTCAGTCCACATTATTCAACATATATTCCTAAAATTTTCAGTTCATTTTATATATAGTCCAGAGATAACAGCTGTAAATTAATTTTGGAAGCAGCTAGGACATAAGTTATAAATAAAATGAAGTTTATGTAAACTGAAGCTGGATTTCATTGTGATAACTTTTGGGGAATTTCTGAACAAAATGCATAAGGTTTTAATTAGCATGGTTGTGTGTGTGTGTGTGTGTGTGTGTGTGTGTGTGTGTGTGTGTTAGGCTTGTTATGCTTGATGTGACTCAGGATCTATCCTGATAAGTTTTTGTATCTCACAATGGTACCAAGACTGTAATCTGCACGTGACTGTATTTGTCTTATTCCGTACCATATTCCTAATATAGAATGCAGTGCCTGGCTTGTATGCTGATGAATTTTGCATAAGTTATATAGGCAGACATAATTTTCCTTTCATTTTAACTTCAGAGTCTTAAGGCTGTAACCCCTATACATTTTCATAATGGTCCATTGAGGATTTGATGTCTGTTACTTTCTGTGACATTTTTTTGAGTCATTTGATAAATATTTATAGATTGTTTACCTTATAAGAGATGGCTAGACCAGTCTCTTCGTAAAACTAGATGACTAAAATCTGTTTAGTCATCTGACTTATACGGGCATCAGGTGATGAAATAAATTCTTACAGAAGGTGCAACATACCCAGAAACAATAGAAGAGGGTAAATTTTAGCAAATCATTCATTAAGACTGGAATGAGGGGAAAGAATAAAGTCCAGTCTAAAAGATAGAAGCAGGGTTCTTTTGAAGGACTTTGTAAGGTGCTTATAGAGTTCGAAACTTATCTTGGGCAGTTAGTCACTGAAAGATTTTAATCAGATTTAATGAGATTTGCTCCTTATGAGAAGGATTAGAGAGGAACACAGGCCTGCAAACAGGACGACCAGGTGCAGGAACTCAGGAGAGATAATCAGGGACTGAACCAAGTTAGTGACTGGGGAGAAGGAAAGGGGGATGCAGAGCAGGAATGCTTCAGAAACAAACATGAATAGGAGCTGGTACTGCAGGGAATGTGGGGAATGAAGGTGGAACCGTAGGTGACACCCAGGTTTATGGCACAAGTCACACTGTATAGAAGATAATTAAGGTAGGGAATTGAGGGAATGTGGAAAGATGAGTTGCCTTTTGGACATGCTAATATTCAAGTAAGGTTGTCCTTAGGTGTCTGATAAAAATTTGGGAATCATTAACATTGGGAGTCACCTAAGTAAACATGGTCATTGAGGTCAAAGGAATGAATAATATCACCTAGGAGAAGGCACTTGAACAAGTTTGAAATCAAAAGATTGAATACTGATACTTAAAAGACAAGTGAAAGAAAGAGAGCCAGTGGAGATGACTGAGAAAAGGTGGCCAGAGAGGCAGGAGGAACTCTAGAACGGGGAGATCAAGGGAGACAAGCCACCCAGAGAACAGGTAAGAACTGAAGCATGTCCATTGTATTTGGTAGCCGGGTGGTCGCTGGAATCTTTTTTTTTTTTTTCTAAAAAAACCAAGACCAAAAAGGATACATGTACAGAACGTGCAGTTTTGTTATATAGGTGTATGTGTGACTTGGTGGCTGGTCATTGAAATCTTTGATGACAGAAGTTTTAGAAGCTTCATATGGGGCCAGGTGCGGTGGCTCACACATGTAATCCCAGCACTTTGGGCGGCTCAAGCAGGTGGATCCCCTGAGTACAGGAATTTGAGACCAGCCTCCGCAGGATAGCGAAACCCCGTCTCTCCCAAGAAAAATATAAAAAATTAGCTGGGTATGGTGGTGTGCACCTGTGGTCCCGGCTACTTGGGAGGCTGAGGTAGGAGGATCACTTGGACCTGGGAAGGGGAGATTGCAGTGAGCTGAGATTGCACCACTGCATTCCAACCTGGGTGATGGAGTGAGACCCTGTCTCAAAAATAAAAAATAAAAAAAAAAGGAAGCTTGACATAAGGAGCCAGATTGCAGCGTGCAAAGGAGTAAATGTGAGGGAGGTAAGGAAACAAATAAGATAGACTTTGTAGACATTCATAATCTGTGGATGATTGTACTTTTATTCCTTTTTTTCAGTTCTTATACCTTTCATTTCTTTTTGTAATTCTTAATTTATTGGCTAGGGCCTTCAGGACAATGTTGCATAGAAGCTGAGATGGTAGGAATTCATATTCATCCTTGATTAAAAAGAAAACCAAAAAGGCATACTTCTAATGATTCACTGTTAAGAATGGTATTTAACAAGTACCATTTACCAGATTTAAAGAGTTTCCTTTCATATATTGTTGAAAATTTTTTTTTATCATTAAAGGATGTTGAGTTTTATCAGATGTTCTTTGGTGTCTATTAAAAGGGTGGTATGGTTTTTTAAATTTGCTAAGCTGGTAAATGACATATTTGGACTTTTTCCAGTGCCAAGCCAGCCATCCTTGTATACTTGGAATAAACCTAATTTGGTTATGATGTATTATCTTTAACATTCTTCTCAATTTGGTTTCCTCTGGATTTTAGTAGCTATTTTAGTATGTATGTTTATAAGTAAGATTGACCTGTAATTTTCTTTTTTTGTTCTGTCCTCATCAGGGTTTAATATATACTGACATCATAAAGTGAATTTAGGAGTATTCCCTCTTTTGCTGTTTTGTATAAAATTGAAATGATCTGTTCCTTGAAGATTTAGAAATTTCTTATAAAACCACCTTATCTTTGTAAAGTTTTTTTTTTTTTTTAAACTACTAACTACATATATTTAATGTTTCTAGGATTATTTTAGTTTTCTGTTTCTTTTTGGGTCAGTTTTGACAAGCTATGTATTTTTAGGAATTCTTTTAAGTTTTGAAATGTATTATAAAGATATTCATAGTTTTCTTTCTTTTTTAACTTAGGTTGGGTCTGTAATATATATCTTTTTTAAACTTTTTCCATTTTCTTTTTTCTAATACTGACTTGGATGTCACCAAAGAAATTTCTTTTCAAATGAATCTCAGCCCCTCCCTATAAGTCTCATTAAAGCTTTTTTTGATTACTTTTCAATGAATGGTCTTCAGTTTCTTATGTATTGCATCTTTTTTATAATTAAATTTTACAGTTATCTATGTCAGTGTAAGTTTTATTTTTTTCTTTAGAACGATTTATTATCCTCTGTCTTTTGAATGTGGATAATTCAAAATTTTTCATTTCTGGATTTCTAGTTGTATATTTTGTAGTTCTAGTATTTTGTAATTTAGTGAATGTATCACTGTTAGCTTTAGCCGTTGGTTTATTTTTTAGACTCTAATAATGTATTTTTGTAGCCTCTGCCTTACCGCCTAAAGAGTGCTTATGAATGGGGTCAAGATAGTATACCCCTAACATTTAAAACACCTAAAATGTACAGAAGGTTTGGACGGCTTCCAAGTTTTTTCTGTGAACCACCTCGTCCTGTTTCTACTGCTTGGCATTTCTGTTTCTTTTCCTCACCTACTGCTCACCTTCTTCCTCTTTTTCCCTCATACTTTCTTTTCTACTCTTGAGTGGTAGAAGAATGACCCTCCTTCCCTTGTTTCCTTTTCCACCTTTTTCCTTTCTCCCTTGTTTTCTCTCTCCTACACTTTGAGGATTTTTCCACCATCTGCTCAACATATTCATTTCCCCCTTTCCTTCTTCTCAGAACCTTGACCCCAACACCAAAGAGGAATAAGCCAGGATAACCTGTGTCTGGTTTTCTTTAGATGCTCAAAGGTTCACCGTTGTTTAACTCATGATCTATTTCTTCTTTATGCAGACCAGCTGAAGACAGAGCCAGGGAGAGTGCGGGGAAAGCCAGGGAAGAAGGCATAAATGATAGAACTCAAACCTGCTATTATATAAGGTCCCCAGGCTAAGGTTTCACTAACAGGGACCCTTTTCTTGCTCTTTGACTCTGGGCAACTTACTCCAAGGCTCATGTTCTTTTGTGTAACATGGAGTCGTTAACACAGACCCTTTCTTTCTACATCACAGGTTGCTGTGACATTCAGATGCAATAAGGGGAAACCCGTCAGTTTCCATGTTTTATTCTGACGAAAATATCTTAAAAGGAACTTGTGCACAAGTTAGGGAGAGAAAGGGAGCAAAACTGGTTTGTGGTATGGTGTGCCGGATGAGAGAAACCCCAATGGGAAGCAGTCGGTGGTGATGGGAATAACAAGAAGCTCAGTGGTTGCGCTCAGTGGTGGAGAGAGATGCAGGGGAGTGGTTGTGCTCAGTGGTGGAGAGAGATGCAGGGGAGTGGTTGCGCTCAGTGGT
>NW_012114932.1:7794877-7841785 GCF_000951035.1 Colobus angolensis palliatus | reverse complement strand
TGGTGGAGAGAGATGCAGGGGAGTGGTTGCGCTCAGTGGTGGAGAGAGATGCAGGGGAGTGGTTGCGCTCAGTGGTCGAGAGAGATGCAGGGGAGATGTCTTTTCCCTGGGAGAGGGGAGCTCATGACCGCCCAGACTGCAGACATGGACACACTGTTAGACACAGTGGCAGGGGAGATGCTATGCTCCGGTGACAACATGCTACATGCTATGCTATGGTGGCATCGCCTGTTCTTTTGCTTACTCATTTGCTACATTCAGGACACTGGACTTTTTTGAGTTTACTTGAGAAATCAGCCCTCACTTATAATAATGTTTTCTGTGAGGGATTTTTGTTGTTGTTGTTTTTCTGGGTTCTGAACAGCTGGATTAGAAATGATTTGTGAGTATAATTGTTAGAAAATTTCTTTTTCGTTTTCTTTTTTTTCTTTTCTTTCTTTCTTTTCTTTTTCTTTTTTTTTTAAGATGGAGTATCACTCTGTCACCCAGGCTGGAGTGCAGTGACATGATCTCGGCTCACATAGACCTCCGCCTCCTGGGTTCAAGCGATTCTCCTGCCTCAGCCTCCCAAGTAGCTGAGACTACTGACATGCACCACCATGCCCAGCTAATTTTTGTATTTTTAGTAGAGACGGGGTTTTGCCATGTTGGCCAGGCTGGTGACGAACTCTGGACCTCAGGTGATCCATCCACCTCAGCCTCCCAAAGTGCTGGGATTACAGGTATGAACCACCGTGCCCAGCCAAAATTTCTTACTTGTGTTAGAAATTATTTAATTTTGAATATTTTATTTTTATTAGTAATGTTAAGGATTAGTTGTTTAAAATCTGAAAGTCACAGAATCAGTCTTGGATTGTAGAACATCTGGTCTGGTGGTCTTCAGTGGTTTTATTGGCACTGGAGGCAGATGTGGGTGCCGGTATAGAAGACCAATGAAAGTAAAAGCACCTGTTCATCCACTGCAGCACCTCCATAGAACAGTTTGAAAGGGATCTGCTCTTTATTTTACAGCAGAGGCTAGGGCCAGGAGGGGAGAGTGTCATTTACTTGCCGAAGCTTATGTAGCTAGGAGCAGACAAAACTTAGAGCTCAATCTAGGATTCTGCCTCCAAATTTAATGCCGAAGAACAGCCCAACTCTATCATACACGTCTAGAACTGGGAAAATTCTTCAGACAGCCCAAGCGGATGTGGCTGTCTATATAAGCTGCTTTCTCAGTTTGACCAAAGGGTGCACATTTAGAAATAAGATAAGCAGGTGGCCAAGAGTATTGAAATGTCTTCCGATTTTGCACAGAATACCTGTGTTCCATGTTCTCAACAGGAAATTGCTGTCCATCTTTTTGTGAAGATTTTGCTTGGTAGAAGTCGCATTTTGGGAAAATATAGAAGTAGTCTATTTCTTAAGATTCCTTATCTTAATGTTAAACTGGACTGTCAGAATGCTATAGCCTGGACTATGTTTTCTTGATTTTTCAGAAAAATGGCCCTCACTGAATTGTAAGTTGGAGTTTTACCCTCAATTTTTGTTGAAGGGCATTTCAAAAAATATTAGCCTTAATGACATGATTATTTTGCCCTCTAATACTCTTATTCCCCTTTATATAATCCTGGATAAGAAATTAAAGCTAAGGGCAAAGAGGGAGTTTGTTTTCTCCAAGGAACAGTTGGTGGTTTTTTTTTCCTGGTGGACAATTAAAAGGGCATAATTGATTGTATTTCTCTTTCTGTTTTGGCCTTAAGAGAATTCAAAGCCTGATTTGTGGTTCATCCACAGTTTCTGTGTAACCTTCATCACTGGTAGGTCCTGCGTCAGTCTCTATTGGGAACTGTATTGTATTTTCATAGTCTCACAGTTTGGCAATCACTAGATTACAACATTCTCTTATGAATTAATTGAATATGGTTGTGTCCCAGGGTGCATTCACGTATGCTGATTACATTTTGGGATTTTTTTTCTACAAGTAGTATTAAGTAAATAGTTGTTAAAATGTTAGGAATAGGCCGGACGTCGTGGCTTGTGCCTGTAATCCCAGCACTTTGGGAGGCGGAGGTGGGTGGATAGCTGGAGGTCAGGAGTTCGAGACCAGCCTGGCCAACATGGTGAAATTTATTGCTACTAAAAATACAAAAAAATTAGCCGGGTGCAGTGATGCGCGCCTGTAATCTTAGCTACTTGGGAGGCTGAGGCAGGAGAATTGCTTGAACCCGGGAGGTGGAGGTTGCAGTGAGCCGAGGTCGCACCACTGCACTCCAGCCTCGGCGACAGAATGTGACTCCGTTTCAAAAAAAATGTTGGGAATATATTTTTACCTTATGCTATGGTTTTATTTTATGTCAACAATATATACATTTTGATAGTGACTTTGTTATAGATAATGTCAAGGACCCAAGTAAAAATACATGGCAATGGGAGTGTTTTGGGGTTTTCCTGGTGCATTAATATGAGTCATCCTAACTATATATTTTAGTCCAATATTTGGAGGAAAAAGTTTTAATTTTTTCTGTTTTTGGTAAAATATACATATGGTTTACCATCGTAACCGTTTTTAAGTGTGTTGTTCAGTGGTAAACCTCACAAGATTGTGGGTGGGGAGGATCGTATGAACTAGTACACCACATAGTTAGCACAGCACCTGGTGTAAAGTAAACATACATACTGACAAACCTTGGGAAGCACTGCTTTCACATATTTGCAGTGTTTTCTTCAGATAGACATATAACCTCCTAAGTTGTGATTCCAGCACATTTAAATTTTTTACCTCCGTTTGAGAACCGTGAAAACTCTTGTCAAAACAGAATAAAATATCAGAATTCTAAAAAAGCAAAGTGATTGTCTTTCTGGGCTTAACAATGTTTACCATAGACAGGAAGCTATTTTCAGAGACAGAGCTGAAGGCATGTAAAAAGCGCAGCTGGAAATCATGGAATAAATGTGCAGTGGAATAGTCCTTCGTAAAAAGGAAAGAACTGCTTATAGTTGCAACAACATGGATGAACCTGAAGAACATTATAGTAGTAAAAAAAGTCAGATACAAAAGAGTACACATCCTGCATGATTCCATTTATCTGAAGTTCAAAAACAGACAAACCTAAACCATGGTTATTGAAGTCAGAGCAGTGGTTGCCTGGGCAGGGGGTGGAGAGAAGGGGGTGAGTGACCGTGAAAGGGGCACATGAGAACTTGGGGGAGAGAGATAATGGAAATGTCCTGTATCTTGATGTGGTGCTAGTTACATGGCGTATATATTTGTAAAAGCTTACTGAATCATACACTTAAAGGTATTGTATATAAATCAAGTAGTTTATTTAAACAATTAGTTGCTATGGTGTCACTTCTGTTACATATAACTGTTTCTGGTTATTTTCATCAGCAAAACTATCAATTGCAGAGCTCCTGAATAACTTCTGAAAACAAGATTTGTTTAGATTATGATTAAACTTCCCTGCTTTCAAACATGATTATTTACCTCTGGTGGCATATCTTTAAAAAAAAAAAAAAAAACTTTATTTTGAGGATATGTAAAATATACAAATCTGTGGCGAGTGATTATGTAAGAGTAAGCTATTTTTAGGTTGAAGCTTTGCAACCATAATGAGACAGGAGTGTGCTTAAATTCTCAGATTGGGCTCCCATACCAGACGTCTGAGAAAGTCATATGTTCTGCAGTGTTTAAGAGGACCTTGCAAACATCGTTTTACATCTGATGCATTGCCAGTCTGATGCAAAATTTGGTGATGCAACTATCAGTTCCTAAGTAGGCATATTTTAAAATATTTTGCTAATTATAGAATTATGAGATATATATGGAAGATATACAGGAGTATACAGAAAGCTATTTTAGAGCTTATAGAGAAGAATATGAAAACCAGGTCCCAGGAACCTACCAGCAGGATTTTGGTGTGTCTTAGCTTATTCATATGAGTGTGCAAACACAAATACAATGCACATTGCTGTTTAATATCTTACATCATTTTCAGTAATATCAGAGTGAGTATTTTGCTTTGAAAAACACCTGTTCTTTGAATTTTTTTTTTTTTTTTTTTTTTTTTTTTTTTTGAGACAGAGTCTTGCTCTGTCGCTCAGGCTGGAGTACAGTGGCAGGATCTCGGCTCACTGCAGAGATCTCAGCTCACTGCAGCCTCAACTTCCCTGGGTCAGGTGATTGTCCCAACTCAGCCTTCCTCATAGCTGGAACCACAGGCGTGCGCCACCATACCCAGCTCATTTTTGTATTTTTTGTAGAGACAGGGTTTTGCCCTGTTGCCCAGGCTGGTCTCAAACTCCTGGGCTCAAGTAATCTGCCCGTCCCAGTCTCCCACAGTGCTGGGATCACAGGTTTGAACCATCGTGTCCAGCCCAAAAATGTTTTTAAGGCTGCATATGAAATGTAGTATTGTTTTAACTTCCATTGTCAATATGTGATTGGTCTTTTTACTATGCCCTTCCTATTGCTAAATGCTATCATTTTTTATAGCTTTATTGAGGTATAATTGATATACAATAAACTCCATGTATTTAAACTGTTACTGAATGAGTTTTGACATGTGCTTGCCCTAAAGAAACTGTCACCACAATCAAGATAAGGAATACTACTATTCCTTCCAAAAGTTCCTGCTGCCTCTTTGTAATACCCTTTATTCTTTCTTCCACCCCAGTCCACAGGCAAGTATTGATCAGCTTTTTATCACTAGACATTGGCAGAAATTTTCTAAAATTTTGTAGTAATGGAATCATATTGTATGTACTTGTGGGGGTGGGCTCTGGCTCCTTTAACTCAGCATAGTTATTTTTAGGTTCATCCATGTTGTTGAATATATCGATAGTTAACTCCTTTTTATTGCTAAATAATTCCATTTTGTGGCTGTACCACAGTTTATCCATTCGTGTGTTGATGGATATTTAGGTTGTTTCCAGTTTGGGGGTGTTACAAATAAAGCTATGAATATTTGTATATACAAGTATTTGTGTGGACATAAGCTTTTATTTTTCTTACGTAAATACCTAGTAGAATGGCCAGGTCATATGATAAATGCATATTTGTCTTTTTTTTTTTTAGTTCTTTTAAACTTTGGGAAAAAATGAGATAGAATTCACATAACATAAAATTCGCTCGTTTGAGCATACAATTCAGTGAATGGCATTAGTACATTCACAGTGTGCATTTGTCACCTCTGTCTTCTTCCAAAACATTTTCATCATTCCAAAAGGAACCCTGTACCCATTAAACACTCCCTGTCCGTCTGGTACTCCATCCCCAGTCCCTGAAAACCACGAATCTGCTTCTTCTCTATGGATTTGCCCGTTTTGAACTTTCCATGGAAATGGAATTATACCGTATGTGAGCTTCTGTGTCTGGCTTTCTCCCTTAGCCTGATGTTTTCGAGGTTCATGCGCACTGTAGCATGTGTAAGCACTTTGCCTTTGATAGCTAAGAAGTATGGTACGTGTATATCACCTTGTATCTGTACATCCATTTATGGGCATTTGGGCTGTTTCTACCTTTTGACTGTTGCAAATAGTATTGCTGTGAATGTTTTTGCAAGTATTTGAGCATTTGTGTTCAATTCTTTTGGGTATATACCTAAGAGTAGGATTCCTGGGTTATAGGGTGGTTCTATGTTTCACATTTTAAAGAACCATCATAATATTTTCCACAGTGGCTGACATTTTACATTCCCATCAGCAATATGCAAAGTCCTACTTTCCCCACATTCTTGTGAACACTTATTTTCTTTTTTAAAAATTGTAGCCGTTCTAGGAGGTGTGAAGTGGTATCTCATTGTAATTATGATTTGCATTCACCTGTTGAACTCATCTTTTCGCATGCTTACTGGCTGTGCTTTTGGAGAAATGTCTGAGTCCTTTGCCCATTTTTAAGTGGATTGTTTGTCATCTTATCGCCGAGCGTAGAGTTCTTTACGTAATTGTGTATATATTCTAGATACTAGACCCTTGTTAGATATATGATTTGCAAATACTTCCTTCCATTTCTTAGGTTGTCTTTTTACTTTGTTGATAGTGTTCCTTTATGCATCAAAGTTTTAAATTTTTGTTGTTTGTGCTTTTGATTTTTTTTTTAAACTAAACGGAAATTTCTCTAAATTACTTTTTATCCAAAAGTCATATCAGAATAGTCTGTGGTGCTTTATAAAAACATTACATGTATCAGTGTATTACCATCTAACAAGCAAAAAACCCCAAACCCCATAACATTATTCTAAATTAGAGATTTATATCTCTTTCACTGTAAAGAAAATGAGAGGCAGGCAGTCTGGGCCTGTATGGCAGTTTCAGGTGTTAGGGGCTGTTCCTACTGTCAAATTTTAGACAGCAGGAAAGAGGAAGGGGCAGAAAAGGGGGTATACTCTTCCCTTTGATTAGATCTACTATCCTGTGCACAGTATTTCCATTCTTCTTGGCCAGAAAGTAGTCATATGTCTAGAGCTGACAGAGAGATGGAGAAATATGGTCTTTTAGCTGGAGGGCAAAAGGTAAAACTTGGGGCTCTTAACTAACGATGAAGGGGAGAAATAGCTATTGGGAGAAATTAGCAGTCTCTGTCACAAGGCACAGGCCTTGTTCATTCTCAGAAATCCTGATGAAGTCGAGCATGTTCCAGGGACCGTTCCAGGCACTAGGATACGGTTGTGCACAAATATTTAATACAGAGTTAAAAAGATGTAATTTTAAAAATAGGCTTTAAAAAATTACAGAATTTTAGCAAGTAGGTGGATTTAGAATTTTACTATTTTTATATAGCTTACACTGATTTATTACATTAAAATATATTGGAAATATATTTAATACCTACCACTGTGAGGCAATTTAGCATTCTGTTCTTTTTTAATTTTTAATTTTTGTGAGGACATAGCAGGTGTATATAAGGGATACATGAGGTATTTTGATGTAGGCATACAATGTGTAATAATCACATGGAAAATGGGATAGCCATTCCCTCAAGCTTTTATCCTTTGTGTTACAAACAATCCAATTGTAAAGTGTTCAATTAAATTATTTTGACTATAGTCACCCTGTTGTGCTATCAAATACCAGGTATTATTCATTCTATTTTTTTTCTTTTGTATCCATTAACCATCTCCACATTCCCCCCACCCTGCCCCACCACCCTTCTCAACCTCTGGTAATCAGCCTTCTCCTCTCTAGCTCCATGTATTCAATTGTTTTGATTTGTAATTCCCACAAATAAGTGAGAACATGCAATGTTTGTCTTTCTGTGCCTGGCTTATTTCACTTAACATAATGACAGCATCCAGTTCCATCCATGTTGTTGCAAATGATAGGATCTTGTTCTTTTTTTATGACTGAATAGTATTCCATTGCGTGTAAGTACCACCTTTTGTTTATCCATCTGTTGATGGGCACATAGGTTGCTTCCAAATCTTGGCTACTGTGAACAGTGCCACAGCAAACATGGGAGTGCAGATATCTCTTCTGTATACTGCTTTTCCTTTTTTGGGGAATATATCTAGCAGTGGGATTGCTGGGTCGTATGGGGTAGCTTTATGTCTGGTTTTTTGAGAAACCTCCAAACTGTTCTTCATAGTGGGTGTACTAATTTATGTTCTCACCAACGGTGTTCCCCTTTCTCCACATCCTCGCTAGCATTTGTAATGGCCTGTCTTTTAGAGATAAGCCGTTTTAACTGGGATGAGATGATACCTCATCGTAGTTTGATTTGCATTTCTCTAATCGGTGATGTTGAGCGCCTTTTCATATGCCTGTTTTCCATTTGTATGTCTTCTTTTGAGAAATATCTATTCAAATCTTTAGCTCATGTTTTAGTAGCATTATTAGATTTTTTTCCTGTAGAGTTGTTTGAGCTCCTTATATATTCTGGGTGTTCATCCCTTGTCAGATGGGTAGTTTGCAAATTTTTTTTATAGTTTTGTGGGTTGTCTCTTCACTTTGTGGATTGTATCTTTTGCTGTGCAGAAGCTTTTTAACTTGTTGTGTTTCCATTTGTCCATTTTTTCTTTGGTTGTCTGTGCTTATGGGGTATTACTAAGAAATCTTTGCCCAGACCAATGTCCTGGAGAGTTTCTCTAGTGTTTCCGTGTAGTAGTTTCATAGTCTGAGGTCTTAGATTTAAGTCCTTAATCCATCTTGATTTGATTTTTGTATATGGGAAGAGATAGGGGTCTATTTTCTTTCTTTTGCAGATGAATATCCAGTTTTTCCAGTACCACTTATTGAAGAGACTGTCTTTTCTCCAATGTATGTTCTTGGTACCTTTGCTGAAAATTAGTTCACTGTGAGTGTGAGAATGTGTTCCTGGGTTCTGTATTCTGTTCCATTTGTCTGTGTGTCTGTTTTTATGCCAGTACCATGCCGTTTTGGTTACTGTAGCTCTGTACTATAATTTGAAGTCAGGTAATATGATTCCTCCAGTTCTTTTTGCTCGGGATACTTGTGGCTGTTTTGGGTCTTCTATGGTTCCATGTAAATTCTAGAATTGTTTTTTTCTCTTTCTGTGAAGAATGTCATTGGCATTTTGGTAGGGATAGCATTGAATCTGTAGATTGCTTTGAATAGTATGGATATTTTAACAGTATTCATTTTCCCAGTCCATGAACATGGAATATATTTCTTTTTTTTTTTTTTTTGCATACTCTTCAGTTTCTTTCATCTGCGTTTTATAGTTTTCACCGTAGAGATCCTTCACTTCTTTGGTTAACTTAATTCCTAGGTATTTAATTTTATGTGTGGCTATTATAAATGGGATTGCTTTTTAAGTTTCTTTTTCAGATATTCACTTTTGGCATGTAGAAATGCTACTGATTTTTGTATGTTGATCTTGTATCCTGCAACTTTACTGAATTTATCAGCTGTAATAGTTTTTTAGTGTAGTCTCTAGGTTTTTCTAAATAAAGGCTTATATCATCTGCAAACAAGGATAATTTGACTTCTTCCTTTCCAATTTGGATACGCTTTATTTCTTTCTATTGTCTGTTTGCTGTAACTAGTACTAACAGTACTATGTTGTATAATAGTGGTGAAAGTGAACATTTGTTGTGTTCCATATCTTAAAGGAAAGTCTTTCAGTTTTTCCTCATTTAGTATGGTACTAGCTGTGGGTCTGTCATGGCTTTTATTATGTTGAAGTATGTTCCTTCTATACCCAGTTCTTTGAGGGTCTTTGTCATAAGTGGATGTTGAATTTTATCAAATACATTTTCAGCATCAGTTAAAATAGTCATTTTTTTCATCAATTTTGTTGATATGATGTATCACATTGATTTGCATATGTTGCACCATCCTTGCATCCCTGGGATAAATCCCACTTGTTTATGAAAAATGATCTTTTTAACATATTGTTGAATTCAGTTTGCTAGCATTTTGTCAAGGATTTAGGCATCAGTATTCATCAGAGAATGAATATTGGCCTGTAGTTTTCTTCTTGTGATGTGTCTTTGGTTTTGGTATCAACATGTGGATTCAAAAATCTATGACAGGTCTCAGTTAATTTAGAAAGTTTTAGCAGGCATGATAGCTCACGCTTGTAATCTCAGCACTTTGAGAGGCTGAGGCAGGTGGATCACTTGAGGCCAGGAGTTCGAGACCATTCTGGTCAACATGGCAAAACCCTGTCTCTACTAAAAATACAAAAATCAGCCAGTGTGGTGGTTCACGCCTATAATCCCAACTATTTGGGAGGCTGAGGCAGGAGAATCACTTGAACCCAACTGCTTGGGGAGTTGGGGAATCACTCCCAACTACTTGGGAGGCAGAGGTTGCAGTGAGCAGAGAGCGCACCATTGCACTCCAGCCTGGGTGACAGAGTGAGACTCCATCTCCAAAAAAAAAAAAATTTAGAAAGTTTATTTTGAGGGTGCGCGCCCATGACACAGCCTTAGGAAGTTCTGACAACACGTCGCTGAAGGTGGTCAGAGCACAGTTTGATTTTATAGATTTTAGGGAGACGTAAGACATCAATCAACATATGTAAGATGAACATCGGTTCAGTCTGGAAAGGTGGGAAGACTGGAAGGAGGCAAGAGGCTTCCAGGTCATAGGTAGATAAGAGACAAATGGTTTCATTCTTTTGAGTTTCTGATTAGCCTCTCCAAAGGAGACAATCAGTTATGCATTTATCTTAGTGAGAAGAGGGGATACTTTGAATAGAGTGGGAGGCAGGCTGGCCCTAAGCAGTTCCCAGCTTGACTTTTCCCCTTAGCTTAGTAATTTGGGGGCCCCAAGGTTCGTTTTCCTTTCACGGCTGTAATGCAATGAGTCTGGAAGTATTCCCTTCTCTATTTTGTGGAATAGTTTCAGTACGATTGATATTAGTTCTCCTTTAAATGTTTGGTAGAATTCTGCAGTGAAGCCTTCAGGTCCCAGGCTTTTTTTTACTGGGAGACTTTTTGTTATGGCTTCTATCTCAATACTGTTATTGATCTATTCAGGTTTTCAATTTCTTCATGGTTCAATCTTGGTATAGGTTGTATGTGTCTAAGAATTTATCCGTTTCCTCTAGATTTTCCAATTTATTGGCATGTACTTGCTCATAGTAGCCGCTAATGATCCTTTGGATTTCTGTGATATCCATTGTAATGTTTCCTTTTTTATCCCTGATTTTATTTATTTAGGTTGTCTCCCTTTTTTTCTTTGTTAGTCTGGCTAAAGGTTTGCCAATTTTGTTTATCTTTTCAAAAAACCATCTTTTTGTTTCATTGATCTTTTGTATTTTCCTCACTTCAGTTTCATTTATTTCTGCTCTGATCTTTATTATTTCTTCTGTTGATTTATTCTACTGATTTATTATTTCTTCAACTGCTTTGTTTTGCTCTTGCTTTTCTAGTTCTTTAAGATAAATTGTTAGGTTATTTGTTGGAAGTTTTCCTTTTTTTTTTTTTTTTTTTGATGTAGGCACTTAGAGCTGTAAATTTCTCTCTTAGTACTGCTTTTGCCATATCTTACAGGTTTTGGTGTGTTGTGTTTCTCTTATCATTTGTTTCAAGAAATTTTTCAATTTCCTTCTTAATTTCCTCATTGACCCACTAGTCATTCAGGAGCATATTGTTTAATTTCCATTTCTTTGTATAGTTTCCAAAATTCCTCGTGTCATTGATTTCTAGTTTTATTCCGTTGTGAACAGAAGATACTTGATGTTATTCTCGTTTTTTGAATGCTCTAAGACTTGTTTTGTGGCCTAACATGGTCTGTCTTTGAGAATGATACATGGACTGAGGAAAAGAATGTGTATTCTGTAGCCGTTGGATGAAATGTTCGGTAAATATCTCTTAGGTCTGTTTGTTCTATAGTGCAGATGAAGTCTGATGTTTCTTTGTTGATTTTCTGTCTGGGGGATCTGTCCAGTGCTGAAAATGGGGTGTTGAGGCCTCCAGCAATTATTGTATTGAGGTCTATATCTTTAGTTCTAATAATATTTGCTTTATATATCTCGTGTTCCAGCATTGGGTGCATATATATTTACAATAGAAACTGCCTTTGCAGAATTATAACTGAGGAAATTATGACAGTGAAATCAGACCTAACCAACTCCATCTTGCTTCTAACATTTAAGCTGTGCTTGTTCACTTACTTTGGGAAGGAATTCAGCTCATGGCTTGATTCTGAAACAAAATTGATAACAGCCCTTTCGTGAAAAGACCCCCTTTTTGCCTTGGGACCAGTCTGCTCTCAAGAGACTAACAAATTAGCTACAAGATTAGAAACAGTTGAGAAGTCATGCAGCCTCTAGCTCCAAGAGTCTGAACCTCCCCAAATTGCTCCTGGGGATAACATCGGCATTGTAAATCCTAAGATCAGTGCTTGAGATATTTTGTAGACCCTACATTGGATGGATCAGCTGACACCAAGGAGACCAGTCTTCTGGCTCAACCAGTTCTGCCATCCCACCCAGGAAAAGAAAGCAAGAAAACCTCCCTTGGACCCACTATGATTCCACCTTCAACCTGACCAGTCAGCACTCCCCACTTCCCAACCCCATACCAGCCAGATTATCCTTAAAATCTCTGATCCCCAAATGCTAGAGAGACTGATTTGAGTAATAATAAAACTCTGGTCTCCCACACAGCGTGAATTACTCTCTTTCCATTGCAGTTCCCCGTTTCGATAATCGGTTCTGTCTAGGCAGCAGGCAAGGTGAACCCATTGGGCAGTTACATAGTTATTATATCCTGCTGCTGGATTTACCTCTTTATCATTATATAATGACCTTCTTTGTCTTTTCTTACAGTTTTTGTCTTGAAATCTGTTTTGTCTGATACAATTATAGCTACTTCTGCTCTTTTTTGGTTTTCATTGACGTGGAAATAACTTTTTCTATTCCTTTGTTTTCAGTCTATGTGTATCTTTATAGGTGAAATGCATTTCCTGTAGGCAACAGATTATGGGGTCTTGTTTTTTCATCCATTCAGCCCCTCATGTCTTTTCATTGGAGAGTTTAGTCCATTTACATTCAGTGTTATTATTGATAAGTAGGGACTTACTCCTCTCATTTTGTTATTTGTTTTCTAATTGTTTTGCAGCCTTCTTTCTTTCCTTCCTGTCTTCCTTTTAGTGAAGGTGCTTTTCTCTGGTGGTATGATTTAATTTCTGGCTTTTTATTTTTTGTGTTTTGTATGTTTTTCAATTTGAGGCTACTGTGAGGCTTGCAAATACTGTCTCATAACCCATTGTTTTAAACTGATGACAACTTAACACTAATTGCATAAACACGCAAAAAGAAAGCTAATAAAAACTCTACACTTTAACTTTATTCTCCCGGCTTTTTACCTTTTTTTGTTCCTTTTTATGTCTTATACTGTCTGTCTTGAAAAGTTGTTACTGTGTTTGATTGGTTCATCATTTAGCCTTTCTAGCTAGGTATAGTTTACACACTACAATTATAATGTTATAATGTTCCGTGTTTTTCTGTGTGCTTACTATTACCAGCAAGTTTTATACCTTTAGATGACTTTTTATTGATTGTTAATGTCCTTTTTCAGATTAAAGACCTCCTCTCAGCATTTCTTATAGGAAGGGTCTGGTGTTTGATGAAATCCCTCAGTATTTTTTTTTTTTTTTTTCTGGGAAGGCCTTTATTTCTCCTTCATGTTTGAAGGATATTTTTTGCAAGATATACTATTCTAGGGTAAGAGTTTTTTCCTTCAGCACTTTAAATATATCATACCACTCTCTCCTGGCCTGTAAGATTTCCACTGAAAAGCCTGCTGCCAGATGTACTGGAGCTCCACTGAATGTTTCTTTTCTCTTGCTGCTTTTGGGATTCTTTCTTTATCCTTGACCTTTGGGAGTTTGATTCTTAGGTGCCATGAGGTTGTCTTCTTTGGGTTAAATCTGCTTGGTGTCCTGCAAACTTCTTGTACTTGAATGTTGATCTCTTTCTTAAGGTTTGGGAAGTTCTCTGATATTATCTATTTGCATAAACTTTCTTCACCTCTTTCTCTACCTCCTCTTTAGGCCCAGTAACACTGAGATTTTCCCTTTTGAGACTGTTTTCTGGATCTTGTAGGCATGCTTCATCATTTTTTATTTTTTGTTGTCTCCTCTGACTGTATTTTTAAGTAGCCTGTCTTCAGGCTCACTAATTCTTTCTTCTACTTGTTCCATTCTGCTGTTAAGTGACTCTGATGCATTTTTCAGCTCTAGAATTTCTGCTTGATTCCTTTTAATTATTTCAGTCTCTTGGTTAAATTTATCTGATAGACTTCTGAATTCCTTCTCTGTGTTATTTTGAATTTTTTGAGTTTCCTCAAAACTACAATTTTGAATTCACTCTCTGAAATGTCACATGTCTCTCTTTCTCCAGGATGGGTCTCTGCTGCCGTATTTAGTTCATTTGGTGAAGTCATGTTTTCCTGCATGACCTTGATGCCTGCTGATGTTCTTTAGTGTCTGGGCATTGAAGAGTTAGGTATTTATTGTAGTTTTCACAATCTGGGCTTGTTTGTGCCTGTCCTTCTTGAGAAGGCTTTCCAGGTATTCGAAGGGACTTGGTCCCCAAGCCCAGTAATGATGTGGTTTCTCCATACTTGTAGAGGTACTGCCTTGGTGGTCTTGGATAAGATCTGGAAGAATTCTCTGGGTTACCAGGCAGAGACTCTTATTCTTTTTCCTCATTTTCTCCCAAACAGAGTCTTGTAGGGTCCAGCCCTACGTGGCTTAACGGGTGTTCTCCCGCTGTGTGGAGACGAGAGCTTGTAATAAAGAAAGACACAAGACAAAGAGATAAAGAGAAAACAGCTGGGCCCGGGGGACCACTACCATCAAGACACAGAGACTGGTAGTGGCCCCGAACGGCTGGGCTCGCTGATATTTATTGCATACAAGATAAGGGGGCAGGGTAAGGAGGGTGAATCTTCTAAGTGATTGACAAGGTGAAGCAAGTCACGTGATTACAGGATAGTGGGCCCTTCCCTTTTAGGTAGCCAAAGCAGAGAGAGAAGGCAGCATACGTCAGCATTTTCTTCTCTGCACTTATAAGAAAGATCAAAGACTTTAAGACTTTCACTATTTCTTCTACCGCTATCTACTATGAACTTTAAAGAGGAACCAGGAGTACAGGAGGAGCATGAAAGTGGACAAGGAGCATGACCATTGAAGCACAGTACCACAGGGAGGGGTTTAGGCCTCCGGATGACTGCGGGCCGGCCTGGATAATATCCAGCCTTCCACAAGAAGCTGGTGGAATAGAGTGTTCCCTGACTCCTCCAAGGAAAGGAGACTCCCTTTTGCGGTCTGCTAAGTAACAGGTGCCTTCCCAGACACTGGCATTACCATTTGACCAAGGAGCCCTCAAGCGGCCCTTATGTGGGCGTGACAGATGGTTCACCTCTTGCCTTCTAGGTCACTTCTCACAATGTCCCTTCAGCACCTGACCCTATACCCACCGGTTATTCCTAGGTTGTATTAGTAATGCAACAAACAGTAATATTAAAAGCTAATGATTAATAATGTGTATAATAAGGATTGATAATTGTCCATGATCATCTCTGTATCTAATTTGTATTATGACTATTTTTATTTTAACTGTTTTCTTTTTTTTTTTTTTTTTGACATGGAGTCTCGCTATGTCGCCCAGGCTGGAGTGCAGTGGCACGATCTCGGCTCACTGCAAGCTCCGCCTCCCGGGTTCACACCATTCTCCTGCCTCAGCCTCCCGAGTAGCTGGGACTACAGGCGCCCGCCACCACGCCCGGCTAATTTTTTGTATTTTTTTTTTCTGTAGAGACGGGGTTTCACTGTGTTAGCCAGGATGGTCTCGATCTCCTGACCTCCTGATCTGCCTGCCTTGGCCTCCCAAAGTGCTGGGATTACAGGCGTGAGCCACCGCGCCCGGCCAACTGTTTTCTTTATTATACTGAAACAGTTTGTTTTTTCGGTCTCTTGCCCCGGCACCTGGGTAATCCTCCACCTGCAGAGTCTCTCTCTCTCTCTTTGCTGAGCCACCTGGAACTGGGGGTATGGTGATGTGAACACCCCTGTGGCCACCACCACTAGGACTGTGTTAGGTTAGACCTGAAGCCAGCACCACAGTGGGTCTTAAGGCCCACTGTAACCACTACCTGTCTACCACCTATGGTCACTCAAGACCTCAGGAATCTACGTCGTCACCAGGTGGCAAAGCCAGCTTTTTGTTCTTCCTTTCAGGGTGACAGGTTTCCCCAGGCCCCATGTAGGTCAGATATGTTTTCTGGGAGCCAGGGATTGGAATCCAAAACCTTAGAGATTTGTCTCATGTCCTGTTCTACCGTGGCTAAGCTGACGCTCAAACCCCATTATAAAGTCCTTCCCGCTCTTCCCTCCCCTTTCCACAGGCAGAGGAGCCTCTCTCTCCCTGTGAGTACCACTGCCACTGGCCATGGGGAGTTCTGCCAGGCCACTTGTGATGTTCATTTAAAGCCCAAGGGCTCTTTCATCAGCTTGCGGTGAATGCCACTAGGCCTGGGACTCACCCTTCAGGGCATTGGGCTCCTCTCTGGCCCAGGGCAGGTCCAGAAATAATGTCCATGAACCTAGGCCTGGACTCTGTGACACCAAGAACCTGCTTGTTGCTCTCTCCCACTGTGGCCAAGCTGGTACGTAAGGTGCAAGACAAAGTCCCTTTACTTTTTCCTCTGCTTTTTCCAAAGAGAAGGAGTCTTTGGCCAGAGCCACCACAGCTGGTAATGTGTTGGGTATCACCTGAAGCCAGCAAGTCTCCAAGGCTCACCCAAGGCCCTCAGTGTAGTACCTGGTATCGCTGCTGGTTATTCAGGGTCGAAAGGCTCTTCAGTTAGCAGGTGATAAATGCTGCCAGGACTGGGCCCTTTCCTTCTAGGCAGTGGGTTCCCTTCTGGCCCAGGATGTGTCTAGAAATGTCGTCTGGAGGCTGGGCGCAGTGGCTCACGCCTGTAATCCCAGGACTTTGGGAGGCTGAGGCGGGTGGATCACCTGAGGTCAGGAGTTCAAGACCAGCCTGACCAGCCTGGCCAACATGGCGAAACCCTGTCTCTACTAAAATTATAAAACTAGCTGGGTGTGGTAGCGCGCACCTGTAATTCCAGCTACGTGGGAGGCTAAGGCACGAGAATTGCTTGAACCTGGGAAGCAGAGGTTGCAGTGAGCCGAGATCACACCACTGCACTCTAGCCTGGGTAACGGAGTGAGACTCCATCTCAAAAAAAGAAAAGAAAAAAAAGAAACGTCTGAGAGCTAAGGCCTGGAATGGGGGCCGCACGGTTCTGTCCAGTGGCCTGTCTTGCTCTGGCTGGCTGAACTGGCATCCTAGATGCATGACAAAGTCCTCTCTACTCTTCGCCCGCCTCTCCTTAAGCAGAAGCAAAGAGACACTTTCATTGCTGCCTGCTCTGCTGCCTGGGGTTCGGGGAAGGACGGTGCAATCACTCCTTTAGCCACCTCGGCTGGTGACTTCCTAGGTCCTCTGGCTGTCAGCCCAGCCCAGCATTAGAAGTTGCCTAGGGATTGCAGTCCATGTGTCCTGGGGTTCGGGGAAGGACGGTGCAATCACTCCTTTAGCCACCTCTGCTGGTGCCACCTAGTCCTCTGGCTGTCAGCCCAGCCCAGCATTAGAAGTTGCCTAGGGATTGCAGTCCATGTGTCCTAGACCGCCTTTCAAGTTTACCTAGGACCCCAGAGCACGTTGGCCATGGGTGGTGAAGCTTGTCAACAAACTCAAGTTCTGACCACTGAGATGGGTGATTCTCTGGCTAGGGCTGGTCCAAATGCTCCTGTGTGTGTGGGTGCTGGCTGAGCCCAGCCTGGCTTTCCTCTCCACTATGACAGGGGAGCAATGAGTTCAATGTAAAGTCCCCCAGTTGGTGTACTCTGCAAGTGCAGAAACTCTCCATGCTGTACAGCTGTTGTCAGGGGATAGGGGAGGATTGGTGTTGGTGATTCAGTACTGTCTGTTGAACCTTCCTCAATACCTTTTTCAGAGATATGAAACCAAGTACTGTGATTGCTCACCTGATTTTTGGTCATTGTGATGGTGCTTTTCTGTGTGCAGATACTTGTTAAAATTTGGTGTTCCTATGAGGGGTACAAAGGGTGTAATCTTCTGTTCTGCCATCTTGCTCTGCCCACATTGTTCTTTAATTTACATGATGATACATAAAACCCTTTCGAATTTTTAAATACATTATACCATAATCTGAAATAATTTGGAAGTTACGCATGGACGTGCATAGTACTTTTAGGAATATAATCCTGTAAGTGCTGCTTCTGGATTGTAAACTGTACATGGTAATGGAAATTTTCAATTTTTGTGGAAGTTCCTTATGTGAGAGTTGTAACCAGCATGAAGTGGTTCAGCTTTGCAGTTGAAGAGCAAACTGTTGTGAGACTTGCATCAAATTATTTTAAATGCCAGAGCCATTAACAAAGCATTGGAGTAAATGTGTATTGAATCCACTATTGGTACATACTGTGGGAGTGAACACTACTTTTGTTTCAGAAGATGCGTTCATCTTATCTGCTTTATAAAAGACACGTAAAAACTAAAACTTTTTTGTTAAATTGTCATTTGTGTATAGTACTAGTCTTCCATTGATTTTATGAGAAGTTATTTTTAAATCGTTCTGGAAAAATAAGTGTCAGATATTCTGGGCTTATATTGATTCTTCCAAGTATATTATCACCTTGCTTATAAAATGCTCCATTTATTTACCAAATCTTTCTTCTGTTCCCCCAAGTATTTAGGGGCTCTGTCCTTGATTTGGGGTTATCTCCAAATTCTACCCTGATTTAAATGTCTGAAGATATAGTTTGGAAGTAATTGACCTAACAGATTGTTAGCAGAAGGTGATGCTGAACAAGCTTCATTGAGGCCATTTTATTTTTAGCATGGTCAGTACGTCAAAAACCAGGTAAGTTCTTATCTTCTTTCCCATGGAGGAGCTTGAGTGTAGAGATATGCAGAGGTCATTCTGAGTGGGATTTCCTTTTCTTTGCCTGAACCAGATTGAAGAAGATGGCAGTGCCTGTAAGAAAGGGGCATTTTTAGTGGTGCCACAGGCCAGTCACAGTGGACTATAACCAATGGGAAAATGGGTTGATCAAGTTAGTATTCATGAGGCTTTGTAGGGCCTTGAGACTCATTTCATTTCTAATCTCAGGATGAACTTTTGTATAAAGTCAAGAGACTAGAGGCTTCTTACTTTATCATCTGTTGGAATCAGTAAGGTTGAAGACATCTTCATCTGTTTCTTATTCTCTGTATTCCTTATATGCCCTGAGATAGCAGAAGCAATTAGAAGAAAACTTGGTTACACGTACCCACCTGTCTGAATCTGTGCACATACTCACTGCATTTTTCCTGCAGAGAGATGGATGGACTTGCCTTTAGCAAGGACCAACTGTATACTGGTGGATTAGATCTTCTCCCTTTTTGATAAAGTCAAGAACATTATTCCAGCATTTCTCCCCTCTCACTTCTGCAAGCATAATCCCATTTCAGTTGAACCTTTCCTATCTGTGTAAAAGCAATCTGGGTTGTCTTCCATAATGAAAACTTCATTGACCCCACAACCCTTTTCAGCAACTGCTCTACCTTTCTCCTCCTTTTTTGAGCAAAAATTATTTTTGTTAAAGAATTTTATTCTTTTTTTAGTTTTTAACCTCTGTAACCAGCATCCTCGTGTAGGCTGGGCGTGGTGTGGCTCATGCCTGTAATCCCAGCACTTTGGGAGGGCAAGGTAGGTGGATTGTTTGAGTCTGGGAGTTCAAGACCAACCTGGATAACATGGCAAAAGTGTCTCTATTTAAAAAAAAATACAAAAAAAATTAGCCAGTCATGGTGATGTGCTCCTGTAGTGCCAGCTCCTCAGGAGGCTGAGGTGGGAGGATCACTTGAGTCCGGGAGGCGGAGGTTGCAGTGAGCTGAGATCACACTACTGCATTCCAGCCTGGGTGACAGAGTAAGATCTTGTCTCAAACAAACAAACAAACAAACAAACACCTCTTGTCTAAGAAAAACCTTCTTAAGAACAGGTTGTACTTGCTCTATCTTGTCTCTCTTGACTCACAGGACATCGCCTCCACTGTCCTTGCAACCCTTCACTGAAACTGCCCTTGTCCAGTTCACTGTTGACCTTCTCATCGCCAGTACAGTGGTCTTGTCTTAGTTCTTGAAGCAGTTGATCTCTCATCAGTGTTTGACAGTTAATCACTTTTTCCTCCTTGAAATACCTCTTTGAGGCTTCCAGAACACCACACACAACTGGTATCTCTCTCTCTCTCTCTCTCTCTTTTGTTTCCTTTGCTGACTCTTTCTCAGCATTTCTACTAGGATTCAGTCCATGGCTTTCTTCACATTTCGGTCTCATTTTCTCCCTTAATGATGCTATCTAGTCTTTTAATTTTATTTATATTTTTAAAATCTAATTTTAAAAACTTTTTTTTTTGAGACACAGTCCTTGTAGTTGCCCAAGCCAAAACATGAAGTCATCCTTGATTTCCCTTTTTTCTTATATCACATAGTCAGTCAGCAAATCATTTGAGCCTTCAAAATATATCCAGAATCTGACCACTGCTCATCACTCTTGTTGCTATCTCTTACCCATCTCTTGTTCTAGTTATTGAAGTAACCTCTTCAGGGATCTTCTTTTTCAGAGTCTCACTCTGTTGCCCAGGAGTGCGGTGGTGCGATCTTGGCTCACTGCAACCTCTGCCTCCTGAGTTCAAGTGATTCTCCTGCCTTGGCCTCCCAGCTAGCTGGGATTACAGGCATGTACCACCACGCTTGGCTAATTTTTGTATTTTTAGTAGAGATGGGGTTTCACCATGTTGGTCAGGCTGGTCTCGAACTCCTGGCCTCTGGTGATCCGCCCACCTCTGCCTCCTACAGTGTTGGGATTACAGGTATGAGCCAGTGCGCCCTTTTATTCTACTCTTGTCTCCTCCATCCCCTTTTCAGCATTGTAACCACGGGGATTGTATTAAAAAGGAAATCAAATACTGTTATTTCTGCCCTTCCTCCACTGGCTTCCCTTTTCACTCAAAGTCAGAGTTTCAGCTGTGGTTTGCAGCGCTGTGCACATCCCTTACTCACCTCAGTTTCCTCCCACCATGTGAAGCTACCTTGGTCCCTTAGGTGGCTTTATTCTTAGTTCTGAATTTAGTCTTTATTCTTAAATATTTATTCTTTTTTTTTTTTCAAGATGGAGTTTCACTCTTGTCGCCCAGGCTGGAGTGAAGTGGCGTGATCTTGGCTCACCACAACCTCCACCTCCCAGGTTCAAGCTATTCTCCTGCCCCAGCCTCCCAAGTAGCTGGGATTACAGGCGCCTGCCACTACGCCTGGATAATTTTTGTATATTTTTAGTAGAGACGGAGTTTTGCCGTGTTGGTCAGGCTTGAACTCCTGACCTCGGTTGATTCACCTGCCTTGGCCTCCCAAAGTGCTGAGATTACAGGCATGAGCCACTGTGCCCAGACCCTGAATTTTTATTCTTAAATGAGTGTCATTGTTTAGTGCTAGGAAGGACTGAACAAGGTTTCAGGAGCATAGGGAAATCAATTGCATTTGAAAAGGCAGTGATGGGATGGAAGGAGGACAGAGAGAGTCAATGAAAACCCGGAAATTTAATGTGAGCAAAGATAGATAGTTTTGTAGATCTATGAAACAAAGCAAGAGTATATTATACCATCATGAAGATATATGTGCATGCTTGATCCTGCCTGAGACAGGAGGTCAAAGCTTCACTTCCCTGGACCCTGGAGGTGAGAGAGTGATTCAGCCTGGCCATGGTTTCAGAAGTAATTATTGACCATCAGCATCCACATGGGAGCTCTATCCTCCTCCACCTGAACAATATAATAGTCAGACTTGTGTGCAGAAGAGCTCTTACTAGCTGTGAATCATCAGACCCATACTTTTTATCAGCTGTGTGTCAATAGCAGGGGGTCACCTAAAAGCACATACCTTGAAACAAGTTTTGAAGTGAGAACATTGTTGATCCTCTAGCCACAGAAATAGGCATCAGCCAGGTGCAGTGGCCCACACCTATAGTCTCAGCACTTTGGGAGGCAGAGGCAGGAGGATCACTTTAGGATAGGAGTTTGAGTCTAGCCTGTGCAACACAAAGAGACCCATCTCTACCGAAAAAAAAAATTAGCTAGGCGTGGTGGTGCATGGCTTTAGTTCTAGCTACTCGGGAGGCCAAGGCAGGAGGATCACTCGAGCCAAGAGGATTGCTTGAGGCTGCAGTGAGCCGTGATGGCATGCCTGCACTCCAGCGTGGTTGACAGAGCAAGACCCTGTCTCAGAAAAAAAAAAAATTAGTATTTCAGTCTCAAACTAACACATTTTGTTAATTGTAGCCGTCCATGCAGTAGCAAAGAGGAAAGAGTAAGGCTCATCCTGTTGAACTGACCAGAGTGTGGCCGATTGAAAGACTGGCTGTCAAGGCCATAATTGTACCCATCTTATAACTGGCTGATTACGTGCAGTGTTCTGTGAATACTAATCACGTACTCCCCACTTAGTGCTGTGTCTTTGCCAGATTGAATTACTGTGCCTTAGGTAACCCCTGTGAAACACAGGTGAGTAACGGGGCACTTTCTAGAAGGAGAGTGTAGATGAATGTGTCATAGCTGGCTAGCACAAGACTATTTTCAAAACTCTGCGTTCTCTTGCTGGCGCCCATTCACTTTGGAAGTAGTCACTATGGATTTTGCCTTCTGGTCTGAAAGGGAGTGAAATGAGAGACTGCCATATTGAAGTGGTTTGAGGAGACAGATTACTGGAAAGGCTTACATTTGTTCTTTAAGGGGCTACAGACACAGATCAATGCGTATGTTTACTGTTAAGCATATGGTGGTTCAGTCCTTAGGCTTTCTTAATAAAAAGTGCAACATTTTTGTTCACTTGAATGTATGTTGATTTTTGTCATAGGAAAGTCATTGGACTGAGGGTGTATATTCCATATGCGAATTTGAAAGGTAAAATGTCAGCCTTATTCTAGAAAAGTTCTAATGTATAAACACATATACAATTGTAATCTAATAATTATAAACACATCTGTTGGGACCCACTAGTTCTGTGAAGGAAGTTTTTTATTCTTTTAGTAATAACTAGGATGATTATTATAGTTTGAGAATTTTAAAAATCTAGCAATCAATATTCACATATTGATACGTAATATAAGTGAAGCATTGTGCCTGGAATTACAAAGACATTAAGAGATTGCGCAAAAGGCACTATTTCTGTTACAACATAGTTTCTAAGCTTGCAACTAAGAATTTGGAAACAGTTCAAAATAAGGTGAATATTTTATGAAGTTGCACTTTGCATATCTTTCTTAGCAGTTCTACACCAATTTTTTTATTGCAGGATTTCCCCTAGGTGTTCTGAAATGTTGAGATTGTAGAGGATCTGGAATTACATTGTTTCAGTGATCCTTCTGACCAAAAAGTACTAATGGCACTTAAGCATGCTTTCAGATGTTTCTCTAAAGTAACAAGAAAGCTCATTACCAGTGCATTTTCTGTGATGTTAGTTACTCTCTCATATATATCACTTACGTGATGGGAGAAATTGCCATTTTGTGGCTATTTTATAATAAGGTATCTTCAGTGCAGAAAATCCTGTTAGGCTTGAAACTAATAAAAGTACACTCAGATCAATTGAAAGATGAAAACAAAGTAAGAAATAGAATGTGGTTAGAGCCTCAGTCTCTTCCTCTCCTGTTTGCAACCCCTTTTACTCTCTCTTAGGAACAAGTGAGAACAGATGTGAATGTGGCAGCAGCAAAGTGATGATTATTTTAGGTGGGTAAAGGATAGATTGTATTTTGAGTAAGATTTTTTTGAGGGGACTGGATATTTATGGGCCTCTGTCATTTATCTTGCTACCTTGCTGAAATCTGGGTGAATTTAGATATTAAAATGTATGTACTCGTTAAATAGGATACTTTAGTTAATTCTTATATTTAAAGATACGGTGTCAACAGCACATTTACATTTTGATATTGGAAAAGCTAAAAAGGTGAAAGATGGGGTAGGCAGGGGTGAAGAATTTGGATTTTCTTGCCGTGTTGATTTTAGAATCTACAAATATAACAGTGCTGAGAGATCTTTTCAAAGAAAGGATCATTTTGGACATTGCTCGGTTTTGTAGTCCTTATTTTTTATTTTTTATGTTTTTGAGATGGAATCTTGCTCTGTTGCTCAGGCTGGAGTGCAATGGCGTGATCTCAGCTCACTGCAACCTCCACCTCTGGGTTCAAGCGATTCTTCTGCCTCAGCCTTCTGTAGTTGAGATTACAGTCTCCTGCCACTGCGCCCAGCTAATTTTGTATTTTCAGTAGAGATAGGGTTTCACTCTGTTGGCCAGGCTAGTCTCAAACTCCTGACTTCAAGTGATTTGCCTGCCTCGTGTAGTCCTTGTTTATGTAATAGAGAAATGAGTTGTTTAACCCATCTGATGGAGGTAGGACAGCTTTTTTATTTTTATTTTTATTTTTGAGTTGACTGTAGCCTTAGTATGCTTATTTCCTCTTCTGGAGATACAATTTAGATTATAGGAATATTCGCAAGTATTTTTCAGATTTTCTAAAATTCGTAATTACATAAGTAATTTGTTTTTCAGTTTTTCATGTCTCTTCTGATCTTGATTGCTTACCATTTATTGCGATTTTTATTTCATTATCACAGCTGTAATAATAATAATCTGCCTGCTGTATTGATAAACACTTAAGTGCCTGAGGACTGGAACTTCGGTTTAACCCTGTTTCCACCGTGAACTTAACATTTCAGTAAAACTGTATTTTAGGACCTTAGAGTGTTGTACCTGATATGCAACTGGCGGGAAGTCAGGGCCCCAGAACAGAAGAGCCTTCATCCTTGGGGGCCATGGGGAGGAGCATGGGAGAAGGAGTGTCAAGAGGTAAAAGGGTTAGATTTTGCAGTGAGTAATGCAGGATTTGTGAGAGGGGCCACAGTTCCCAAAACCTCGAGATGGAAAGTTTGACCTAGGGGAAGTTTTGGATGTCCCTCCATCCAGTACTTTGCTTTTCTTTTCTTTTTCCCCTAACTGAATCTTTTTTTTTTTTTTTTAACTATATTTGAAGTTCTGAGATCTATGTGCAGAACATGCAGGTTTGTTACATCGGTATACATGTGCCATGGTGGTTTGCTGCACCGTCAGCCCGTCATCTGCATTAGGTATTTCTTCTAATGCTCTCCCTCCCCTAGCCCCCCACCCCTCAACAGGCCCCAGTGTGTGATGCTCCCCTCTCTGTGCCCGTATGTTCTCATTGTTCAGCTCCCACTTATGAGTGAGAACATGCAGTGTTTGGTTTTCTGTTCCTGTGTTAATTTGTTGAGAATCATAATTTCCAGCTTCATCCATGTCCCTGCAAAGGATATGAACTCAGTCTTTTTTATGGCTGCATAGTATTCCATGATGTATATGTGCCACATTTTCTTAATCCAATCTATCATTGGTGGGCATTTGGGTTGGTTCCAAGTCTTCGCTATTGTGAATATTGCTGCAGTAAACATATGTGTGCATGTATCTTTATAGGAGAATGATTTATACTCCTTTGGGTATATAGTCAGTATGAGATTGCTGGGTCAAATGGTATTTTTGGTTCTAGATCATTGAGGAATCACCACACTGTCTTCCACAGTGGTTGAACTAATTTACACTCCCACCAACAGAGAAAAGCATTCCTATTTCCCCACATCCTCTTCAGCATCTGTTGTTTTCTGACTCTTTAATTATCGCCATTCTAACTGGAGTAAGATGGTATCTCATTGTGGTTTTGATTTGCATTTCTCTAATGACCAGTGATAATGAGCTTTTTTTCATGTTTTTAGCCGCATAGATGTCTTCTTTTGAGAAGTGTCTCTTCATATCCTTTGCTCACTTTTTGATGGAGTTGTTTTATTCTTGTAAATTTGTTTAAGTTCCTGTAGGTTCTGGATATTAGCCCTTTGTCAGATGGATAGATTGCAAAAAATGTTCTCCTGTTCTGTAGGTTGCCCGTTCACTCTGATAGTTTCTTCTGTTGTGCAGAAGCTCTTTAGTTTAATTAGATCCCATTTGTCAATTTTGAGTTTTGTTGCCGTTGCTTTTGGTGTTTTAATTATGAAGTCTTTGCCCATGCCTGTGTCCTGAACGGTATTGCCTGGGTTTTCTTCTAGGGTTTTATGGTTTTAGGTCTTACGTTTAAGTCTTTAATCCATCTTGAGTTAATAAATAGGGAATCCTTTCCCCATTGCTTGTTTTTGTCAGGTTTGTCAAATATCAGATGGTGGTAGATGTGTGGTGTTACTTCTGAGGCCTCTGTTGTGTTCCATTGGTCTATGTATCTGTTTTGGTACCAGTACCATGTGTTTTTCAAACTGTTGGGATACCACCTGGGTTTGGGCCCTAGAGGGGACCGCTGGGAGGGGAGGGGAAAGTCAAAGGAGTGGGGCTTGTGCTCCATTCGATGTCACCCAGTGCACGACTGCTTTCGAAAACATCTATTTTATATGCTGGGCTTACGGTTGAGAAATAGGTTCTGCTGTTAATTAGAAAAAAAAGTAGTTTGAAGACCACTGAGTTGAAGACTTCTAATTAGATTAATAGGTGATAGCAGAAACCTCTTATTTTATAGGACAGGAAACTAAGGAACAAAAGACTTCTGAGAAGATGCTGCTGCTACCTACCAGTGGATCCCTGCTTTTCTGCCTCCTGTTTGTCTATAGTGCACATTGGCTCTGGAAATCCAGCAAGATTAAGGAATAGTAGTGATTTCCAGTGATAAGAAAATAGGCAAAACTGTCCCTATCAACTCCAGTACATACTATATTTTAAGAATTAGGTGACTTGAATCATAGAGGGTTTTGGTCAACCACAAAGGTTCAGATGCTCTTGCATTAGATAGGAGGAATAGATTGTAACTTCAAACAGTAAAAAATCAAACCAGGCTTTGCCTTTTTGATAATCTTTTGATTTTTTTAGTATACTAAGTTAAAGGTAAAATGTGGAGTTGAAACCAAAATATGGAATTGAAAAATGAAAAATAGGCCAGCCATGATGGCTCACGCCTGTAATCCCAGCACTTTGGGAGGCCGAGGCGGGCAGATCACTTGAGGTCGTGAGTTCAAGACTGGCCTCGTCAACATGGTGAAACCTTGTCTCTACTAAAAATACAAAAATTAGCCAGGTGTGGTGGTGCACACCTGTAATCACAGCTACTCAGGAGGCAGAGGCGGGAGAATAGCTTGAACCCAAGAGGTGGAGGTTGTAGAGTCGAAATCGTACCACTGCACTCCAGCCTAGGTGACAAAATGAGGCTCCATCTCAAAAAAAAAAAAAAAAGAAAAAGAGAAAAATGAAAAATAGAATGTTTATGGTCATTACCACGCAACCTGTTTTCCTTCATTTGATATACCAACTATTACCAACTATTTTGGGAGTAAACTGAGGGATTATATTTTATACTTTGATGTAGTTTGCTTTTTAATATTTAGAATTTTTTTTATTTTTGTTCAAAGACTTGCTGAAACTTTTTATTAACTGTACTTAATGTTGAGAGAGAGATTCTTTATGTTTTAAAAAAATTTGTATGATTTCTGAATTGACTGATGGTCTTATACCAGGATCCTGATCATTTGAGCTGAATTTGTTTGCTAGTTCTTAATCTATTTTCATTAGCTAAGCTGTTGTGAGAAAAGGCCCCATGGGAAGAACAAAATTAGTTTAATAATTTTGCTCATTCATCCATGTGCATGCGACATGACTGTTTTCGTTTCTGATGTTGCAATTGAACTGGATCAAAAGCAATTAATTTTCACATCCTCTGAGTAAGTCTGTGTATCCTGTCACTCTGAAGTCTTTTTTATATATCTGTTTTCTCCTAGGTGAAGAATTTTAAACTGGAACAAGAGCAAGAAAAAAACAAAATCTTGTCAGAAGCACTGGAGACGCTGGCCACTGAACATCATGAATTAGAGCAGTCTCTGGTGAAAGGCTCTCCACCTGCCAGCATCCTTAGCGAGGACGAGTTCTATGATGCGCTGTCAGGTAACTCTGGGATCCTTCCCTCTTCATTGTTGGTGATTTAAGAGTCCACAACCTAAATGAGCAGTGTCCCCTTGAGTCCACCACCTTAGAGCAGATGTCACCTTGAGTTTCCTGGAGTAAACAGATAGCTGTGTATCAGTATAGCTCCCCAGATTTTTTGTGTGTCATGTTATTAAGGCTGGAGTCTGAAAGTTTGGAATGAGATTCATCACATTCTGCCTATACTGAAGATGTATTCTAGGCTGGGGTTAGAATGCTGTTAAAACTGCCCACATTTGATTTGTCCTTTACTGGGTGACCATTTCCTACTATCAGGCATTAGCACATATTGTGAGGAGAGACAGACAGACAGTTTCTGTCTTCAAAGAGGTCTTTATATAAAGCATACAGGTAACCAAGCACAAGTGCTTGGTGATAGCACAGTACGCTAAGTGCCACAGTAGAGGTGAGACTATCATGTGTCTGGAGCAGAGAAGAGGAGGTGTTTAACTTTGCCTCAGAAACACACGCTAAAGGGCGGCATAGCATTTCTGCAAGGAGCATGGACTCCAGAGCTTCTGTCAGTAGCCAGCTGTGTGACCTGGGGTATGTTCCATGACCCCTGTGTTCATAGTTTCCGCATATTTAAAATGGGATAATTATCGTGTCCATTTCAGCAGGTTGTGTGATGACTAAATGAGTTTCTCTGTTTAGATAGTGGTTAGAACAGTGCCTGGTGGTACTCAGTGCTAAAAAATGGGGAATGCCCATGGAGATTTGAGGATGAGAGGAGGTACTGCTAGGTAGTTTTGGCCTTTTTGGAATTTACTTTCAAATTTTTTGAGGCAGGTATGGGTGGGAGAAGGGAAAGGAACATGGAAAGGGTGGTTGGAGATCAGTGGGGACTGAGAAAAATTAATTGTTGTATGGGAGAAAATGAAATGCATATATAATAGGTGAGCATTTACAGTTACTGAGTTTCACAACACTTGATCACAGACCCAAGAAATCTTGGTGTATTGGAAGTGAAGGATCAAATTCATAATAGGAAATGAAAGAGAGGAAGCATGGTGAGAGGTGGAGATGAGGACTGAAGATTAGGTTAAGGAAGTTAAAGAAAATGGTATAATTCAGGACATGGAAAATGATGTTGATAGAATGTAGATTGACGGGGAAGTGATTAGTTGATTAAGACAAATAGGAACATTAATAGAGGTTTGCTAGAAGTAAAGGGAAGAAGTAATTTTCATAGCTAGATTTGGAAACAATTGGACAAATAAGATTATAATGATGATGGACTGTCAATTAAATACAATTAAATACGGGATTTGTGAACAAAGTGACTCGTGTTGGGAAGAGAAGGTAGGATTTGAGATCGATGGAATGAGTGACAAGGCAAGGAAAGTATTTTTAGCCTGTCTGAGGGAGGTCGGAGGGAGGATGAGTGATACTTAAGACTGCTGATGTTTATTACACGTCTACCCTGAGGCCAGTCCAGCGGTACTTCCTCTATGGGGAGCATCCAAAAAGGAAAATTGCAAGACGGATTCTAGGTTTAAATGCATACAGCTTGGAATATAAAAGAGCCCAGATACTTCAGTTGCTCATCTTATATATTCTTTTTTAAAAATAAAACTTTATGGCCAGGGGTGGTGGCTGAGCACCTGTAATCCTAGCACTTTGGGAGGCTGAGATGGGAGGATCTCTTGAGCCCAGAAGTTCGAGACCAGCCTAGGCAACATGGCGAAACCCTGTCTCTACTAAAAATACAAAAATGAGCCGTGTGTGGTGGTGCATGTGTGTAATCCCAGCTACTCAGTAGGCTGAGGTGAGAGGATCGCTTAAGCCCAGGAAGTAGAGGTTCCAGTGAGATGTAATCGTGCCATTGCACTCCAGCCTGGGGGCCACAGAATGAGACCCTGTCTCAAACAAACAAAAAAACCTTTAAAAAAAATTTTTAAGAACCCCATGTTTGTTCTGAATAATTCAGTATAGAAGTATGTGAGAACCCAGTGAAATTCTCTTTACCCCTTATCCCAATTAATCGTGCACTCCTCTTCCTCAGAGGTTCTGCTTAACAGTTGGATATACTCTCCTACAGACCTTTTTTGAGCATCACATATATATGTGTTTGTGTGTATATAGATTTTTTTTTTTTTTTTAAGTCATGAATGGAAGGAGCGGTGTAATTGCCCTGGACTTGCTTTTTCCTGACAACTTGTCTTAGAAATCTTTCCTGTCAGTATTATAAGCTCTAGCTCATTCTTTTTCAAGGTTGCATGAAAGTCCATGATATAATTATGCCACAGTTTCCTTAATCCTTCTCTTCTTGATAGACGTCTGGCAGCCACTATCTTTCTGTTTCTCAGTAATATTTTGATAGTCATCTCCTCTGGGAGGAAGAGAGGAAAAGAACCATCGTCCCTAGATCAGAATTGGCAAATACATTTCATCTCAAGTGCCAGTTCAGATTGTTTTGCAGTATCTGCTGCTTTGTGGATTGCTGTGTTGAGAAGGATCCTGAGGCTCAGTCCGAGTGCCTGGGCTCAGCCGCACATCCTGCCATGGCCATAGGAAATGGAGCGAGGGTCAGGTGCCAAGTGTTTTCTCCTCCTTGCCTTCAATAGCACACCTGAGTTTTGTTACATTTGCATGAACATAGTAGCCCTTCTGTGGCTACTCCTACTATTTCCTACTAAAAATCTTGCAATAATTTGGTACAGTGTAGAAACTGCATTAAAATGAAGAGTCAGATGCCCTGTCAAGTGCTGATCGGCTGTTGACCTAGCCACCCAATTCATTGAAATCATCAAAGCCATCATGTAGGAATGGCTTCATCTTCCCGCTCTAGTCTCTACACACCAGCCTCCATCCCCATTTCTTCCTTCACTCTCTTTTTTTTTTTTTTTTTTTTTTGAGGCGGAGTCTGGCTCTGTGGCCCGGACTGGAGTGCAGTGGCCGGATCTCAGCTCACTGCAAGCTCCGTCTCCCGGGTTTACGCCATTCTCCTGCCTCAGCCTCCCGAGTAGCTGGGACGACAGGCACCCGCCACCTTGCCCGGCTAGTTTTTTTTTGTATTTTTAGTAGAGACTGGGTTTCACCGTGTTAGCCAGGATGGTCTCGATCTCCTGACCTCGTGATCCGCCCGTCTCGGCCTCCCAAAGTGCTGGGATTACAGGCTTGAGCCACCGCGCCTGGCCCCTTCACTCTCTTACAAGAGAACACATGGTTCCCCCTCATTAAGGCCATCTCTTCCTCATTTGTTCTGATACCCGTCTCCTTGTGACTTCTCAAGGAGACTTTTGTTTAGTTATTGCTTCCTTCACGTATACTTTCAATATTGTATAACTTTAAGTACTAACTTAAAATTCCTGTATTAGTCTGCTATTGCTACTACAATAGATCACCACAAACTTAGTGGCTTAGTAGATAGTGCAAATATATTCTGTCACAGTTTGGAGGTCAGAAGTTCCAACATCAAGGTGTCTGCAGGGCTGTGTTTCTTCTAAAGGCTCTAGGAGAGACTGGTTCCTTGCCTTTTCTAGCTTCTAGGGGACCTGCCTGCATTCCTTGGGTCAAGGCCTCATCCTCCATCTGGAAAGCTGGCAGTAGGATATCTTCCAGTCTCTCTCTGACTGCCTGTGACTCTGGCCCTGCTCCTTCCCTTTTATAAAGACCCGTGGCATTACATTGGACCTACTCAGATGATCCAGTATAATCTCCCCATCTGAATATACATAACTTAATCATATCTGCAGAGTCCCTTTTATTATGAAAGGTAACATATTCACAGGTTCCAGAGATTAGAACATGGACGTCTTGGGGAAGCCCTTGTCCTGACTGCCACAGTCCCCAAATTTATATCTCCAACCTTGATCTCTTGCTAGAGACGTATTCAGCTGTCAGCTTTATGTACAAAGAAACAAATGCTTGCTTTTCCTCCCAGATCCTATTTCTCCTTGAGTTGGCCTCATTTTTGTAAATGGCACCTCTTTCATCTCCTAAAGCCAGAAACTAGGAGTGATTCGTGACATTCCTGTGAGACATAGAATCAAGGCCTGGCCATTCTTCCTTCAAATCATACCTTGAATTCATTTATGTTTCACTAATGGAGGGTAGCGGTTAAAAGTATAGGTACTCAAGCTGAAGGCTCTTGCTAAGTCGAAGCTCTACCAATTCCCCTACCCTTGGGAAAGTTACTTCACTTTCCTATGCCTCATTTCTTCATCTGCAAATGGGTCATAGGATCATTGCAAAGAATTAACTAATACATATCTGTAGTGTACTTAAAACAGTGCCAGACACCCTAAGGGGCTGGCAGATGTTAGCTGTCTTTATTGTCACCCGCATTGCACCTCCTTTTGTCTAGCCTCTTAACTCATCTTGGTGCTCCCAGCCTTGGCCTGCTGAAGTTCATCCCATACACACCATCCATAGCGATCCTTTGTTGCCAATCATATCATCACATTCCTTCACCTAGAATTCTTCGGCGGTTTCTCATTGCACTGAAAATGAAATTCAGATGCCTTCACAGACCTCCAAGGCTCTCGACATGGTCCAGACCCTACTGCCTCTTCACGCTCATCTTGTCCCCTTGTTCCCTCCACTTACTACACCGGTGCCTCCTCCAGGCCTCAGATGCAGTAGTGATGCCAGGCAGTTGAATGCACAGTTAGATAAGAGCAAGGAAAAGTATACAAACCTCCACTTCATTTGAAACTTAATGTTAACCCCTAAATCATGACAATAGATTAAATCAAGCCTATCCTGATATTGAGAAGGTATGAAAAAAAAAAGATTTTTCAAGTTACTTTTCTTAAAAGATTTAAAAAATATTTTCACTAAATGTTTAATCTTTTAAAAAGTTGCTAACTCGTGTTACTTTAAAATAAAGGGATAACTTCATTAGATCTAAAGTCCATGTGGTTTCCTGTTTCCCTTTCTCATATCCCTTTAAGCTTTTTCAGATAAGCAAGATCAGTGGAAATCTACTCATACGGTGGGTGAAGCAAGCCTTGATGCAGAGCCAGCAGTGTAGGATAAGAATTTTTCCAGCCCCCTGGGATCCCCCCTGGGATCGCTTGAGAAAATTATTTTTCCAGTATGCTCAGTGATGAAGCATTTCATAAAGCTCGCTAAAGCACACAGATTTCTTTTCCCACAATGTGATTAAATTCTGTGGTGTAAACTTATTTAAAAGGAGATAAATTTAATGAAGCATCACATTATGTCCTCATTGTGTGTGGGTCTGGGAGTGGGTGTGTTTAAGGAATGAAGTGGTTATGTCAAGAGAAATTTCGGATATAGCTGTAAGCGAGCACTTCCTGGGAAAAGGGCTAGACATGCACGTTGAAACAAAAAGATGTCATGAGAAACCACTGTGGATAAACCATTCTGCAAATAAGGTTATAGAAATACTTTATAGAAGAAGAAAGTGGTTCTTATGTCTATATTTCTATCTTATCAGTGTTGCTTTTTCTTTATGCTACTTTGTCTACCAAGGCTCTCAAATATCTCTTCTCCTGGTAGCCTTTCCTGACTCCTCCAGGCAAAATTACTTTCTTCTTTTGTGTTTCTTTCAGTTTATGCGTCTTTTATAGCCTCCTTGCGTTTTGTCTCTAAGATAATAGGACCCCGCAGAGGCTCACACCTGTAATTCCAGCACTTTGGGAGGCCAAGGCGGGTGGATCACTTGAGGTCAGGAGCTCGAGACCAGCCTGGCCAACATTGTGAAACCCTGTTTCTACTAAAAATACAAAAGACTTTATCCAGGCATGGTAGCACATGCTTGTAATCCCAGCTACCTGGGAGGCTGAGGCAGGAAAATAGCTTGAACCTGGGAGGCAGAGGTTGCTGTGAGCCAAGATCATGCCATTGGACTCCATCCTGAGCAACAGAGAGAGACTCTATCTCAGAAACAGAGAGAGAGAGATAATAGGGACCATATCTGTTTACATCCCTGAAGTATGTAGCACAGAATCAGTTCTCTAAATGCTTGTCAAATGCAGGTTGTTGAAGAAATGTCATTGATCTTTCTGTCCTCCCTAAAAATATATTGGTATTCAATAATGAGCCTAAGATAATCAGGAACGCATGGTCATTTTATGCATCTATATTCACCACTTTGGATTCTGCAGGGTAGAGTAAGGATGGGCAGCAAAGGAGGAAGGAGGGATGAGATAGTATTAATATTAGAAAATGATGTTTGTTCCCAAGGGGCTTACAATCAAGTTGGAGATAGGATACTTGCTACCAGGGAGGGGGCAGATGAAAAGTAGCTAAAGGAGAGAAAACTAAAGGTACACGATTTCAGGAATCTCTAATGATCTTCTAAGGAGTTGTTTTTTAAACACTTACTACTGGTTAAATAACTAATTTCATGGTGGTTGTTCTTTAATACTAGTCTGAGAGCAGTTTCACGGAAAATTCTGGCTCTTTGAATACTGTAAGTTCAGAACGCATTATTTTTCTTAGTGTGTGTTCATTTTCCTTTTTAGAAACATGTTGAGAGCAGTTGCTCCAGAAAGACTTTCTTGCTAAGCTTTCTCCTTAATGCTATTTTGGTTGAAATGTGCATGAATAATGCATAAAATCCAATAGTGTAGATGGGCAAAACCAATAGATAGTTATATCATGAAATTGAAACCGGTTTTAGCATTTCTCAGCAGTCTTAAGAGTACATCTTTTAAATCTTGAACACTTGGAGGGCACCAGCCATATCTCATTCATCTTTCCAAGCTACTTCCGCAACTTGCACTTTACCTGATGTGTGGTAGGTACTAAGTAAATGTTGACTTACTACATCGAAGTCACATGAAAATATTTTGTTTTCTAACTATGGATTGTTCTGCAACTGGCCTTCAGTTCTAGAATTGTTTTCTTTGTAGAGTTCATGCATAATGTGACCTTCCTAAAAATAGTGTTGAGAAACAAGACAAATTGGGAAGCTCTGGATTTGGTAGCCCAAAATAGATCCACGTAAGATTTCCAGTAGCCCACACACTATGGTTTGTGTGACTCCTCATCTTCAGTTACATGTGCAGATTTTGCAAGTTGTAGAAAACAGTAGTAGATTTAGTTGCTTGGGGACAAGCCGGTACTTTTAAGAAACTCTGTCACAAGCAATACCCTACCATTTGGCTAATTTGACCTTGGACATCATTCAGAGAGGATCTGTCTAGAACGTCTCCGACTCTTGTTGCTTGCTGCCAAGAATCTGTTTCAAGCTTTTGTCACTTCCTTAGTAAATTATTGTAGCAGTCTCTTGGCAGCCCCCTCTGGACTCTTCCTGGTTTTCGATTTATGATTCACCTTAAATGTGTTAGGTTGTGTTTACTTTCTTTGTGTTCTTCATATTTACTGTGCTATTTCTAAGCTTATGCAGTTGAACCTCAAGGCGAAATAAAAATTTGGCACTGATATTTTCAGCTGTACCTTGGGTTGCTTTGGCCATTTTCAGAACATGCCTGGTACGTGGGAAACTAAACAATAAAGGTATTAAATTAAGCATGTGTGTGTTTCCTGGCTGTTTTCTGTTACCTTCAGTAACAGGAGGAAGGGTGACTTGGACGTTATCCACAGTTCTTCCCCATCTTGCTGCTTTGTGTACTATTTGTTCTTAGGCTGGTTTCCAAAGGTCAGGATAAGAAAGTGCTTATCAGGATAACTTACAAGAATTGTTGGCATGTTTATATTGTGAACTTTATGGCCTCTTCTTTCAGCCTTTTAATAGTAGGAAAAATTAACAAATCAAGTCTTGGAAAGTTCTCTCACTCACTTAAAAAAAAGAGCATAGCGGTCAGGATCTTCTTAATTCTAAAGTAAAGTTAAAGTCACCATAACCCAGTGATAGCCGTTCATTGGCTTCCATTCTATTTTGATGAGAAAGGAGACTGTGTTCATTCTGAATGTGTTTAAAATAATTCTGAGTTCTAACATGGACAGAACTTTAAAGATCTGAGAGCAGGTGCAGTGGCTCACACCTGTAATCCCAGCACTTTTGAGAGGCCAAAGTGGGTAGATCACTTGAGATCCATAGTTCAAGACCAGCCTGGCCAATGTGGGGAAACCTCATCTCTACTAAAATACAAAAATGCTGGGCGTGGTGGTGGGCGCCTGTAATCCCGGCTACTAGCGGGGCTGAGGCAGGAGAATTGCTTGAATCCAGGAGGCGGAGGTTGCAGTGAACTGAGATCACGCCACTGCACTCCAGACTTGGCGACAGAGCAAGACTCTGTTTCAAAACAAACGAACAGAAAGAACTTTAAAGATCTGGGCCATTGTAGATCTATCACATTAAAGCAAACTTTGTGGGATTTTAAATTTTAATTATATTAATACTGCTGTTTTAATTGAGGAACTAATCAGGTAAATATTCTGTCCACCTTCAATGCTTCTGTAAACTAGAGCATTTATCTTATAAAATATATGTTTTTCAAAGTGTTATTCTGACACTTCTTAACGTTTTTAAGAGACAGGGTCTTGCTCTGTTGCCCCGTCTCAAACTTCTGGGCTCAAATGATCCTCCACCTCAGCCTGCTGAGCAGCTGTGACTACAGGTGCACACCACTGCACGTGGCTTGATGGTTTCCCTATAAAATATAATCATCAACTGAGTCACCTGGACCCTTTTGGAACTAGATGAGAATAAACACACCCACAAATAAGTGCTTATCAAGTATTCCATTTCCCGTCATTAATCTGGGCTGCACAGATTTTCCTAAGTGCTCATCAAAAGTTCAGTAAATAATGTAGGGCTATTTCATAAATCTTTTATGCTGTTTTTCAGGGGTCAGAAGTATCCTAAAATTTTTGTGTGGCTTTGCCTGTTATAGAAACGTATATGTTTGTTAAGGGGAAAATCAAAAGAATAAGACAGGCTGCCATTGTCTGAAATCTAGCTATGTATATTGTAAAAATACCTTCCTTCTGCTACATTAAAAAATATGGCTCTAGAAAAATCGACCAGTTTTCCTGGAAGTGAGGTAGGAGTTAACCAGACCAGAATATAGTTCATGGATCCAACATGACAGCTAGCTCATTGACTTTTAGTGACAGGTTTTTGTATGTTTGCCTGGTTTTTGTTTGTTTGTTTGTTGCTTTTGTTGTGGTAAGATATACATAACATACTTTCCAGCATGACCGTTTTTGAGTGTACAATGCAGTGAGATTAAGTACCTTTACTTTCCTGTGCAACCATCACCACCATCTCTCTCCAGAACTTTTTTGTCATCCCAGACTGAAACTCCATCCCCATTAATTACCAACTCCCTATTCCTCCCTCCTCCCTCCCCTTTTTGTCCTAAAAGCCCGAGTGTCGTGGCCTCACCCTCCTGCAGGAAAGCACTGCAGCTAGCACATGGAAGGCAGGATGCACCTCTTCCCATTACTTCATGCTTTCTACTAAGGCATTAATATATTGCCCACTAACATTTTGATATTTATATGTGGGGGGAACATTGAAGAACCCAGAATTTTAAGATTGAATTATTGGTGGGGCATGGTGGTCCACACCGGTAATCCCAGCACTTTGGGAGGCCGAGGTGGGCGGATCACCTGAGGTCAGGAGTTCAAGACCAGCCTGGGCAACATGGTGAAACCAGTCACTACTAAAAGTTCAAAAATTAGCTGGGCATGGTGGTACGGTGCTTGTAGTCCCAGGTACGCGGGAGGCTGAGGCATGAGAATTGCTTGTGTGGGGGAAGCAGAGGTTGCAGTGAGCCGAGATTGTGCCACTGCACTCCAGCCTGGGCGACAGAGCGAGGCTTCGTCTCAAAAAAAAAAAAAGCAAAAAAAAAAAAAAAAAGATTGAATTATCACTTCAGAGATACTGAGATGTAGCATTGATTTGTTTTATAGGGAGACTTGAAAATAACTTCTGTGGATAGGCTTTGACTTTCATCAGCAACCTCCACAGTGGCTATGCCCTCTTTAGTATTGAGCTAAACATGTTTAAACTTAAATATCTGTAGATCTGCGAGTCTCCACATTGAAATGATGCCGTACTAGCGATAGATTGGTGTGACCAAGGCTTTGAAGGTATAAACTCTCCGTTACTGACAGGGTAAGCCCAAACTATTTCACACTATTTACATTCCACATTTCTCCATTCATTGCGCTAGAAATCACTGAGCTTTGGCTTTTAAGCAACTAGTTAGTTTTTATTTCACAGGCACTGTAAATCATGTAATTGATGTTTACTTCTTTGCCTTTGAAACAAGAAAGCTCAGAGTTTATGATTTCTCTCTAGTGAGTATACAGAACCTCATGACATGTTTTGGGAGAATACCTCATCCCTAGCTTCATTTTATATTTCTTCCCACTACTTGCTTTTTTTTTTTTTTTTTGGAGACAGATTCTCGCTGTCTCACTCAGGTTGAAGTACAGTGGTTCAGTCTCAGCTCACTGCAACCTCCACCTCCTGGGTTGAAGCAATTCTTCCTGCCTCAGCCTCCCAAGTAACTGGGATTGCAGGCGAGTGCTGCCATACCCAGCTAGTTTTTGTATCTTTGGTAGAGATGGGGTTTCATCATGTTGGCCTGTCTGGTCTCGAACTCCTGACCTCAAGTGATCCAACCTCCTCAGCCTCCCCAAGTGCTGGGATTACAGGTGTGAGCCACCACGTCTGGCCTGCGTTGGATTTTTATCCTATATAGTCAGCTTTAAGACGGACTCACAGTCTCATGCCCGTCCATTCTGTGCCTTCCACTGCCATCTCACTGCACACTGCATTCCTCGCTGTATTGGCCATGGTGTTCTTATTGCTTGGGACAGCTCCTGTATTGTAACTGTCCGCATCCCCACTCTTACTCCTTGTCAGCGAACTCAGCCCAATCATCAGCCACAGTTCTTTCCTGATACAACATTGTCCACTCTTTAAGTTGACTGATGCCTCCTTTGTGGCCCACGGCCCCCATTCAGACTCCTAGAGAAATCTACTGAACTCGTTTGTTCACGAAACAGTTCCCTGCTGCCGGGCCATGCACAGGGACCAGATCTTATGCTTCCTTTACTTCACAGGCCTTGCACGATACGAGGAAGGGAGGAATGAATTCAGCAGCATCAGCTGCGGTGGATGAGTCACAATAAGAATTGAAAAATGACCACTGGACTTTGCAATGTGGAAGTAATTGGTGACCTTTCTCAGAACCCTTCAGGGGAAGGGTGGGGATAGCCTGACTATATTATAGCAAGAGGTTTGAGGGCAAGGTAGAGAGGAGTAAGGAGGGGGACCGGGGGAGGGGGAAGAAAGAGGTGGAGGCACAGGAAGACAGAAGAGTGAGGACAAAGAGGGGGTGCAGAGCGGGTGAGTGAGGGGCTGCTAATCACGGGACAGGAATCTGCACCGTCATCTGTTGGAGCATCCCTAGGGGTCAGGGCAGTGGTCCCACGCAGAGGTTCTAAGTGTGACTGATGAGTTTGTGGGTCGCAGATCTTAAGCCTGTGTAGTCACTAAGTTGAAATCTTGTTTCGTGAAGTCCGTCTTTGCTTCATAGAAGCTCTTACTGTTTCTTGTGTAATGTTTATGTCTGCTTTTGCTACAAGAATTATTTTTAGGTGGGCACATCCCTGCCTTATGATTGATGTCTCTTAAATTGCAAACACACTATCCTGTGCATAAGTTCTTTTGAGGTATTTTGCTTCGTTGCTTTATGATTGTCATGACTTCTAAATCATAAACTAATAGTGCATCTTAAATAATACCAGTACAGACGAAATTATTTTGACTTTTTACATTTTTTATTTTTCTCAAGCGAAACAAACTTCAAAATGTTGGCGTGGAACCACACTCACCCCCACCCCACCACCCCAAGACAGCTGTTATCATCGCTGATGTAGGTCTTGTTCCTGCTGCCTCCTGGAGCTCCTCTCTCACCTCTGCTGCCTCCTGGAGCTCCTCTCTCACCTCTGCCCAAGCACCAATTCCACTGTTTCAAAATTTGCCATTGTGCCATCTCTCCTTTGCAGCCTTTCCTGACAGCCCTGTGCCTACTCTAGAAAGCTGACTGATCTCTTTCCACACGTGCCCTCAACCAACTTCTGTCACTGTATTGCTCCCATTTTTTCAGACATCTGCTTACCTGAACCAGACTGGCCTTTCTTCAATGCAGAGAAATTATTTCTTTGCTTGTATTTTAGAGTTGCAAAGCATTATCCTGGGTTTTTTTGTCTTAGCATTATGTATGTTAAAAACAATCTTCTATTTCATTAAGTTGTTCTTGTAAACATAATGTTAACAACTTATTTCATCTGACAGGCAGCTGTCCCCCTCTTATCAACTGTTTAGGTTGTCTTTAAGTTTTTTCCATTGGTAGTTTGTTTCCTTCTGCCAAAATTGACAATGAAAAATAAATGTCTCTTTAAATGTATTATTAAAATATTCCATTTCTGGCCAGGTGCAGTGGCTCATGCCTGTAATCCCAGCATTTTGGGAGGCTGAGGTGGGCAGATCACCTGAGGTTAGGAGTTTGAGGCCAGCCTGGCCAACATGGTGAAACCCCGTCTTTACTAAAAATACAAAAAATTAGCTGAGCATGGTGGCACACGCCTATAGTCCCAGCTACTTGGGAGGTTGCGGCAGGAGAATTGCTTGAACTTGCGAGGCAGAGGTTGCAGTGAGCCGAGATTGCACCACTGCACTCCAGCCTGGGCGACACAGTGAGACTCCATCTCAAAAAAAAAAAAAAAAAAAAAAAAATCTGTTTCTTTGTTATAAGGCATAGGACAGAACAAAACTATATTTTCAGAAATTTTACTGAAGTTATATTTATAGAAAACAAAACTTTCCCAACATTAAAAGCCTTTCTGCAGGTAACTTAGATCATTCATAGGGTCCAGCGTTGAGAGCTCAAGGTGCACGATCTAACCTGCACCTGGGCTGGTCCAACTGTCGTTCTCCAGAGTCAGCCTAACGTGGTAACAGTAAGGTTCTGTGATTTTTGCTGAATTATGTCGTGCAGTAGTGGGGAAAGAAAGCACAAAATGTTTTTATTTCCTGACCAGTTTAGCTGTAATACAGATTTAGCAGATTGTTGATAAATTTGTTGGAATAGGAAGTTTGCTGGACTGTGTATCAGAGCCTTTCCTAGAACTGAGGATGAGGGAATGGCTTGTCCTCTGCTTAAGATGGGAAATTGGAGGTCATTGTGAATTTCCATTTTAATAAACAACTCAGGCACCATTTAAAGTTTAATGGAGACAGAGTGACTGCTGTTTTGAGCCAAAATACATAAAACATGAAACAAGGAGTCAGAAAACCTGGGTTCAAATCCTGCCTTGCCCACTCACAAGCCATGAGAGACCGTTAGTACACTTGTTAATCACATTGTCCCGCCTCACCTCCACTAAAGCATCCTTGTGATGCTCAAAAGAGATGAAGAACGTGAAGGTGCCTGGAAGCTCTACTGTCGTGTACAAAAATGCATTGTCTTCTTCCCAAGCTGGCAGAAGGCACCACTCTGAATATATAGCCACCTGGAAATGTGACTTTTCCATCCTAAGAATGCCTGCCTGACAATTAATATAGGGATGCTTCAGGCTTTGTCCTTGAGAATTTAAATATTATCATCCTGGAAAAAGTATTTTTAAAAGTATTTTATTTATTTTTGTATAGAGACAGGGTCTCACTCTGCCCAGGCTGGAGTGCAGTGGTGGGATCATAGGTTACTGCAGTCTCAACTCCTGTCCTCAAGCGATCTTCCTGCCTCAGCCTCCCCAGTAGCTGGGACTACAGGTGCACACCACCATACCTGGCTGTTATTTTTGTTTGTTTGTTTTTAAACTTTTTGTAGAGATGAGGTCTTGCTATCTTGCCCAGGCTGGTCTTGAACTCCTGTCCTCAATCAGTCCTCCCACCCCAGCCTCCCATAGTGCTGGCATTACAGGTGTGAGCCACTGACCCGACCTTTTTAAAGTATTTTAAAATTACTTTGCTTGTATGTCTACAGTATTGGATGTAATTTACACTTCTCATAAGGACATTAGCTACTACAGTTTTTTCATTATACATGAGTTTTAAAAATTAAAATTTTTTTGGAAGTTATACTTAAGATGCTTTGTGAGGGAAGAAAGAGGTGGAAATTTTGGGGGCAACCACTGAATATGTTTTCATAAAGAACTGGATAATCTTTGGAGATGTTTTTACTATGTAAGGTCTGTTTACTTGTAAGCTTATGTAAGTGTACATCTGTTTGATAAATCCACTTCAGCCTTATATTGGGTGGAGGTTCTGTGAAATCCCTGAGGAGGTAGTTAACGGATGGATCGTTGAGGGACAAAGTAGGCTGCTTAGGTTTCAAAGCCTGAGGCATGAAGGGAGGGATCCATTGTTACCGAAGCCTCACACCCAAGTTCAATTCATTAACTATGAACCTGCTCTGCCACAGATTCCGAGTCCGAACGGTCCCTGAGTAGACTGGAAGCGGTGACAGCACACTCCTTTGAAGAGGAAGGAGAGCATTTGGGCAGCAGAAGACACAGAATGTCCGAAGAAAAAGACTGTGGTGGCGGAGATGCTCTCTCCAATGGCATCAAGAAACACAGGTAGGATTGCCTCTGACAGTTGTCACTGCCGCCTTTTTACGATAAAGTACATTTGGATTCATAAAGAAATGTATGCCCTGTCTTCATTTATCCCCACGTGGGAGATTTGTATTGCTCTATCACCTCAAAGAAAGCATTTAACTTGCATACTTCTTCCTCTGTCCATTTAAGAGAATCATCTATTATTGTAGGAACAGAGCACAAAACTGGGGTTTAGCGACCACGTTCTTAGAGGGGCATACAAATCCTTTAGTTGGTGATTTAGAAAGGCGATTCAGAACTACCTGTTGAAACTGATCCTATGCGCCCTTTCTCATCATACATCTTTTATGACTCTGCCTTCCATTGCTATTTTAGTTTCTGGTCATTTGATCTTCTAGTTGGTTTTATTAAGAATGAGTGGCGATGTTGCCAGCGTATTGATGCAGTTTAGTTAAATTTCAACAAAGACATTTATTAAGACCCAGGACTTGCTGAACATACCTGTTTTATACTGTCTAACAACATTAATATGTTTTTATCCCCTTGATGGCTTAGTCCTAGAGATTGTCCCAAATTAATGAGACGTAATAGATACCCACAGTTCTCTGATTTCAGTCGAAGTTTACAGAGACAGTGGTGTATATGTGTGCTAGTGTTCATATAGTAAAATATTTTATAAAATGATCAGTGAAGGATATATCCTATTGTCATTGTAAAAATTATCTTTTGGGTAAAGAGTTATTAGTGGTAATTTCTGGAAAATAGTTTTTTGTTTAATATTTGTAGGTTGTGTACCTCTGATTCCAATTCTATACCATGATTCTGGCCACAACTGGTTTTGACTATTGTTCTAGGAGAAAAACGCTTGCGTCACTTCACTGGCTTGTGTATGTTTTCGCTTTGTTAACCAAATGTCTCAGTTTGTATTCATTTTTAAAAGATCAGTGAGTTTTAGGTAACCAACTAGATCAAAACGCACTTTTCTTCCGTTGGGTTAGAGGTTGTCCTCTAAACATGCTTATAATCGCAAATTCTGTGTCCAGCAATGAGTGTCTTTCTTCATTCCCTCTATAGTTACTATCAGTTTCTTTGGAGTTCAAAATTCTATTTAAGACATGAGATACTTACCAGTAAATGTGGCAGACCTACCAATCTCTAAAGAGAAGACAGTCTTTAACTATTTAACACATACACCATGCCAGTCTGGTGAGAACACAGGTGAAATCTTTGGAAAGTTCAAAGCAGCATGCAGATATTCAGTATTATTAATATCAGAAAAAGCATTGTGCTTAGATGCTGTCCTCTGCTGTAGCTACAGGGGGTTTCTTTATTGCTTGTCAGGGCCCAGTAGTTCTTTTGTATGTGTGCTATAATCATGACAGTAGTTATTTTTCATTTGACAGAATTATATTATACCATATTCATATATTCCGTGTTCTAAAGTCAAACCCAGAATGGTGCAAATGTGAAAGTTAAGATGAGATTAAACTTTCAAAAACAAATGCAATCAGGACAGGTCACTAAGGAAGAATACAAAGAAATGCAAGTAGGTGACCTAACCAGAAAAGTGTAACTGATAACTGAGATGCAACTTATTAAACCTGTAAATGTAATATGACGTTCTTCAGTTATTCAAAGTGAAAGAGGAAAACTTAGGAAATTGTCAGCAGTGTAATATGGTAATATGTGGGAAAATATAATTTCCTGTTTTTAAAAAGTAGCTTTCATAGGAGATTTTTAAAACCTTTTTTCTTAAAGTTCTTCCCTAATCAAATAAATAGAGCCTATGCTACAGATAATTTAAAAGTTTAATTTTAGAATAGGAAGCAAGAGTATTCAGTGCTATCAAATCCCTCTTGCCTGTACCCTACATTGCATAATAAATAATCTGTGATTATAATAGACAGTTTTTATATTGATAGCAAGAATAATTTGTATTCATAGTAGTTTGGGTTATGTTTTAGACAAACAGGCATATGTTGCTACATGACCTGGGGGATCAGCCTGAAGTGACCAAAAAATTTATTTGAAGTCTTGTGTTTTATCTTTAAAATTCATGTGAAAATTGTGTTTGACCTTGTCTTAGATTTCTATTTCCCTTACTGTTAAAAAAATAATTTTCTTACTATTTATTTAACTTTTCCATAGAAACCTTGCATTTCTCCCTCACCCCACACCACCAGTAGTACCCTCTGGGAAATACATAAATGTAGGGAGACATGGGAAACATAGGGATTGTAAACTATTTTTTAAAGAGAGACAATGTGTGTTTTTTTAAATGAGAAAAGAGAATATTATAAATTGTAGTTCACATAGAAAGTATTAAATCCCAGCTTAACTTTTGCTTATAAAATAGAACCAGCATTTTCAACCATTATTTTCTTTTTTAGCCGTAGAACCATTTGTGCAACAGAAGTTTAATGTGGAAGCTGTTAAAATCTCACCACCTTCATATCTGTGATACTTTTTTCCAGAAAATATCTAGTTGCTTTGTGGAAAATTAGCTGGCACCGTACTGTAGTCAGATTTATATTTACAGAGTTTATTGCCATCTTGGCTACATTCCATGGAGCAATTCTCAGTGATTAGGTCTAATTTATTATGTTTATTTTGAACTCTAAGCTTCTCACTTGTTAGCGGTATTACCCAACTTACTATATTTGGTAAAGATACTGATATTTACTTCAGCCTTGCCGCCAGATACAATGTAAATGATAATAACAAAAAGCAAATTAGTCAGACTCTGAAAATGTTGGATCCATGTTATGATTCTGTAAATGTTATTCATTATATTAACATGAATAGATTAAAGGAGTAAACCATATGGTCAGCCTAATAGATTTTAAACATTTCCACAAAATTAAACAGTTATTCAAAATGATCAATACGTACATTAGCAAATCACAAATACAAGAAAACTTAATCTGGTTAAAACTTAAACTACTTGATAATAGCATATTAAAACAGTTCTTATCAGGAATAAGATGCCTGCTCTCATCTTTTTTATTCAGTATTATTTGGAGGCCACACCCAGACACACATAAAACTTGGAAATAAAAAATAGGATGACATCGTCTCCATAGAAAACTTGTAGAAGTTATTAGAGTAAGAAAGTTTGGCCAGGCTGCTGTATATAAATCAGCCAGTTACATTTCCATGGACCATCAACAGATAGAAATTACAATTAAAAAAGGGAGAATATATTTACGGTAGCTTTAAAAAAGTCACATACCTAAGGAATGTCTTGGGAAAAAAAAGACTGTAATAATAAAACTTTCTGAAAGAGATAAAACTTATTGAAAAGGAAAATTCATTGTCCTGGTATATGTAATAGAGCTATAGCATAGCAGATCAGCGACGGAAAGAATAGATGGTTAGGTAAATTGTGCTTGGATAATCATTTAATATGGAAGCAAAAAATGGATCTCTATTTCATAAACGTAAATACAGATTCTAGATGAATCAAACACTTAAATGTGGAAGTTCAAAACTTAAATACTTTGGAAGAAAATGTAAAATACCTTTACAAGTTTGAGATAGGGAAGGATTTTTTATAATAGAAATATGATAGGGACTTTTTTTCATCTGATTCTAATTGCTTGCACTTGATTAGCTTGAATAAAGCCTTCTGTAGTAAATGTGGCTAAGTACCTGAGAGGTTTATTTTGTTGAGATGGTAGATTAGGACCCCAGGTGATTGCTTAGTTGATTCACCCTTCTGATTGCTTTAGATTCTAGTTCCTAGCCGCAGGGAAGGGAAGTGTACTATAACAGTTGTCACTGCACACGAATCATTTACACAAGGAATTCAGTGATGCATTGAAGGTAAACAAAGAGGCTGAAAAACATAAGCTAAGAAAATACCTTCCAGGAAGTAAGATTATGTTGAGAAAATATTGTTAGTGGTAAATAAAAATTATTTAACATGAAAACATTTAATCACTAGAATAAAACCACCTTGGTTTTAAAACCTCATTCCCTAGGACAGTCACGGTGGCTCATGTCTGTAATCCCAGTACTTTGAGAGGCCGAGGCGGGTAGATCACTTGAGGCCAGGAATTCGAGACCAGCCTGGCCAATGTGGCGAAACCCCATTTCTACTACAAATACAAAAATTAGCTGAGTGTGGTGGCACACGCCTGTAGTCCCAGCTGCTCAGGAGGCTGAGGTTGCAGTGAGCCAAGTGATTTGTTTTTCTAAGACCAGCCGAGCGGGTGCAAAAGAACCAGCGGGTAGGCAAGTGTAGGAGCAAAACTGCAAGTTTATTTTGGTCACTTAAGGTGTGGGGAAGAAGTCTGTCGGCCTCCGGCAAAGGAGGCCGGCAGAGTCCCCCGATGGGGCTCTCGGACGGAGTTCCCACAGTCCTGACATCCCGACAGGAGTGGGGCTGTGAGAAGGCCCCGTGGCTCACTGGCGGAGAGTGGCTTTTCTAGGAGTGGGAGGGCAATAGGCGGGGCATGGGCGTGTCGGGGGGCGTTCCGCAGGTGCGACCAGGTAAATCTTGGTCTCTTTGGATTGACGTCACCTGGCGCATGCCCAGTTGATCTGCACCTTCCCGGGCGCCGGCTGCATTTTCGCGCGCGTGGGTAAAGTTGCTGATGAAGAACCCGGAAGTGCACCATCTTGCCTCCGTTCGTCCAAACAGTCCAACCTTTTATTGATAATAGTGATAAGGGGCACCGTGGTCTGTCTGGCTACTTCCTCCTGTTAAGGGGTGTCGTTAAGGTCGGGGCCTATGGTTGGTATTTGGATGCACGGATGAAAAATAAAATAAGGCACAGTATTAGTATAGGAATGAGAAATGGAAGCATTTGTTGGAATATGGGCAAAACCCAGAAGGATGGTCTTGGCAAGGTTGGAGAGTATGAGATAGTTAAGAAAATTTAGTAAGTTTGAGG